>NC_136071.1:414194767-414732267 GCF_964261635.1 Lissotriton helveticus | reverse complement strand
TACCGACCGGTATTTGGCTACCTACATCTGGCCCTTAATGTAAAAAGGAACAAAATGAGGGAGTATATTTTGCCATAGAAAGTATGATTAGTGCTGCAGAAAAAAAAACTTAGGACACATTTTGAGTGACTTCCCAAATCCTCTTCTATTTCATTAAAAAATTCTGACATGCAGTCTCCCAAGATGGCCACCAGAGACAAAAGAGCCCAAATGTAGCCCAAATATCACCCAGATGTGGCCCAAGTATAGCCCAATGACAGAATCTCCCAGAGTGTTCTAAAGAACAACTAGAGCGCTAACAGTCTTACTTATGACAAAAGTATGGCACACCAGAAGCCATCTTGATTGGAATGAAGTGGTAAGTCTGAAAACATTTAATTTAAAAAGGAACAAAATGAGGGGGTTAATTTTGCCATAGAAAGTATGATTAGCAGCAGACTTCCCTGGTGAGCAGTAGCTTTACTACAGTGATCTAATGAGCAACTAAAGTGCTAACATTCAGAATTTATGGCAAATGTGTGACACATCTGAATGCCTTCTTGATGGAAGCAAAGTAAACAAGCATTGAAAATGCAATAGATCTCGCCCTCGTTTAAGTTAAAGCCATTCTGTTTGTAATGAGGTGGCTTTTTAGCTTTGCTTTTATTAGTGTTTTTAAAACTTTCATGTAAATAACATGCATATGTATGCATATATGTATATGTTTGCATGCATTTATATTTGTATTTATATAGATATGCAGATTATATATGTTTATATATGTATGTATATGTATATATACACATACATAAATGCATATGCATATATATGCATATTACCTACTGGCGGTCGCCAGTAGGTATATATAGTTAGGATTTTTTCTCTATGGGTTTTTTGAAAATTCTATGTCTAATAACTTTGGCGTTTGTGGACGGAATCGGCTGAAATTTTCAGGAAAATGGCACATTTTGTTTCTGAGCAGCCCTTGAAAATTTGGGGGGGGTTCGTCCAGTGGGGGCCGAGAAAAAAGGGGGGTCCCAAAACGTGTTTTTAACATTGAGTTTTCCATAGGGCGGTTGGCCTCACTTTTAGCCCGAACGGCTGAATGGATTTGCACGAAACTTGGCAAAATTGTAGGGACTGGTAGCCCGATGTGCCTTTTGTAGGTCTCAATATATGTGCTCCAGTGGATTTTGAGAAATTAACGTTTAAAAAAAGATATATATCTGTAACAGCGGACCGGTTAGCGCTCTGGTTCGCGGACTTTTCGCGCAACGGAGCTTTGTGAAGCGAAGCTGATTGGCTCTCCGGCGTCTGTCAACATTCCAAACAGTCCGTAGCGGCCGCCATCTTGTCTCTCGGTAGGATCGAGAGACAAGAGGAGGTCAAAACAAAGGGGGAAATAACTATAAGGGGGCATAGTAGATCCTCGCTGACCCCCTAGGTTTGATGTGGAGGTTTTAAAAGGGCCCCGCGGGGCAAAAAAAAATAATAATAATAATAATCGAACGGCTGAATGGATTTGCACGAAACTTGGCAAAATTGTAGGGACTGGTAGCCCGATGTGCCTTTGCTAGGTCTCAATATATGTGCTTCAGTGGATTTTGAGAAATTAACGTTCAAAAAAAGATATATATCTGTAACAGCGCACCGCTTCGCGTACTTTTCGCGTTACGGAGCTTTGCGAAGCGAAGCTGATTGGCTCTCCGGTGTCTGTAAACATTCCAAACAGTACGTAGCGGCCGCCATCTTGTCTCTCGGTAGGATCGAGAGACAAGAGGAGGCCAAAGCGAAGGGGCAAATGACCATAAGGGGGCATAGTAGATCCTCGCTGACCCCCTAGGTTTGATGTGGAGGTTTTAAAAGGGCCCCGCGGGGCAAAAAAAAAAATAATAATAATAATCGAACGGCTGATGACCATAAGGGGGCATAGTAGATCCTCGCTGACCCCCTAGGTTTGATGTGGAGGTTTTAAAAGGGCCCCGCGGGGCAAAAAAAAATAATAATAATAATAATCGAACGGCTGAATGGATTTGCACGAAACTTGGTAAAATATTAGGGACTGGTAGCCCGATGTGCCTTTGCTATGTCTCAATATATGTGCTTCAGTGCATTTTGAGAAATTAACGTTCAAAAACAAGATATATATCTGTAACAGCGCTCCGCTTCGCGGAGATAAAATTATATGTGTATTACCTAGCTGTTGCTAACACCAGTTAGCGACGGCTAGTAGGAGATAGCGACCATCTTGGGTCCCACTTTGCATGTGAGTGATATTTATCACTAATGACATGCAAAGTGGGCATGCCAAGATGTTAGCGACTGGAAACAGTCGCTAACATCGCTATCTCCTATTATCAACTTTTGGAAATATTCGAGATAAGCGCGAATATCTCCAAAAAGTAACAGCTGCCCTGAGCAGTTCTTAGCCATGTTATCCAATGGGAGGTGGATAACATGGCTAAGAGCATTAGCTCGGTAATGCATGAATATCGCGGAGTTTTCAGCGACATTAATGCATTGCGCTCGTTTTTTATCGTATTTGCGATAAACCTTGATAATAGCAAGGTTTATCTGCGATAATTTCTGACGGTAAAAAAATCTTTGCAATGCATCGTTAGGGATAAATATCGCTTAACTTTGGTAATATGCCCCAACGTCTGTTAACGTTCGATTCGAAGGAAATCAGGAATTGTTGAAAAACATTGTGTGCGCCATCTTGTCTTTTTTCAAATGCCACACTTTTTTCGTGCACGGCAGCCATTTTAGATGCCTTGACCAGATCCACTCTGTGAACGCTGTCGATCCTTAGCATGGCTCCCCACCCTCGCAAGCATCTTCCCCAGGCAGTGGTCACCCCCGGTCTCTGTTTTATGCATGGGTAATAAACCTCCCCCCATCTGCGCTGTTCTTCCCTGAGAATCACACCCTGTGCCCGCCCGACACCTCCCTTTCGCCCTATTCACTACCGCACCCTCTGACACTCCTTTTCCTCTGTGTCCGATTGTCCAGGCCGGTCCTAGGCTATCAGCTAGCCCTGCAGATGTAGTTTATGGCCACAGCTGTAAAGAATCACCCGTCTTCAAAGGAGTTATAGTAGATCAAGGCCCACACTCGATGAGATCCGTCACAGCAGAAGCGTTGCTATTATCTGAAAACCATTCTGTATTGTGATTGGGGAGGGGACCGAGCGTGAAGCGGAAGATTCCAGGGATGACTCTTTGTACATCAAAGTTTTTACAATTATGTGTCACATTAAAAATATATAGCACTCCGACAAAGTAGTAAGATTATAAAACTTTAATAATTTATAAATATATACAAGAAAACAAAAATAGTAATAACATATAAACATTTTTAGAGAAAAACAACGAAGTAGCGGTCGGCTGTGCGAATAGTCCCAACGCAGCACAACGTCCAGATTTCCGGCGTGGGGCGTCGCGGGGGGTGGGTGATCAGTAGCAAACTGTTGTGCGAATAGTTCCAAGGCAGCAGAACGCGCCGAAATCTAGATGACACAAAAGTGATGTCTAGTAAGTTGCCACCCAGCAAATAACGGCGTGGGGCGTCGCGGGGGGTGGGTCATCAGTAGCAAACTGTTGTGCGAATAGTTCCAAGGCAGCAGAACGATGGCACCAAGGTGATGTCCAGTAAGTTGCCGCACTGGTTTTGGTATCCTACAATGCTGCTCCGAATAACGGCGTGGAGCGCCCCGGGGGAGGCGGCGTGAACGGGCCTCTCCAGGTGGAGTCTCGTCTGTTGTAGTGGGGCGCCCCTTTACCGTTTCAGTTGCCATTCCGTCCGCTTTTGGTCCACTGTGTCAAAATCCGCCATTCAGCTGAGTTGCGCCCACTCTTGCGGTGCAGCGATAGGCGGCTGTCACAGGACTCTCAAAATGGCGGCAGGCTGTTTCCTTTTTGGGCCTGGTCCACTGAAATGGCCCTGGGACACCTTGGAAATCGGACGCTTGTCTGCTAGGTCTTGGACCCCATTCTCGAAAGCGTCCCCTCCGCCTTGAGAATTCATCAAAAGTTTTGGGGGCCCCGACTCCTGCAGGCTTCTGGTGGGGAGCGGCTGCCATGATTGCTCGCGGAATGACCTCGACGGAGCTACGAGATGGTGGTGCTCTCATGGTGACGCCAGCTTCAGTCTGAAACATCCAGAAACAAGGTGGGGCTTTCATCGTTTGGGGGGAAAAAAAAGTTTTCATCCAATGAAAAGTGTTGTTTTTAGGTCATATGATCAAGCCTTCCATCATTAGGAAACCAAAAGTAAAATGAACCAATGAAAAGTTTTATAAACAAGTCACATGACCTGTTATGCGGCATAGGGTATAAAATGCGGAGAAAATACGTTGGCACGTGAGGCGGCGTCAGTAGCGGACCGATGTGCGAATAGGCCGAAGTCAATACAACGCGCCAAGATCCGGATGGCATCGAGGTGGTGTCATAGTTGAGAGTTCTGAGCAGCGGTTGTAACACTGTCTGAAGCTTATTTGCAGCTGCTGCAGCTTCACTACGCGCCAAGATCCGGATGGCACCGAGGTGGTGTGTAGGAAGTTGCCGCACTGGTGTGGCCATCCTACAATGCTGAAAGTCGGCGTGGGGCGCCCCGTTGGCCTGTGAGTTTGCGTCAGTAGCGGACCGATGTGCGAATAGGCCGAAGGCAGCACAAAGCGCCAAGATCCGGATGGCACCGAGGTGGTGTCTAGTAAGTTGTCGCACTTCTGTGGCCATCCTACAATGTTGAAAGTCGGCGTGGGGCGCCCCGTTGGCCTGTGAGATGGTGTCAGTAGCGGACTGATGTGTGAATGGGGCCAAAGGCAGCGCAACAATATTTTCTACTATATTTCCGGTGTAGAAGAGACCACAAGGCGCTGAGATGCCAAGATCCGGATGGCACCGAGGTGGTGTGTAGCAAGTTGCCGCACTGGTGTGGCCATCCTACAATGCTGAAAGTCGGCGTGGGGCGCCCCGTTGGCCTGTGAGATGGCGTCAGTAGCGGACCGATGTGCGAATAGGCCGAAGGCAGCACAACAATATTTTCTGACTGACACCACAAGGCGCTGAGATGCCAAGATCCGGATGGCACCGAGGTGATGTCTAAGTTGCGGACTGATGTGCGAATGGGGCCAAAGGCAGCGTAACAATATTTTTTGTATGGAAGATACCACTAGGCGTTGAGATGCCAAGATTCGGATGGCACTGAGGTGATGTCTAGCAAGTTGGTGTGGTCATCCTACAATGCTGAAACTCGGCGTGGGTCACCCCATTAGCCTGTGAGATGGCGTCAGTAGCGGACCGATGTGCGAATAGGCCGAAGGCAGCACAACGCGCCAAGATCCGGATGTCACCGTGGTGGTTTCATAGTTGAGAGGCACTTCATCTGCAGTGGGGCGCCGAGATCCGGATGGCACCGAGGTGATGTCTAGCAAGTTGCTGTACTGGTGTGGTCATCCTACAATGCTGAAACTCGGCGTGGGTCGCCCCATTAGCCTGTGAGATGGCGTCAGTAGCGGACCGATGTGCGAATAGGCCGAAGGCAGCACAACGCGCCAAGATCCGGATGTCACCGTGGTGGTTTCATAGTTGAGAGGCACTTCATCTGCAGTGGGGCGCCGAGATCCGGATGGCACCGAGGTGATGTCTAGCAAGTTGCTGTACTGGTGTGGTCATCCTACAATGCTGAAACTCGGCGTGGGTCGCCCCATTAGCCTGTGAGATGGCGTCAGTAGCGGACCGATGTGCGAATAGGCCGAAGGCAGCACAACGCGCCAAGATCCGGATGTCACCGTGGTGGTTTCATAGTTGAGAGGCACTTCATCTGCAGTGGGGCGCCGAGATCCGGATGGCACCGAGGTGATGTCTAGCAAGTTGCTGTACTTGTGTGGTCATCCTACAATGCTGAAACTCGGCGTGGGTCGCCCCATTAGCCTGTGAGATAGCAGTTCTTTGGATTTGGGCCTGGCTCGTCTGCTGTAGTGGGGCGCCCCTTTACCGTTTCAGTTGCCATTCAGCTGAGTTTCGGCTGCTCTTGATGCTACAGCGACAGGCGGCTGCAACAGGACTCTCAAAATGGCGGCCTGTTCTTTGGATTTGGGCCTGGTCCACTAAAATGGCCCTGGGACACCTTAGAACTCGGACGCTCGATTTTTTTTTCCTTTCCTGTACATGCAAAAAAAGGTAAATGCCCGGTACGTTACACGCTTCATCTGCCACGATGAACTCTCTAGAGGAACCGAAAAAAAATATAGTTGTGGTAACTATACCATGCATCGTCATATGGAGAGGTGGCACCAATTAATTATAGTGCTGCATAAAAGAGAGATTTGGAGGAGAACCCCTGACCTGCTAGTACATTCATCAAAGAAGTGGCACTGAGAGCTTCAGAGGCAAGGGAAACGGTCCCAAATATTTAGAAGAACTTTGGAAAGATTAAAATGACATGTTTAGATTGTGGCAAATTTATTTCATGTGGACATCTGAGTGTTACTCTAATAAATACAGCATATGAACATCATCATAGTCGATGGTTGGTAGAGACATTTTGACTATATCCTGGACCTGCCCGTCCTCGCCCAAAATGGCGCCAGAATAAATGGGACTCGTAACTCCTTGTTGTGTACTGGTTGCAGAACCTTGAAATCACGAGATACGTATGCAGTTTTGAAGCACATGGCGGGCGGGGACGAGAATTGATTGAATATTTCGACATCCCTATTGATATTAAGTTCTGATGTGTTATTGATTACTGTACTGTTGAAAGTTCGAATTAACGTCACCCATGGTACTTGCCCGCAAATGTATATCTAGATAATTTTATTGTAACTGGCCCTGTCGTATTTTAATTATAAAATGTACGTCCACCGATTCCGTAACTGTTAGACACCTTAGTTCTTGCAACCTAATGGCCCGCCCGTTACGTTCCTCTACAGTGTAAATGTCTATTCATCATATACGATTACAGTTTGCTCCGTGGCCGGCCCACGTGGTTATAGGCTCGTATTTGTATAATGAAATTTTCACAATAAAGGTTTTTAAAAGAAAACATGGTAGTAGTATATACAATGGTAAAGTTTTTAATAATAGTCACTGTTTTAGAATCATTAAAAGGCAAGTGAAATAAAGCAGACCAATTACATGAAGGGTAAAAGGTATAATACGAAGGAACGCAGTAAAGATAAATGGTCAAGGGCTGTTGTGTTTTCTATTCCTGCAACATAAAGTGATCGATAAGAATCTCATATTCAGGCGTATCGGCGACTAAGACAGCAGGTCGACCCTCTTTTGCTCAACGGCTCCGTCATGGGACGAAGAAACGCTCTTTTTCTCGAAAAAAGAATATATTTTACTTGCAGGACAGTTGTAAAATTTCCGGGAAAGTACATTAGCCTGGAACATTATAACATATATTTAAGAAAAAATAATGTTCGGAAGTAATGAAAAGCGTAATTTTTAGGTCATATGACCAAGCCTTTCATCATTACAATAAGAAAAGTAAAATGAACCAATGAAAAGTTTTATTAACAAGTCACATGACTTGTTATGCTTACGTTACGCGCTGCGCGCCCCGGATGACTTCCGGATGCGCTAACGCGGCGCGTCATATGACGCATTACGCGACAACGCAGGTACAGAATATAGTCAAAATGTCTCCACCAACCAGCGGTCGGAACACAACCCCTTTCAGCAGGCTAAATAGTTCTGTTAAATGACAACAGAAGGGACAGGCAACAAGAACCATCAGTCAAAGAGGGGAGGGCTAGTTCTTCTCTACCGGGTTACATTGGGGCGCTACCGGAACTGATCGAATTGGTAGTCTACAGTGTTTCTGGATGTTTCAGACTGAAGCTGGGGTTAGCATGAGAGCAGCACCATTTCGTAGCTCCGTCGTGGTCATTCCGCAACCAATCATGGCAGCCGTTCTTTATCGTTATTTTGGGCGGGGTGGGTGGCGGAGCAGAGCTGTTTTGCAGCCATCATTGTGTGGAGTTCAGTTCATCTCACTAGTTTTGTATTTGTCATGAGGGGTTGTTCCTAATGTTTCTATTTTAGCGAGGTCAAAAAGAGATCCCATTAGTGGCCTACTGATTTTGCTCGATTCCTTTTCTTTTTTTTTACACGATTTTTCGTTATCTGCAAAGACTAAACAGAGTATTGCGACTCTGTGTTTGTTTGTAAATAGAGAATGAACCAAAGAGAACTAATTCTAAAACAGTAAATACTTGGATAACAATGAATCAAATGGAGAGAGAAGCAGGCACGACGGATTACAATGGGGGCAAAGACCTGCGTTAACTACCTTTCACTATCTGCAAAGAGAGAGTACTCCTAATAGAAATGAGGGGGGGGGGCACCATTCAAAGCAGATCAGTGTGCATAAACACGAAAATGTTTTCACTTACCACGTACTTGACATTCGACAGCTTATGATATTTGCTATTAAAAAACCATTGAAATTCACTGAAAAAACCATAGGTTATAGACCATATATAGTTAGGAATTAGCATTTACAAAACCTTGAAAATTCACTGAAAAAACCATAGGTTATAGACCATATATAGTTAGGAATTAGCATTTAAAAAACCTTATTTTACTCACACAAAACCATTGAAATTCCATATATAGTTAGTTGCACTAACTATATATCGCGCACCTGCAATCCACTGCTGATGATGTCACATATTACATCATTCATGACATGGTCAGTGACATCACTGATGACATCACTGATGACATCACTGATGACAACATCCAGTGACTGTATGTTTCTGTAAAGTTAAAATGTGTCTTACATATTGAAGAATGAGTGGAAGTATAAGTGTCTGGACAAAGGATTTAGTAGGTGCATGACTGAATGCATGAGTGAGTGATTAAATGTGTCTCACTGAGTGCATGGGTTAGTGACTAAAGTGTCTTAATTTGTGCATCATTATGTCTGTTGTTCTGTAAACTGCTGCATGTTTTGATCAGTAGCTATATGATTAACTATATGGGTTACTGATTGATTGTCCAAGTATTTGTATGGGAGACTGAGTGTGTGTGTGGCTGGCTGGGAGGTGTGTGACTCTGTGCAGATCAATGTGTACTTGTATCAATGATTGTATAACAAGGTAAGTATGTGTTAGTATATGTTTGAAAATGTAAGGTGCTCTATGTTTAACTGTATAGACAAGAAAATGGAAGTGTCATTGATTCTTTACAGGACTGACTAGGTGTGTGAGTAACTCCATGGATGAGTGGCAGACTGTGAGTGTCTGTATAGGTGTATGAGTGCATATGATAGTGTTGTAAAGATGAGTGATTGTATGTATGAATGATAGTATGGGTGAATGAGTGAAGGTGTGTGTAGACGTAGGAATCAGTGAGTGCGTATGTAGTAACTAGTATTGGTGTGTCAATGGTTTCAAAAATTATATTCTGTATTTAACACTGGGTGAAACAGAGGTTATATTAAAATGTGAGGAGATGCATTGTATTGTCACATGAATGATATCATCAGTGATGTGGTCATTGATGTCAAATGAGATGTCATCAGTGATGTCATTTGAGATGTCATCAGTGATGTCATCAGTGATGTCACTGACCATGTCATGAATGATGTAATATGTGACATCATCAGCAGTGGATTGCAGGTGCGCGATATATAGTTAGTGCAACTAACTATATATGGAATTTCAATGGTTTTGTGTGAGTAAAATAAGGTTTTTTAAATGCTAATTCCTAACTATATATGGTCTATAACCTATGGTTTTTTCAGTGAATTTTCAAGGTTTTGTAAATGCTAATTCCTAACTATATATGGTCTATAACCTATGGTTTTTTCAGTGAATATATATATATATGTGTGCGTGTAGAGAGAGGTAGAGAGGTAGAGGTTTAGAGGTAGAGAGGTAGAGGTAGAGAGTTAGAGACTAGTAGAGAAAGAAGTAGAGAGAGGTAGAGAGGTAGAGAGAAGAGAGTGAGTAATAGAGTAGAGAGTGAGTAGTAGAGAGTAGTAGAGAGTAGTAGAGAGAGTAGCAGAGAGTGAGTAGTAGAGAGTAGTAGAGTGAATAGTAGAGTGAGTAGTAGAGAGTAGTAGAGAGTGAGTAGTAGAGAGTGAGTAGTAGAGAGTAGTAAAGAGTGAGTAGTAGAGAGCAGTAGAGAGTGAGTAGTAGAGTGAGTAGTAGAGAGTAGTAGAGAGAGAGTAGTAGAGAGTGAGTAGTAGAGAGTAGTAGAGAGTGAGAAGTAGAGAGTGAGTAGTAGAGAGTAGTAGATAGTGAGTAGTAAAGAGTGAGCAGTAGAGAGAGAGTAGTAGAGAGTAGTAGATAGTGAGTAGTAGGGAGTGAGTAGTAGAGAGAGAGTAGTAGAGAGTAGTAGAGTAGTAGAGAATGAGTAGTAGAGAGTGAGTATTAGAGAGTAGTGGAGTAGTAGAGAGTAAGTAGTAGAGAGTAGTGGAGAATATTCCAAAGTTTGGCACAGCACCACTTGCACAATAAGTCCAATCAAATCATATCACTTAGAGTCCTTATTGTAGCGCTGAATCTTGGTGTATATTCAAATGCTTTTATTTTCCTTAAGTGTGTGTACCACAGCCAGCTGACGCATTTCGTTCTGTACAACAGAACTTCTTCAGGGCGTTCTTATTTCCTTCAAGTTATGTCGGTATCCTGTTGTCATATAACTAGATATTTCTTCCAAATGTTAGACGAGACGTAAGTGACTAGGTATCAATTTTACCCACACAATTCGAGCAGACTTGAGTAATTTATAGCATCCTCAAAGTCAGTCTTTCAAAAATTCCAAAGTATAGGACATGATAATCCAAATGTTTCTCAAGAAAAGTCATTTTCAATTGTTCGGAATTTCGGCGTTTGGGCAGATATGACCCAGGGACCCCCAGTATGCAAGGGGAATTAGTCCCCCCTCTGCAAACGCGCCAGTGGCCTGCGTTGCAGAGAGGTGTAAAAAGAGGCATAGTTTCATTACACCTCTGTGCAATGCAGCCCCCTGGCGCATACTGGAGGTTCCAGGTGGGCTAGTTGGCCCCCAGGGACCCCCAGTATGCAAGTGGAATTAGTTCCCCCTCTTCAAACATGCACGGGGGCTGCGTTGCAGAGAGGTGTAAAAAAGGGTGTGGCCTCATTACACCTCTCTGCAATGCAGCCCCCTGGCGCATACTGGAGGCTCCTGGTGGGCTAGTTGGCCCCTAGGGACCCCCAGTATGCAATGGGAATTATTTCCCCCTCTGCAAACGCGCCAGAGGGCTGCGTTGCAGAGAGGTGTAACAAGGGGCATAGCCTCATTACACCTCTGCAATGCAGCCCCCTGGCGCATACTGGAGGTTCAAGGTGGGCTAGTTGGCCCCCAGGGGCCCCCAGTATGCAAGGGGAATTAGTTCCCCCTCTTCAAACATGCACGGGGCTGCGTTGCAGAGAGGTGTAAAAAGGGGCGTGGCTTCATTACACCTCTCTGCAATGCAGTCCCCTGGCGCATACTGGAGATTCCTGGTGGGCTTTCAGGTCTTATATAGTTAGGAATTAGCATTAAAAAACCTTTGAAATTCACTGAAAAAAACATAGGTTTCAGGCCTTATATAGTTAGGGATTAGCATTTAAAAAACCTTGCAAATTCACTGAAAAAAACCATAGGTTTCAGGCCTTATATATTTA
Source organism: Lissotriton helveticus (assembly GCF_964261635.1). Lineage (NCBI taxonomy): Eukaryota > Metazoa > Chordata > Amphibia > Caudata > Salamandridae > Lissotriton > Lissotriton helveticus. Next base: position 414,720,638 of record NC_136071.1, on the reverse strand, counting down.
GGAATTAGGATTTAAAAAAACCTTTGAAATTCACTGAAAAAACATAGGTTTCAGGCCTTATATAGTTAGGAATTAGCATTTTAAAAACCTTTAAAATTCACTCAAAAACTATAAGTTTTAGGGGTGTTATAGTTAGCTGGACATTTCACTCATACAAAACCATTGAAATTGCTCCTATATAGTTAGTTGTACTAACTATATTTCGCGCACCCGCAATCCACTGCTGATGATGTCACATATTACATCATTCATGACATGGTCAGTGACATCACTGATGACATCTCAAATGCCATCACTGATGACATCACTGATGACATCATCCACGTGACAATCACATACACCTTTTCATACACTATTACAATTTTTCATCACTCTTTGTAAAATACAGAGTATCATATTTGAATCCATTGTCACAGCAATACAAGTATCTAAAAATCCACTCAGTGTTTCATAGATGTATACACACATCTAATCACTTACCTGTAGATTCACTCATACATGCTGTCAATGAACAATAGAACACTATTAAAAATACTTATACACCTATATCGACATTAAACAACAGCACACATCTTATTCACATATGAAGTCACCCTACTCACTTATGCAAACAATGGATCATACTTACATATTTACTTATTAAAACACTTATACAAACACCACTTCATCTATTGATTTAGATAGTAAGTCATACTTAGTGAATTATAAAATCATTATTACAAGTATACAGTTAGTTATCCATACAGTCACTCACACAATCATTGAGTTTTATGTATACTTATTTATATACAACAACTGACACATACACTGCCTTTTATTTTACTAGTTTGTTGGACCTGTACCATTGAGAAATATATTTGCTTATCACCACACCCATAAAGAGATTCACTCACCCAAACAACTGTTAGAACATGTAGTTTTAACTTCGTATATCTAGTGAATCAACTATTCACACATCTTTGGGCAGTCACACCCCCCACCGAACCACACACACATTCACTCTCCCATACAAATACTCAGTTAACTAATCAATAACTAATACAGACTTTCACATAGCTAGTAACCAACTGGAGAACCAGTTTACACAACAACTGACAAAGTGATACAGATATTCAAACAGTTTAGTCACTATCCACTATATTTAGTGAGACACTATAAATTGGTCAAGTAAACAGTCAATTACACTGCTACTAAATCCTCCATCCAAATATTTTTTTTTATATATCCACTCATTCTTCAATGCAAATTGCTATATATATAATGCATATTTAAATGACGAAGCAAACCACATTCACTGGATGATGTCATCAGTGATGTCATTTGAGATGTCATAAGTGATGTCACTGACCATGTCATGAATGATGTAATATGTGACATCATCAGCAGTGGATTGCGGGTGCGCGAAATATAGTTAGTACAACTAACTATATAGGAGCAATTTCAATGGTTTTGTATGAGTGAAATGTCCAGCTAATTATAACACCCCTAAAACTTATAGTTTTTTGAGTGAATTTTAAAGGTTTTTAAAATGCTAATTCCTAACTATATAAGGCCTGAAACCTATGGTTTTTTCAGTGAATATATATATATATATTACCTACTGGCGGTTAGGACCTATTTTCCATAGGAAATCCGCAACATTCTATTTGGATTAACTTTGGCGCTGGTTGATGAATCTTTGCGAAATTTTCAAAAATAATGGCCAGCTCCGTTCCGCTCCTTTCATAAAAGTCTCAGGGTGATTCATGAAGCAGGGGCGAAGAAAAAAGGGGAGTCCCAAAACGTGTTTTCCCCTTGCAATTTCCCATAGGACCTTTAGACACAGCTACAGCCTGAACTGCTGAACAGAATTACGCCAAATTTGGCAGAGCTGTAGTCCTCAGTTCAGACTCATGCCTTTTTCTTAAATGGTGTCAATCTGTTCAGTAGTTCCAGATACAATTACAGTTAAAAGCATATATATATCTATGGGCGCGATGGATCCGCGGTCTCTGAGCGCACTGTGAGCACATCACAAGTGTACCCTTTTGATCACGCGCTGAATGCGAATTGGCTGTCAAGTGATTGTCAACATTCGAAACCAGGAACTGTTGGCAGCCATTTTGTGCCTCGGAATTACACCAAACTTGGCAAAATTGTAGGGACTGGTACGCAGAAGTACCTTTGCTATATTTGGTGAAAACTGCTCCAGTGGTTTTTATGAAAATTAACTTCAAAAGCACATATATATCTGGGCGGAGCCTAACCACACATCTCATCATGAGATCTGATTGGCTGTCAGCACTTCATCCAAGAAGTGTTGGCAGCCATCTTGGGACCAATATACATGATAGCACCTCATTAAAAAGCATTGTAGTTAATAGAGGGTTTTAGGACTTTAGTTACATTATAAATCATTTGTTGATGGTACCATACTCATTTCAGGAATTGTGGTGTGTTCTAAGGTGATTTTACCATGTGAAAAAGCCTTCTGCTGGGATATCATGAATCATGTTTGAAAGAAAACTATTATCTCATGCTTTTCCCACAGTGGTTTGGAAGGGGATCTATAAGCTAAACTGAAAGCATATTTTCTGTAAATTCACATTATCTTTCTCAGTCATGTGAGAATGAAGTCTGACATTCTCAGTAAAACATGTACATCCAACAAGGACAGAGACTGTCAGTTGATTCCTTTGTGTTCTACTGCAGCCTCCTAGAGTGTTCTAAAGAACAACTAGAGCGCTAACAGTCCTTCTTATTACAAAGGTATGACACACCTGAAGCCATCTTGATTGTAATAAAGTGGTAACTCTTAAAACATTTAATGTAAAAAGGAACAAAATGAGGGGGTATATTTTGCCATAGAAAGTATGATTAGTGCTGCAGAAAAAAAAACTTAGGACACATTTTGAGTGACTTCCCAAATCCTCTTCTATTTCATTAAAAAATTCTGACATGCAGTCTCCCAAGATGGCCACCAGAGACAAAAGAGCCCAAATGTAGCCCAAATATCACCCAGATGTGGCCCAAGTATAGCCCAATGACAGAATCTCCCAGAGTGTTCTAAAGAACAACTAGAGCGCTAACAGTCTTACTTATGACAAAAGTATGGCACACCAGAAGCCATCTTGATTGGAATGAAGTGGTAAGTCTGAAAACATTTAATTTAAAAAGGAACAAAATGAGGGGGTTAATTTTGCCATAGAAAGTATGATTAGCAGCAGACTTCCCTGGTGAGCAGTAGCTTTACTACAGTGATCTAATGAGCAACTAAAGTGCTAACATTCAGAATTTATGGCAAATGTGTGACACATCTGAATGCCTTCTTGATGGAAGCAAAGTAAACAAGCATTGAAAATGCAATAGATCTCGCCCTCGTTTAAGTTAAAGCCATTCTGTTTGTAATGAGGTGGCTTTTTAGCTTTGCTTTTATTAGTGTTTTTAAAACTTTCATGTAAATAACATGCATATGTATGCATATATGTATATGTTTGCATGCATTTATATTTGTATTTATATAGATATGCAGATTATATATGTTTATATATGTATGTATATGTATATATACACATACATAAATGCATATGCATATATATGCATATATATATATATGTGTGCGTGTAGAGAGAGGTAGAGAGGTAGAGGTTTAGAGGTAGAGAGGTAGAGGTAGAGAGTTAGAGACTAGTAGAGAAAGAAGTAGAGAGAGGTAGAGAGGTAGAGAGAAGAGAGTGAGTAATAGAGTAGAGAGTGAGTAGTAGAGAGTAGTAGAGAGTAGTAGAGAGAGTAGCAGAGAGTGAGTAGTAGAGAGTAGTAGAGTGAATAGTAGAGTGAGTAGTAGAGAGTAGTAGAGAGTGAGTAGTAGAGAGTGAGTAGTAGAGAGTAGTAAAGAGTGAGTAGTAGAGAGCAGTAGAGAGTGAGTAGCAGAGAGAGAGAATATTAGAGAGTAGTAGAGAGTGAGTAGTAGAGTGAGTAGTAGAGAGTAGTAGAGAGAGAGTAGTAGAGAGTGAGTAGTAGAGAGTAGTAGAGAGTGAGTAGTAGAGAGTGAGTAGTTGAGAGTAGTAGAGAGAGAGTAGTAGAGAGTGAGTAGTAGAGAGTAGTAGAGAGTGAGAAGTAGAGAGTGAGTAGTAGAGAGTAGTAGATAGTGAGTAGTAAAGAGTGAGCAGTAGAGAGAGAGTAGTAGAGAGTAGTAGATAGTGAGTAGTAGGGAGTGAGTAGTAGAGAGAGAGTAGTAGAGAGTAGTAGAGTAGTAGAGAATGAGTAGTAGAGAGTGAGTATTAGAGAGTAGTGGAGTAGTAGAGAGTAAGTAGTAGAGAGTAGTGATGAATATTCCAAAGTTTGGCACAGCACCACTTGCACAATAAGTCCAATCAAATCATATCACTTAGAGTCCTTATTGTAGCGCTGAATCTTGATGTATATTCAAATGCTTTTATTTTCCTTAAGTGTGTGTACCACAGCCAGCTGACGCATTTCGTTCTGTACAACAGAACTTCTTCAGGGCGTTCTTATTTCCTTCAAGTTATGTCGGTATCCTGTTGTCATATAACTAGATATTTCTTCCAAATGTTAGACGAGACGTAAGTGACTAGGTATCAATTTTACCCACACAATTCGAGCAGACTTGAGTAATTTATAGCATCCTCAAAGTCAGTCTTTCAAAAATTCCAAAGTATAGGACATGATAATCCAAATGTTTCTCAAGAAAAGTCATTTTCAATTGTTCGGAATTTCGGCGTTTGGGCAGATATGACCCAGGGACCCCCAGTATGCAAGGGGAATTAGTCCCCCCTCTGCAAACGCGCCAGTGGCCTGCGTTGCAGAGAGGTGTAAAAAGAGGCATAGTTTCATTACACCTCTGTGCAATGCAGCCCCCTGGCGCTTACTGGAGGTTCCAGGTGGGCTAGTTGGCCCCCAGGGACCCCCAGTATGCAAGTGGAATTAGTTCCCCCTCTTCAAACATGCACGGGGGCTGCGTTGCAGAGAGGTGTAAAAAAGGGTGTGGCCTCATTACACCTCTCTGCAATGCAGCCCCCTGGCGCATACTGGAGGCTCCTGGTGGGCTAGTTGGCCCCTAGGGACCCCCAGTATGCAATGGGAATTATTTCCCCCTCTGCAAACGCGCCAGGGGGCTGCGTTGCAGAGAGGTGTAACAAGGGGCATAGCCTCATTACACCTCTGCAATGCAGCCCCCTGGCGCATACTGGAGGTTCAAGGTGGGCTAGTTGGCCCCCAGGGGCCCCCAGTATGCAAGGGGAATTAGTTCCCCCTCTTCAAACATGCACGGGGCTGCGTTGCAGAGAGGTGTAAAAAGGGGCGTGGCTTCATTACACCTCTCTGCAATGCAGTCCCCTGGCGCATACTGGAGATTCCTGGTGGGCTTTCAGGTCTTATATAGTTAGGAATTAGCATTAAAAAACCTTTGAAATTCACTGAAAAAAACATAGGTTTCAGGCCTTATATAGTTAGGGATTAGCATTTAAAAAACCTTGCAAATTCACTGAAAAAAACCATAGGTTTCAGGCCTTATATATTTAGGAATTAGGATTTTAAAAAACCTTTGAAATTCACTGAAAAAACATAGGTTTCAGGCCTTATATAGTTAGGAATTAGCATTTTAAAAACCTTTAAAATTCACTCAAAAACTATAAGTTTTAGGGGTGTTATAGTTAGCTGGACATTTCACTCATACAAAACCATTGAAATTGCTCCTATATAGTTAGTTGTACTAACTATATTTCGCGCACCCGCAATCCACTGCTGATGATGTCACATATTACATCATTCATGACATGGTCAGTGACATCACTGATGACATCTCAAATGCCATCACTGATGACATCACTGATGACATCATCCACGTGACAATCACATAGTGCACCCTTTTGATCACGCGCTGAATGCGAATTGGCTGTCAAGTGATTGTCAACATTCGAAACCAGGAACTGTTGGCAGCCATTTTGTGCCTCGGTAAAAGCGAGGCTGAAGAAGTCAGTGGATCAAGTGTGCAAAACGTAAAAAGGGGGCAGGGTAGAAATACTTTGACCCTCTAACCTGCTTAGGGGGTCCTAGAAGACCCCTAGGGCCACTAACATTTTTTCATAATTAGCCCCTAGGGGGGCAAATCCCGGCGTCAAAATTATTAAATTTTATGGGGGTCCCTGAGGGGCCGCCCAGCCCCAGGGACCGTCAAACCCCCGGGGCTATAAAAAAATGGTTGGGGGGCTCCAAGGTCCCTAAAGCCCCGGGGGGCAACACCCCCAGGGCTTCAGGTATTGTGGAAGGGGGGCTGCATGGCCCCCCTCCTGGAGCATGCGAGGGCCCTGTGGACTGTCAACCCCCAGGCTCCTGCAGTGCCCCGGGGTGCCCATCCCCGGGACACTGCTGAGGAAAATCTGTTCTCTCTTTCAAAATCCAAACCAGATTGCTTTTCCACATTGGGAGCTGCATGTTAGTAGCTCCCCATGCAGAAAAGCAACGCCGGCTCCCAAACGCGTTGAAGTTGTGCACCAAAGACGCTGGAGTCGCACACCCTACAGATTATGAGTTGTGCATCCAGCGCGTGCACTCCAGGGGGCCGCACTGAGTGCCGCACTGGGTGCGCGACTTCTAATTTTACTGTAAAAAAATAGCCCCTATCAGTAATTTCTAATATCCATGGGGACCCCATCCCCCGGTTCTTATAAAAAACATTGGGGACCGTGGGGGGAGCCACAATGCCCCCACGGTCCCACCGGCTCCTCGCATCCTTCGGGAGCCTGCATTGCTTTTCCACATGGGGAGCTGCTAACTTGCATGTGGAAAAGTAATCTGGTTTGGATTTTGAAAGAGAGAACTGATTTCACTGCTCTCTCTTTCAAAATCCAAACCAAGTTTGCTATGGGAGGGCGGGAGCCACGAGACTCCCGCCATCTCATAGAAAACAGCAGTGTCCCGGGGGTAGGCACCCCGGGACACAGCAGGAGCCGGCCCTTGAGGGCTCCAGGCGGGGGGGCCACGCAGCCCCCCTCCCACAATACACAAAGCCCAGGGGGGTGGTGGTCCCCGGGGCTTGGGGGGGTCATTGAGGCCCCCCACTTCTAATTTTGCAGGGGGGGCCTTGGAGCATCCCCAACCATTTATTTAATAGCACCGGGGGGTGGCTCTCACTCTTGCATAGCAAACGGCAATGTTGTAAAAATCATCCGGTAAGATAACAAAGGATTTTGAAGTCCATTTTCTGCGTTTTTGTTGTAGTTTGCTGCCGTTAAAGCGGCGACAATTTTAACGCCGTCTTTGTATATATGCCCCTGAGTTTTGTAATGTCGACAATCTCGTCTCCCATTTAAATAGGCACGAAGTATTTATTGAAGTGCATTGTGAATCGTGAAGCAACACTGTCTAATAGTGATCGATAAAGAATTGAATGAGTTGTGTACTTCTTTTGCTCGTAATGTGCATAGGGGCAGATTTACAAGTTCATTGTGTTACTATTGCATCACTTTTAAGATGGGAAAATTGATGCGAAAGTGGCACAAGGGGGTTGTAAATCTGGTACACAGTGTTCTGTCTTACTTTCCTTTCCTTTCTGTCATGTAGAGGATCCTGGGTAAATATAACGGTTTCTGTACAGCCAGTACCTTTCAACCCTACCCCCAAACTGCTTACTGCCTGTTACCATAGTAACAGTTCATGGAACACTTAAGTGAGCACAAAGGTTAGAAGTTCACCACACTATGTTGCTAATCGAAACAGTTACTGTGCTGGAGTTTTAAATGTTTTCCATAGGAACCGTTAGTCGTAGCTGTAGACTCTGGTAAAGAGCTGGTAAAGAGTTAGCCTCAGTATTACACTTCTAGTTATAAATATCATTTCTATTTTTAAATGTTTGCTAAGTGTATTATTATCACATTAAATAATAGTGAAATGTTGTCAGAGAAAGAAGACCTATATACTTTTTTTAATTAACTTTTATTAAAACAAATAACTGGAAAAGTAACTTAAAGATAACAATATAATAATTAACTAGAAACATAACTTTAACAAAACAATATAATAAACAAAATGTGATATGGACTCCAATAGAAGTAGGGTAGGTAATCTTCAAAACAAAAATGCAAATAAGTGTTCAAAATTAGATCGATGTGACTGAATGAGGTCAAACATTACAAGTTAAGGTAATACTTGGCAATATTTCTTAATTTGCACGTCTGCAGTGTGCCTGATACATTCCACCGCCCTTATAGGCCCGCGTTCAAGAGGTGTCTGTACGGAAGTGCCTACTGCGTCACATTTACAGTATGGACCAACAGGTCTTTAAAATGATTCAGAGATGAGATAGAATTAGGTGAGAGATCAAGTCATTATGCAGGACAGTATTCTTTGGGGCTTATTTTCAAAACCCTTGTACCACTTTTGCGTTACTTTTCCCATATTAAAAGTGACGCAAAAGTGGCACAAGGGGCTTGTAAATAAGCCCCTTTATTTCTAACACATTTAATCGGAGGCATTGTGTATCTAGGCCGCTCTGCTTACCTTGTGTAAACACTGTGACCAACAGAGTTCACAACTTGAACTCAGCTTTGGTTCTACACTGGAGAGTAATAAATTCAACCTTGATTCTTATATCGGCAGAGTGGACAGCACCCTCCATAACTTTAAAAGAGAAAGAGAAACAATGTGAGAGAGAGAAAGAGAGAAAAAACTGCATTAAAAGTGTGAGAGAGAAAGTAATAGATGGAGCAGTTAGTACTGGAGAAAATCTTTATAGCTCCCCGTTTTGCCTTCGCTGTGTGTTGAAGTACGTGCCGGTTCATAATGCACCCTCCAGTTTAGTTATCTGAAAGATAGTATAGACTTAGTATTAGTATACTACATACAACTGCACAAGTATATTTTTGTCTAATGTTTTTGTACACGTAGGAAACTGTATTTCATCAACTTCCACTGCAAGTAGGTGTTCGTGCGATGTTTTTCTTCCAAAGTACTATACTCCATGCACTCCCACTGCATAGCGATGAGTTCTCATTACTGCGTACCCAGACTGTTGCACCCCATTGACTCACAGAGTCTGGAGGTGAGTGATTTTTTCTTGCGCACTCAGGGGCAGATTTACAAGCTCCTTGCACCACTTTTCCCATGTTAAAAGTGACACAAAAGTGGTGCATGGGGCTTGTGAATCTGCCCCTTGGACTGTTGTAACCTATCGATTCTCACTGCTCGAAGGTAATTGTACATTCCTACACAGTGAAGCTGCTGCACAGTACCCACTCCCTCCGTCCACAGATGACTTGACATTGTTTCGGAAACAAGCTTCTTTGCTCACCTTGTGCCATTGGCGTGATTCAAAAAGGGTGCACCACGTGTTGAAACAGCCTTCTCAGATGCTGTTACGATGGCCATGCATCATCGCAGAATGCACGAACGTTGAGCTTTGGAGGTGTTTGGATGGGGGGACGCCAATTTGTGATAAAAAGAAAGTTAAAAAGAAAGATAACATTGTGCATCATTTCTTTATCAAAGGAGAGAGGAAGTGAGCGAGTGACTGAAAAGAATATTTGCAGCTCCCCTTTCTGTCACCGGTGTGTTTTTCACCACGTACCAGGACATAATGCACCCTGAAGCTCTACATCTAAAAGATAGTAAAAGAAAGATGTTATGATTGGTAATTGTTACTATCTTAAAGTGGAGTAGAATTACATCGCCCTTTCAGGCACCTTCCGTCCCGCATTTAAAAACAACTATTTGTACAGTTCCAACATGTTTAATAGGCTTCGATTTTTGAAAAATTATTATAGTAGTAATGTTTTTATTCGGTTGTGAAAGCAAGTGGTGCGAAGTGATACACGTGTTCATTTGACCGATTATAAAACGTTCCTGCTATTGGAAAAACATTTTAAATGCAATAAGGTACGGTATATAGGACTGCTTACGCCTAAATCTCTGTGCCACCTTTTTGTATCTAGTCTGCTGCACCCCATCGACTCCCTCTGAGGCGCACCCAGGCCTCATTGCTCACCTTTTCGTGGACAGGACATCTTCTACATCATGCAGTCCCGCTCTGCCACCAAGAAGTCTGACCTATGCTGCTGAATCTTGATATCATTATGTGAAAGGACATAGTCGTGCTCCCATCATCATTGTAGGTTCCTCACCTACTCAGTCCTTGCGGTACCACTAACTCAGTGACCAAAGAGGCCACGCACGTAGTGGTGGGCCCTTGTACTCCGTGGTTCGGGCCTACATGAGGTGTCCGAACCACTAGGATGGGCTATGGCAGCGTTTGCGATGGGAGCAACTCTAAAATGGCGTAGAGCGTGTAGTGACGCATGTGCTGGATGGGTGTGGTGTGGGTGTACACCAGGCATGAGGGAGTGTGTGAGTGCGGTTCTGACAACTAGACCTGGAACTAAGAAATCAGTACAATGGAAATCTGGGCAATGTAGCGTTGTTGTGTTTTCCTGGAAGCGTGAGTGGAGTGGGCTGGTTTGACATATGCCGGTACTGCGCGAGGGTCTGAACCATGATTACAGAGCTATGGGCGTGGTTCTGTTGTTAGCTATATGAGAAATCAAGTGATTCGGGTGTCCGTTTTGTAGTGCTGACGTCACCCGGGTCTTAAACGCGAATGTATTATTATGTCTGTAAAGTTCCACAACATGGCGAACATGGAATGTACGGGGTATCACTGACCCTATATTCATCCATAATTGCATACATAAAAGATGGTGGACATGACGCATTTCTGCGATTATGAATGTTTGTTGTACATTCAGTGGAGTGTTGTAACTGTAGTAATAGAGGGCTGTGAAAGGTTTAAGTTGCAGTTTTTGGCACATGAAGAGCTGCTAATATATATACGTGTGTGGTCATTCAGGCAGACTGTCGAACTTGGTGCTGGAAATCAGTGTTCAAGGCTCGGAGTTGCGCCCACATCCTGTTATTGTAGAGTAATGACGTAATCTACGCGTGCCTGAAAATGTACTGTAAATACGGTGCTCATGTAAATTGGTGATATAGTTTTGGGTTGATTTTGCGCTATATAAATATGCTAAAAAAAAACAAAAAAAAGGAGGAATAGCCCACACTTACTGTAAGTGGTATGATGGTTGCATACGGTATTTTTAGCACAATATAATGTGGTTGGGCGCAGGAGCAGCATTTTACAAACATAATAAATACACAGACACAGATAGATAGTTGAAGTGGGTACGGGCACGTGTGCTCGACTCTATTTTATTACGTTGCTCTTGGTAACAAGTAGAATAGTAATCATGATATCATACACAGATATTCAATCGTAAACGGTTTATGACTTCTGCTGTACAAAGGTAGGAGCATTTTATGTGAAATAATACACAGAAGATTTTATTGTAAAGGGTTCATGAGTTGTGGTACAGAGGTAAGGGCGGTTTGTGTAGAGCCTGGGATAATGCGTGGTTCAGGCAGTACGCACTGGTAAGAATGTCTTTTGGCAACTGAATTTTGCCTTAATAAGGCCACATGGTGATTATTTATGGTAAATTGAGTAAGTTGTACGTGTGGTGCTCAGTGTGTGCTTACCCTGCAAAGATGCGTGGTTCGAGCGGTCTGTACTCAAAATATTGAGTGTTGCATACTGGTCTGCATGAATTTTGAGGTTAAAAAAAAACTACCATCAATGATTATCAATTGCTCTGCAAACTCAGTCTACTGATTGCTCCCCATAACAAATTAAATGATTGCATTTCATGCAGTACATTATAACTTTCTCAAAATGGGGATGTATGTCTGGTTGCGATGTTGAAGGTGATATCCCAGAAGTACTTGGTATTGCCTGTGGTGTAGGTACATTTTGGCGCGGTGTTCTGCTTTCTTTGTAAACATAGTTCACAGGATGTAGGGATTAAAGGTGCTTGTGCATACTAGCAGTGCCACAGGAGTATTTTTGTCTGTGCCTTAAATAAATCAAGGCTAAATTCCCTACTGTCTGTAGTATAGATACAAAGCTGAATTCAAGTTGTGAATCCGACTGTCCGCAGTGTACATCAAAGCTACTATTCGGCACAGTTATAGAAGAATTCTTTTTTTCACTTATTTTAACAAAATATGAATACATACAGTATAATTGACTCTGCATTAAATAAATGAAGGCTGAATTCCCTACTGTCTATAGTGTAGATGAAAAGCTAAATTGAAGTTGTAAACCCTGCTGTCCTCATGTGTAGATCTTAGTGTGGACTGCATTATCTGTAATCATGATTGAAGTGAAAGATAGAACATGTATGCAGCGTATATTTTTATTAGTTAACTAAATCTATAAGTGATATAAAATAAGTTTTTGAAGAAAGCACACTAAAGGGATATTGTGAAGGATTTGATAGGTGTGATACTTAGTTTGGTTTGCACTGAGTTAGTGGTGTCGAAACAACAAGGTTGTGTGGAGTCTGCGATGATGCGCGGTCCGGGCAGGCCGTACTGATACTAATGTTTTTTGTCTTGTGAATTCTGCCTTAGTAAGGCCACGTGATAATGATTTTTGGTTCACTGAGTTACTAATACCTTTGGCGCTTAGTGTGTATGTATCCTGCGATGATGTGTGGTCGGGGGGGCATAGTATTTATACTAATGTGTTTTGTCGATTGAATTTTGCATGAATTCCATTTAAAAGGGACAGTATGTCTCAGTGTGACATAAAACTATTCACTCTTCTTTGCAATGATTTATGGTGCACTGAGTTAGTGTAGTATCTTTTGCACTGAGCTTGTATGTATCCTGCGATAATGCGTAGTGCAGGGGAGCCGCACTGGGAGAAATGTTTTTTGCCTAGTAAATTCTGCTTTAATAAGGCTACGGGGAGATGACTTGTGGTGCAGTGAGTTAGTGGTACCGAAAGAACTCAGCGTGTGCGTACTCTGCGATGATTGGTGGTTCAGGGGGGTCGCAGTGGTATAATGTCTCTTGTCTACTGGAATGCGTCATGTACAATCGTCTTACTACCTGAATGGTGAGCCCTCACAATGTAGATCGAAGGCAGTAGTTATCACTGACATAAAGAAATTCTTTTTTCGTATCTTTTAACAAAATCTGAGGACATAAAGTACAATAAACTCTACCTTTAAAAAAAAGGCTACATTTCATGCTGTTCATAGTATAGACTGAAAGCTGAATTCAAAATGTGAACCCTGCTGTCCGTACTGTAGGTCGAAGGCAGAAATATCGACAAATGATTTTTGTCACTTATTTTAACAAAATCAGAACACATACAGTACAATTGTCCCTGCATTAAATAAATCAAGGTTGAATTCCCTACTGTCCATAGTATACATGCAAAGTTGACTTCAAGTTGTGAACCCTGCTGTCCGCAGTGTAAATTGAAGGCAGTAGTTGACACAGACATCGAGGAAGGCTTTTTATGTCACATACTTTAACAAAATCTGAGGACACAGTACAATTGTCTCTGCCTTAAAGAAATCCAGACTGAATTGAATGTTATCTTTAGTGCTGATGCGCCACTGGTATCAAGTGGTAAACTCTGTTGATCACAGTGTACATTTGAAGACAGTACTCAGTACACTCATTGAGGAATGTTTTTTGTGGCATCCTTTAACAAAATTGTCTCTGCCTTACATAAATCAAGGATAACTTTAATGCTCTCCCTAGTGTAGATGGAAAGCTGAATTCAAGTTGTGAACGCTGCTGTTCGCAATGTAGATCTTAGGTTGCACTGCTTTTTCTGTAATGTACTCCATACATTGACTGTTGCATACGGGATTCATGAACTAGTATCAAGTGATGAACTCTGTTGATCGTATTGTACATTTGAAGGCAGTACTCAGTACAGTCATTGAGGAATATTTTTTGTCACATCATTTAACAAAATTGTCTCTGCCTTATATAAATCAAGGCTAACTTGAATGCTGTCCGTACTGTAGATGGAAAGCTGCATTCAAGTTGTGAACCCTGTTGTCCGCAATGTGGATTGCAGGCAGTAGTTGACACAGACATCAAGGAATGCTTTTTGTCACTCATTTAAACAAAATCTGAAGACATATAGTACAATAGTCTCTGCATTAAATAAATTAAGGCTGAATTTCCTACTGTTCACAGTTTAACAAATTATGAGGTCGAGACTGAATTCAATGTTGTCTGTAGTGCTTCTGCACCACTGGTATCAAGTTGTAAACTCTACTGACCGCACTGTAGATCAAAGGCAGAAGTCTTTTAGTCTCCTCATTTCCTCTCTTGCGAAGTTTACCGGATGTTTTGTCTGAAGATGTCTCCTCATACTTGCTGTTCCACAAGAGTCCCTTTTTGTAGGGTCACCCCTGCACAGCACCGCGTGGCAGATTTTGCAAGTGACTTTGGTGGCATTAACCTTCTTCTGCTTCGGAGGAAAAGTAAAAAACTTCCAGACAATTGATGTATACTTCTCTGGAGGGGAAGGTTGTGGCACAAATTCTTCATTTCCAGAGTGTTCTGAATCAGAAGATGCTTCCTTAGTAGCCATTTTTCCAACTGTGCTGAGAAACAGGTGTACAAAATTGAAAAAGAGCAGATCTTGCCAGTAGATGTCTTCTCCTCAGGAAGGTGTAACAAGAGTGATTGAAATGGGTGGGGTACTTCAATACTTACAATAGGAAGTGTAATGAACCAATAAAATCTCTTTTTTTCTGGTCACATGGGGTCTGCGCACTGTACGCACACGCAGCTGGCACCCAACTCACACCGAGCGCGACTTCACGAAATTGCATTTAAAAGAAATGTGACTTTATTGAAAGTTAAAGAATATTATTTTTATAATTAGCGCAGATAATGTCTTTACTTAATATTTATATTAAATAAATATATATAGGTTTTTGAACATTGAAAAATTCTGCGGGGGTCCCGCACCCACCGCGTCCCCCGCATATGACGCCACGCACAACCGCACGACCGTCACGTCACGTAATACGTACATCTCGTGTATGCGCCACAAGTTGCGTACCAGTCGCATAGCGTCCGCGTTCGGAAAGTCGTACTTGCCACACACGGTACGCGGACCCTACACATCAATCCTAAAATGGCGGATATGTTCTGCGCAGTGAACGAGAAGGGTGCGCTTTGGATGCGCGACTCTCAAACAAAAAAATAAAAATATAAGTATATTTAAAAGAATATAAAATAATAAAAACATATATATATTTATTTAAAATACATATTTTTAAAAAATATGTGTAGAGTAATTTTAAAAAAATCTAAAAATAAGTAGATTAAAAAATGTAGTTGAAGAATAGAAAAAATAGAACAAGAAATATATTTAAAAATGATCATTTGAAAAACCTTTGAAATTCACTGAAAACACCATAGGTTTCAGACATGTTATAGTTAGGAATTAGCATTTAAAAAACCTTTGAAATTCACTGAAAATACCAAATGTTTGAGGCTTGCTATAGTTAGAGATTATCATTTAAAAAAACATAGAAATTCACTGAAAAAAACATAGGTTTCAGAGGTGTTATAGTTAGCTGGACATTTCACTCATACAAAACCATTGAAATTTCTTCGTTACAGTTAGTTGTACTAACTGTAACTCTAGCGCCCGCAACACACTGGTGATAATGTCACATATTACATCATTCATGACATGGTCAGTGACATCACTGATGACATCACTGATGACATCTCAAATTACATCACTGATGACATCCCGATGACATCATCTAGTGAATGTGTGTCTTTCTGAAAAATAAATCATATAAATCATCCATGTGAAAATCAGATATACCTCATCATACACTAGTATTACCTTTCATCACTCACTGTAAAATACAGAGTACCATATTTGAATCCATTGACACAGCAATACAAGTATCTAAAAACCTACTCGGTGATTCCTAGATTTAAACACACATCTAATCAATTACCTATATATTCACTCATGCATGTTGTCAATGATCAATAGAACACTATCAAATATACTTATACACTTATATTGACATTACGCACCAGACACATCCTATTCAGTTATGCAGTTATCCTACTCCCTTTTGCAAACAATGAATCCTATTTATATTTATTCAGCCTCACACTTATACAAATAGCACTTCATTTATTCATATAGATAGTAACTCATACTTAGTGTGTTATGAAATCACTATTACAAGTATACAGTTGTCTATACAGTCACTCATGCAATCAATGAGTTTTATGTACAACTTATTTATATACAACAACTGTCACATACACTGCCTTTTATTTTTCTACTTTGTTGGACATGTACCATTGGGGAATACATTTGCTCATTACCATACCCATAAAGATATTCACTAATTTAAACAACTATTATAACACGTAGTCTTAATGTCATATACCTACTGAATTAACTACTCACATATCTTTTGACAGTCACAGATCTCTACCGAACCACACACACATTCACTCTCCCATATAAATAGTCCATTAACTAATCAATAACTAATACAGACTTTCACGTAGCTAGTAACCAACATATGCAGTAGGCCAAGTAATACAGATATTAATACAGTGTAGTCACTATCCAATATATTTAGTGAGACACAATAAATTACTCAAGTAAACAATCAATTACACTGCTACTACTCCTGTATCCAGAAATGTATATATCCACTCATTTTTCAATGAAGATTGCTACATATATAATACATATTTAACCCCTTGCATGCGGCCGCGATTCTGTGCCTGTGCGGCAAAATCGCAAGTGGGCGGGTTAATGACAGCCCCCAGCCGTCATCAGCACACGAGCACCGCGGTGCATGACGGACGGGGGCCGTCATCCGCATGCAAGGGGTTAAATAACGAACCAAACGACATTCACTGGATGATGTCATCAGTGATGTCATTTGAGATGTCATCAGTGATGTCACTGACCATGTCATGAATGATCTAATATGTGACATCATCAGCAGTGGATTGCGGGTGCGCCAAATATAGTTAGTCCAACTAACTATATAGGATCAATTTCAATGGTTTTGTATGAGTGAAATGTCCAGCTAACTATAACACCCCTAAAACTTATAGTTATTTGAGTGAATTTCAAAGGTTTTTTAAAAGCTAATTCCTAACTGTATAAGGCCTGAAACCTATGGTTTTTTTAGTGAATTTCAAAGGTTTTTTAAATGCTAATTCCTAACTATATAAGGCCTGAAACCTATGGTTTTTTCAGTGAATTTGCAAGGTTTTTTAAATGCTAATTCCTAACTATATAAGGCCTGAAACCTATAGTTTTTTCAGTGAATTTGCAAGGTTTTTTAAATGCTAATTCCTAACTATATATGGGCTGAAACCTATGTTATTTTCATTGAATTTCGAAGGTTTTTTAAATGACAATTTTTAAATGTATTAATTTTTTTTTTTTTTATACTGATTTAGCTACATTTTTGCAGGCAGGTGTTCAGAGGGCACGCCCCATTTTTACAACGTTCTGCAGCGCAACCCCTGACGCGTTTGCAGAGGAGGAACTAATTCCCCTTGCATACTGGGGGTCCCTGGGGGGCAACTAGCCCACCAGGAGACTCCAGTATAAGCCAGGGAGCTGCATTACAGAGAGGTGTAACGAGGCCACACCCTTTTTTACACCTCTCTGCAACGCAGCCCCCGGGCGTGTTTGCAGAGGGGGAACTAATTCCCCTTGCATACTGCGGGTCCCTGGGGGCCAACTAGCCCACCTGGAACCTGCAGTATGCGCCAGGGGGCTGCATTGCAGAGAGGTGTAATGAGGCCACACCCTTTTTTACACCTCTCTGCAGCGCAACCCCTGGCGTGTTTGCAGAATAGGAACTAATTCCCCTTGCATACTGGGGGTCCCTGGGAGCCAAGTAGCCCACCAGGAGCCTCCAGTATGCACCAAGGGGCTGCGTTGCTTTGCCCTGGGGGCGGCGGTCCCTGGGGCAGTGTGGGGGGGGTTGTGGACCGCCCACACTTCTTTATCACTATACCGCGTTGATTTGGTCCCCCCGGGGGGGTAATTTTTTAAAAAACAGACCAGGTTTTTTTTTTTATGTGGGCCTTTTTTGTCCTTGTGGGACCACCTGGGCAGGCCTAGGTGGTCAGGGTGTATCTACCCTGCCCCCTTTTTGTCTTCTTCACGGTTGTTTTTCTGCTTTCTTGTGCCTCGGTCTATCTACACGCACACATATACACATATATATATGCATATATATGCATTTATATATATGTATGTGTATATATATATACATACATATATAAACATATATAATCTGCATATCTATATAAAACAAATATAAATGCATGCATACATATACATATATGCATACATATGCATGTTATTTACATGAAAGTTTGAAAAACACTATTAAAAGCAAAGCTAAAAAGCCACCTCATTACAAACAGAGTGGCTTTAACTTAAACGAGGGCGAGATCTATTGCATTTTCAATGCTTGTTTACTTTGGTTCCATCAA
Organism: Lissotriton helveticus; assembly: GCF_964261635.1. Taxonomy (NCBI): domain Eukaryota; kingdom Metazoa; phylum Chordata; class Amphibia; order Caudata; family Salamandridae; genus Lissotriton; species Lissotriton helveticus. The sequence continues at coordinate 414,702,263 of NC_136071.1, read as the reverse complement.
GAAGGCATTCAGATGTGTCACACATTTGCCATAAATTCTGAATGTTAGCACTCTAGTTGCTCATTATATCACTGTAGTAAAGCTACTGCTCACCAGGGAAGTCTGCTGCTGGTATTCAAAGTGCATGTTTCAGTCTGCATGTCGGAATTTTTTTAATGAAATAAAAGAGGATTTGAGAAGTCACTCAAAATGTGCCCTAATTTTTCTTTCTGAAGCACTAATCATACTTTCTATGGCAAAATGAACCCCCTCATTTTGTTCCTTTTTAAATTAAATGTTTTCAGACTTACCACTTCATTCCAATCAAAATGGCTTCTGGTGTGCCATACTTTTGTCATAAGTAAGACTGTTAGCGCTCTAGTTGTTCTTTAGAACACTCTGGGACATTCTGTTATTGGGCTATACTTGGGCTACATCTGGGTGATATTTGGGCTACATTTGGGCTCTTTTGTCTCTGGTGGCCATCTTGGGAGACTGCATGTCAGAATGTTTTAATGAAATAGAATAGGATTTGAGAAGTCACTCAAAATGTGCCCTAATTTTTCTTTCTGCAGTACTAATCATACTTTCTATGGCAAAATGAACCCCTCATTTTGTTCCTTTTTAAATTAAATGTTTTCAGACTTACCACTTCATTCCAATCAAGATGGCTTCTGCTGTGCCATACTTTTGTCATTAGTAAGACTGTTAGCGCTCTAGTTGTTATTTAGAACACTCTGGGAAGCTGCAGTAGAACACAAAGGAATCAGCTGACAGTCGCTGCCCTTGTTGGATGTACATGTTTTACTGAGAATGTCAGACTTCATTCTCTCATGACTGAGAAAGATAATGTGAATTTACAGAATTAAATATGCTTTCAGTTTAGCTTATAGATCCCCTTCCAAACCACTTGTGGTATCTTCCTCTGCAGTCCCCCCCCCTCCTCGGCAGCTCGGCTTACAATGGAACTGCTCGTAGTGACATCACTTGGAATGTCACCACGACCAGGGTTCCAAGGCGAGCGCCGCGGAGTCACAGTGAAGCTGTCACCGGTTGTGGCTGGGGTCGTTCTACTCCTACGCTTTGTCAGAGCTAATAAACTACGGTTTACTCTTCTTCCCACTTGTGTCTGCCATGAGTTCTTACCAATTTCACACTGGCGACGAGGGTCCAAGAGGGTGAGCGACCCCAACATGCAAGGAAAGGAATTTATTTGAAGACTTCCGGGAAAATAAAAAAAAGAAGGACGGATCGTGTGTAGTGAGAAGGTAAACTGACGTGTTGAAGAGGAAAGGGTCACGATCCCAACGCGGTGATTATCCTGAAGTGTATCTGCGCAGTGTGACTGCTTGTCAAAGGATCTCTTGAACTAAAGAGTGATAGAGGCAGTAGCGTGTGGGAAAAATCCAGGTGCAACTGCAGAGTAACCCCATCCCCTCCGTGTCGAGTGGGCAGAAACTCACCCTTTCCACAAACCCTGGTATATTTCTGTTCGTAAAGTGGTTGCAAATCATATTGATGCTGAAAGGAACTTCCAAGGGAAACCACTGCTGACTCCTGGACTGTGAGGAAATTGCGTCATCAGGAAGGGAGAGACTGTATGGTGTCCTTTCAAAACGAATACTTCAGGGCAACCACCAAGTACATCTCACTGTATGGGGAACTGACTCTAGTGCAACAGTGCCACCTAGTGGGTTGGGAGGTTGTTTGCAGCACATGTGATATTTGTTGGTATTATACAGAAAGGGTAGAACTGCGCTGTACATCTCACCAGAAATTGTACAAACCCACTATGGAACTGTGACCTGGCCCCTATTTAAAACCCCTGTAGTATCCTTAGGAAAATTCCTTCCACACATTAAGGGTGGGTCTTTGGTAATATTACATCATACAAAGTGTGACACCACCACCATTTTTCCGACTAACCCAGGGGAGCCTACAATACAATGGAAAAAGTGGAAGAAAGTGTTTTTGAACTATGCAACGGTGTGTGGCCCTAATCTAGGGTTGGAAAGGAAGGTAGCCCTATTAGCATATTACCTAGGGGCGGAGGGGGAGAGGTGTTGGATCATCTACTAGAACTGGGGGCACAGGAAGCGAGAGGCCTGAATGAGTTTGAAATCAGTCTTAAGAAATTAGATTTGCATTACCTTCCAAAGACTAGCAAAGTAATGGAGAGGTACCATTTCGGAAAAAGGGTACAGAAGTAAGGGGAGTCTGTAGAAGATTTTGTGTCTGACCTACGGAAACTTGCAGCGACATGTAAGTTTGGAGGCGCTAATGAAGAAAGGATCAGGGACCAGTTTGTGTTAGCGTGTAGGACTGAGCGCGTACGTGAGGAGTTATGGTTGAAAGATGACCCACCACTGAGGGAAGTCATAATAGTTGCAAAACAGGTAGAACACATGTTGCAGTGCGTCAGTGAAATCAAACAATAAAGTGGTGAGAAAAAAAGCGAGGACAAACCCAAAGTGAGCGAAGTCGTGACTGAATGTGAGGCAGTGTCTGTGGTCAAAGGACAGAAAATTGTAGGGAAAGAGCAGAAAGACAGCAAAATGGGATGGTCGTTCAAGGGTACCTGTTATAGATGCGGAAAACAGGGGCACATGGCCAATGACAAGGAGTGCCCGGCCCTCAAATTCACATGTAACAAGTGCGGCAAGAAAGGTCATTTCAGGCAATACTGCAGGAGCGGACAGGGATTCAGCAAACTGAGTAAGGACAGGACAAATGCAGTATGTGATGAAATAGTTGTGCAAGTGGGTGAAGGCCAGATCTGTAACTCCAAAGACACAGTTTGTGACGAGATTGTTGTGCAAGTAGGTGAAGGTCAGGTCTGCAGCCCAAAAGACACCATAAAAGTAAGGGGTACTGAAGTAGAGGCATTGTTTGATTCCTGTTCAAGAATAACAATCATCAGTGCCAAGGAATTTTCACGGGTGTCTAATGGGAAGATTAGTTTGAGAAGGATGGATGTAAGGCCCGGGGGGTATGCTGGTCGCCCCATCTCCATGAAGGGTTATTTCTGGAACACAGTTGAATACAGGGACAGGACAACAGTGTCCAAGGTCTATGTATCTACAGTCGGAGACAACATCCTGGGCTGGCAGGCACAGAAAGAGTTGGGGGTCTATCTCAATCCAAATAGCAATCCCCAAATCTTGATACAAGAGGTACAAGAGTCAAAGGAAGATTTGGTGACAGAGTTTAAAGAAGTATTTAGTGAAGAACTTGGGTGTTTGAAGAATTACTGCCACAAGATCAAACTGAAGGAAAACGCAAAGCCAGTGGTAGCCAAGGTAAGGAAGCTACCCATTGCCATCCAAGAAGCGGTGAAGGCTGAATTGGAGAAACTGTGCAAGGCAGGAGTCATCGAACCGGTGGAAGCGACAGAGTGGCTTGCGCCTATTATAGCAGCCCAGAAAAAGGATGGGTCGGTTCGGTTGTGCATTGACCTTAGAGCTTTGAACAAGGAGGTTGTGGTCAACTGGTTTCCACTGCCCAACATTACCCAGATGATGAGCATGCCAGAGGGCGCAAGGGTCTTCTCCACACTTGACCTTACCTCTGCTTATTTTCAGATCAAGCTGCACGAGGAGTCTCAAGAACTCACGGCGTTTGTTACGCCCATGGGTGCATTCAAGTTCAGGAGGATGCCCTTCGGTTTGGTATCGGCGGCAGCCGTGTTCCAGAGAATCATGGGGAACATCTTGAGAGAGATCCCTGGCATCCTATGTTACCAGGATGATGTACTGGTGTTCGCCAAAGACCATGAGGAACACGTCAAGAGGTTGAGACAAGAGCTGTCCAGGTTTAGGTCGCAAGGATTGACTGTGAGAAGAGAAAAGTGTGTGTTTGGCTGCAAAGAACTAAACTTTTTGGGACATAAAGTAACAGCAGAGGGAATCCGTCAGAAAACAGAGCTCCAGAACACCATTACAAACTTGGTGCCCCCGAAGAGCAAGGAAGAAATCAAGTCCTTCATGGGAATGTTGGAATTCTACAGAAAATTCATACGGAACTTTGCAGGAAGGACATTTGCGATGCGACAGCTACTAAAAAAAGACGCAGTGTTCAAATGGTGTGACGAGTGCCAAAGAGAGTTTGAGGACATGAAGAACGCACTTGCAGAAGCACCCAGCCTTAAATCTTTCATACCCAGTCGTGTGACTGTAGTCACCACCGACGCAAGTGCCAATGGGCTAGGGGCGGTCCTCACCCAAGTAGGAACAGGCGGAGAAGAAACGATAGCTTTCGCCTCAAGATCTCTACAGAAGTCAGAGAGCAATTACTCCGTCATCGAAAGAGAGGCCTTGGCGGTGTTCTGGGCTTTGGGCAAATTCAGAGACTTTCTATGGGGCACGAAGTTCATTCTTCGGACGGACCACAAGCCATTGGTGGAGATTTTCGGCAAGAAGGGCCTGGATGCGATCTCCAGCAGGATCAGGCGCTGGGTTATAAGTCTCCAAGAATACACATTCCGTGTTGAATATGTCCCTGGAACGAAAAATCTTGCAGCAGATTGTTTGTCACGACTGGTAAGGGATAATGATGAGAACGAAGCGAAGGGAAATGTGGAAGAGGAAATGGAAGACTACCAAGAGGAAAATGTGTGTGCCATAATTCAGAGAGCCGTCGGAGAAGAAACGTGGAAAGAAGCACTGAGATCTGACGAGGTTTTGGATGTTGTGTGCAAAAGAGTAAAAAGCAAATGGAAGACTGAAGATAAGCGAGACGATGCTCTACGGCCATTCTGGATTGTCAAAGATGAGCTGTCTGTGGTTGACAATTGCCTGTTCAGGGGGACAAGGTTGGTACCCCCCACGGCCGTGAGGGAAGACCTGGTGGACATGGCTCATGATGGCCAGCTAGGCATCACCAAGACCAAACAAAGATTGAGAGAAGACTACTGGTGGGCGCGCATGGACCTCGCCATTGAAAGAAAAGTAAGAGACTGCATCCCGTGCAGCATCAGTGACAAAGTGCTGAAGCAACTCACGCCTCCGATGGTGTGTAGGCCACCCCCATCAGGACCTTGGGAAGAGTTGGCGTTGGACATCGTTGGCCCGCTGACGGGTGAAGTGCGTACGCCGTACATTCTGGTGCTCATGGATCTGTACTCCAGATGGCCGGAAGTAAAGTTTGTAAGCGAAATCACAACGAAGACCGTCATTGAATTTCTACGAGAGTTATTCAGTAGAAAGGGACAACCTAAAAGTCTACTCACGGACAACGGGGTGCAACTGTGTTCGAAAGAAATGGAGGACTTCCTTGAGGAGAGGGGGATCACACACAAACGTTGTGCTTTGTGCCACCCGGAGACCAATGGCATGGTCGAGCGCTTCAACAAGACGCTCAAAGAGAGCATTCAGTTGGCCAAAACCAGCGGGTGAACTGGAAGGAAGAAGTATGGAGACGGGTAGAAGCATACAGGTTTACCCCCCACCAAACAACAGGCATCACCCCTTTTGAGTTGCTCCGAGCGAGAATACCCAACACAAAACTGTCGCCTGGCTGGATGGGGTGGCACAAGGGATGGTCAGAGCACTCCAAAGAAGCGAAAGGACTAGAGAGACAGTGGGAAGCAGTAGTTGAGAGGAAAGAAAGGTTTCACAGACTCCACTCAACGCATGAGGCAGGGTTCAAGGTCGGAGACGATATTAAGATCAGGACACCCACTGGCAGGGCAAGTTGGTCTGAATACAGTAGGCCCACTAAGATTACAAAATTGTTTAGGAATGCTGTAAAAACCCAGGAAGGAAAGATCTGGAACCTGGGAAGAGTTGTGAGGTATCACCCCCCCCCCGGGCAGGATTCCTGTAGAGGGTATGTAAATAATTCCGAGAAGAGCAAAGGTTTCCCTCCCAGGGAACAGGGGACGGTCCCTCACCCAGATGATAGGGCAAGCCGGAGAGTGACCAGACCGCCCAGACATTTTAAGCAATATATGATGATATAGCTTTCTGTTGTACACCTGTTTTCTTATGTTTCACCTCTGATGTTTCCTTCTGTAGAGAAGGGGGATGTGTGGTATCTTCCTCTGCAGTCCCCCCCCCTCCTCGGCAGCTCGGCTTACAATGGAACTGCTCGCGGTGACATCACTTGGAATGTCACCGCGACCAGAGTTCCAAGGCGAGCGCTGCGGAGTCACAGTGAAGCTGTCACCTGTTGTGGCTGGGGTCGTTCTATTCCTACGCTTTGTCAGAGCTAATTAACTACGGTTTACTCTTCTTCCCACTTGTGTCTGCCATGAGTTCTTACCAATTTCACACCACTGTGGGAAAAGCATGAGATAATAGTTTTCTTTCAAAAATGATTCATGATATCCCAGCAGAAGGATTTTTCATATGGTAAAATCACCTTAGAACACACCACAATTCCTAAAATGAGTATGGTACCATCAACTAATTATTTATAATGTAACTAAAGTCCTAAAACCTTCTATTAACTGCAATGCTTTTTAATGAGGTGCTATCATGCATATTGGTCCCAAGATGGCTGCCAACACTTCTTGGATGAAGAATTTGTGTTTTGAAAACAATTTTTTTTGCCTTGGGGGTCCTTGTGGGACCCCTGAGCATGCCTAGGGGGTCAGGGTGCTTCTACCTTGCCCCCTTTTTGAGTTCTACACGTTTGTTTTTCTGCTTTCTTGTGCCTCAGTCTACCGAGGCACAAGATGACTGCCAACACTTTCTGGTTTGGAGTGTTGACAGACATTGGCAGCCAATCAGAATGCAGCTCATGCTCGAAAGGTAAGCTTACAGTAAGCTTACACGTAAGCTGCTATAGATATATATATTTTTTCTCTTTTGATTTTCTCAGGAACTACTGGAGGTAAATTCACCAAATATAGCAAAGGCACACCTGCGTACCAGTCCCTACAATTTTGCAAAGTTTGGCGTAATTCCGTTCAGCGGTTCGGGCTGTAGACTTGTCAGAACGTCCTATGGAAATTAACATGGGGAAAACATGTTTTGGGACCCCCCATTTTTTCTCAGCCCCCACTTCACGAATCCCCCCGAAACTTTCAGGGAAGGAGCGCAGCGGAGCTGGCCAAAATTTGGGAAAATTACACGCAAATTCCTCGACCGGCGCCAAAGTTATTCCCAATAGAATGTTGCGGATTTCCTATGTTAGCCAATCCTAACTATATATACCTACTGGCTATCGCCAGTAGGTAATATATACATACATATATATGATGATTCTTCCATCACTGTCACTGCCGTGAAATGGTCATGTAATCAAAATCTTATTATTACTTGCAGTTACACCTTTCTTTGATTTGCAATATAAACATTTTGGAACCAATTTCTTTTTGTGAGCACTTGATTTAATTTAGGCTTTTACAGTACGAGCAACACTTTTTAACTAGATAAACTGCTGCACCGCCATATGCTACTTCACCATCACTAAACAGGTTAGAGGTATGCCCATTAGAATTCGAGTCACGTTAGGGTTGAGAATTCAAAAAATAAATTTTGGAACCCCAGTTATAGAGGGCTCGGATTGAAAAGAACAATGCTTTTTGGGCCTTATCAGTACTCCCTGAACACTTGGTAGTCTATTCCTAGTGCTCGAATAAGAAAACATTGTAAATCTCTGCCTGTGTAAACCCATGTCTATATAAAGTTGTATATCTTAACTGATTTATAAAAGCATGAGATGCAAAGGTTCATGATTTGCAACTTTGACAGCCTTGGTCTGATTTCCTTACTCCTTGTGTGTGCGGGAGTACATGTTTGTGGCATTCATGGGGAAAACTATTTTTCAACATTTAATTGTAGGCCTGTATTGTTTTTCCTAATAGTCTGGACATCTTCTTGCCAGTGTTTATGTAATGCAAAATGCTGGGGGCTGGCTGAAGAATATAATCAATATTATTATTGTAGGCCTGTATTGTTTTTCCTAATAGTCTGGACATCTTCTTGCCAGTGTTTATGTAATGCAAAATGCTGGGGGCTGGCTGAAGAATATAATCAATAACCCCTGTGTCTTCCATATCTCATGGATGTTCAACCATCTTCTGCTGAATTGGAGCCCCTGAAGGGATGGGGGCCCCTTACACTGCAATGTAGGGGCCTGTGTTACACCCCTTCTTCTAGTAGGCTCCATATAATTTTTATTGCTTCACCAGAAAATTATAGGCATCCCTGCCTGTAGTGGAAAGTGGCTACAACTCTCTAACTAGGCTAATGGTAGATGTATAATTAGTGACTCCTAATTGATATGCAGGGGTACATGCTTTTTTATCTGTACCATGGAGCGGATGTTTAATGAGCTCTTAGTAAAATCTATTCAGTCCACCATTACTTGAATCTTACACTCCCTCCAGAATGTCTGCTGTGTGACTGTTCCACATACATTTTGATAGGATGCTGTATGCTGTCTGAATGGTGTTCTCTACAGTCACATCACTTTTTGCACATTAGAGTTATGCACGTTCCGGTGTCTCTGGGCCTCGCAAAATGGGGTTTACGCAAGTTACTATAAGCAAGGGGCATGCCAAGGGCACCCCTTATTAATAGTGAATCGCAGGGGGTGTATAAATGTTTTTCAACCGGAATCTGATCACACAACAATCTCAGTTTAGCGCCTACACCATGTAAATGGTTAGCCTGTCGCAAACAGGAATGTTTCCTCATGGGGACCCTTTCCCCTATGTGATTGTTGCCAAAAACGTTTAACGTTTTACAAGAGCAGGTAGTAGTACCTTGGACCTACTCTTAAAAAATGAAACAGAAACGTTTCTTTTTTTAAAAAAAAATGCATCCCATTTTTGTTTAATGAAAACGGGCCGCATTTCGGAAAAAAATGCATTATTTCAAGGAGCAATCACAAACATGGGGGTCTGCTGTCCCCAGCAGGCCACCTTCTCTGTGGCAACAGGCCATTCCTAAGGGGTCACAAATTGCACCCTTCCTCATGAACATTAATGTGGTAGGTCATTTGCGATCCCATTGGTAATAGCTAAATGTAACTGAGACAAATTAGTACATTTCATTTTGCAACTCGCTAATTGTGAGTCACTAAAATTTGCAATTTGTGAGTCTCAAAATATATGGCCTACATGTGGCCCTCTAGCCTTCGATCAGTAGTAGCAGTAGCAGAAGTAATAACTTTATTCAGTTATATAATATAGCCATGAAGGTGCACATAAAAATTCATAACACAGGTTTAGCATAAAACCCTAATACAATTACATTATTGTACAACCATTGTCACTCTTTAAAAATTATTGTACATCACACAGCAGCAGTCAATGTAGGCTTAGAGACCCTGAGCTTGGCCTATTATGAGCAACAAAGAGTTACACTAATGAAATTAAATAATCTTGGACAAAAAAAATTGAATGCAATTCAGCAAGCTCCATCAAAATTTAAATTGGAAGCTAAACATTTGTAGGCTATAATAGTAGTTGATGTGTGCAAAACATGCCAGCTTCCATCAATCAATCAATCAATCAGGTCACTTGTAAAGCGCACTACATACCCGTGAGGGTCTTAAGGCGCTGTGGGAGGTCGGGGGGAGCTGCTACTGGTCGAAGAGCCAGGTCTTGAGGAGTCTTCTGAAGGCCAGTAGGTCTTGGGTCTGCCGTAGGTTGGTGGGGAGGGTGTTCCAGGTCTTGGCAGTGAGGTGGGAAAAAGATCTGCCGCCAGCGGTTGTTCTTCGGATGCGGGGGACTGTGGCGAGGGTGAGGCCGGCGGAGCGGAGCTGGCGGGTGGGGGTGTAGAAGCGGAGTCATCTGTTGAGGTATGCTGGTCCGGTGTTGTGGAGTGCTTTGTGTGCGTGGATGAGGAGCTTGACGGTTATCCTCTAGTTGACGGGGGGCTAATGCAGGTCTCTCAGGTGGGGTGTGATGTGGCTGCGGCGGGGAATGTTGAGGATCAGACGTGCAGAGGCGTTCTGGATGCGTTGCAGCCATCTCAGGAGCTTGGCCGACATTCCTGCATAGAGGGCGTTTCCGTAGTCCAGACTGCTGGTGGCGAGGGCCTGGGTGACTGTTCTTCTCATTTCAGTGGGGATCCACTTGAAGAACCTGCAGAGCAATCGTAGGGTGTTGAAGCAGGAGAGGAGACGGGGTTGACCTGCTTAGTCATGGAGAGGGTGGTCGAGGATGACCCCTAGGTTGCGTGCGTGGTGGGTGGGTGTCGGGCTGTCCCCAGTGTTGTCGGCCACCAGGAGTCTTCCCAGGCTGAAGGGGTGGAGCCGAGGATGAGGACCTCTTTCTTGTCCGAGTCCAACTTCAGTCTGCTGTTCCTCTTCCATTCGGCGTTGGCCTTCATTGCTTCGTGGAGGTTGCTTTTGGTGGTGTGAAGGTCTTTGGTGAGGGAAAGGATCAGCTGGGTGTCGTCGGCTTAGAAGATGATGTTGAGGTCGTGCTATCAGGCGATGGGTGCCATGTAGATGTTGAACAGTGTCGGGCTCAGGGATGAGCTCTGGGGTACGCTGCAGATAATCTCGGTGGCATTGAAGCGGAAGGGGGGAGCGTACGCTCTTAGTTCTGCCGTGGAGGAAGGATGCGGTCAAGTCCAGGGCCTTCTCTTGGATCCTGGGGTCGTGTAGGCGTGTTCGTAGTGTGTGGTGGCAGACCGTGTCGAAGGCAGCTGACAGGTCCAGGAGGATGAGGACCGCTGTTTCTCCATTGTCTAGCAGGGTCATCGGTGGCAGCAATGAGGGCGGTTTCGGTGCTGTGGTTGCTGTGGAAAATGGACTAGGACGGGTCCAGGATGCTGTACTCCTCGAGGTATCGGGTCAGTTGTTTGTTGATGATTTTCTCTGTGACCTTCGGCGGGAAAGGAAGCAGGGAGATGGGTCGGAAGTTCTTGAGGTTCTTGTGGTCCGCCTTGGGTTTCTCGAGTAAGGCGTTGATCTCAGCATGCTTCCAGCTTTCTGGGAAGGTTGCTGTCTCGAAGGAGATGTTGATTACTTTACGGAGATGGGGTGCGATGGCTGTGCTGGCTTTGTTGAAGATGTGGTGAGGGCATTGGTCTAACGGTGATCAGGAGTGGATGGTGTTCATGATCTCGCTGGTGACCTCGTCGTTGATGCTGGTCCAGGAGAGCAGGTGGTTGTGCAGGTGGTGGTCATGGGGGCGGTGGTTGTCAGGGCAGTCGAGGCATTGAAGCTGTCGTGGATGTCGGCAATCTTGCGGTGGAAGAACGTGCCCAACGAGTCGCACAGGTCTTGTGAAGGCAGGATGTCGTTGGTGTTGGAGCTGGGGTTGGAGAGTTCCATCACGATGTTGAAGAGCTCTTTGCTGTTGTGTGCGTTGTTATCTAGGCGGTCTTTGAATGAGGCCCTCTTGGCGGATCTGATGAGGTGATGATATCTGCGTGTGGCGTTCTTGTGGGCTGCGTAGCTGTCCGGTGTTCATTCGAGGAGCCAGTTCTTCTCCAGTTTTCGGCATGTTTGTTTGGAGGCCTGGAGGTCTTCAGTGAACCAGGTTGCTTTCTTGCTGGTGTGGCTTTTGGAGGATGTCTTGAGCGGGGCGAGGGGGTTGTTGGTGCAGTCGTTGATCCACTGTCGGAGGATACGGGCGGCGGTGTCGGGGTCGGTGGAGTTGGCGGGTGGGCTCTGAGCGAGGGTGGTGGTTAGCTGGTCTTTGGAGATTTTGCTTCAGCAGTGTCGAGGCATCTGTTAGTTGCAGTTATGCGTGGTGGGTTTCCTGAAGGTGAAGTGGATGCAGTGGTAGTCGGTACAGTGGGGTTTGGTGGTGTGGTTGAAGGAGACGTGGGGGCTTGAGGTGAAGATGGGGTCGAGCGTGTGGCCGGCGGCATGGGTGGGTGTTGTCAAAAGCTGTCTGAGTCTGAGTTTGCCAAGGTTGTCAATCAGGGGGGTGGAGTGTGTGTCGTTGTTGTTCTCGAGGTAGAAGTTCAGGTCTCCGAGGAGGATGTAGTCCGTGGAGGCGAGGGCGTGTGTGCTGATGAAGTCGATGATGGAGTCGCTGAACTGTGGTCCGGGGGGGCTGTAGATGAGGGTTCCTCTGAGGGTGGTGTTGGGATTGGTGTGGATCTGGAAGTGCATCTGTTCGGCGGTGCTGAGGGTGTCGTCGGTGTTGGTCGAGACTCTGAGGGTGTTCCTGTGGACGATGGCGATTTCTCCTCCTGCTCCGTTGGTACGGTCCCTGCGGGTGATCTTGTAGCCTTCTGGGATGGCTAAGGCGATGTCTGGTATGTCTGGCAGAGTTCAGCCAGATTTCCGTTAGGAAGGCGACATCTTGGGAGGTAGCGTCGAAAAGGTCCCAGAGTTTGATAGTGTGTTTTCAGGCGGAGCGGGTGTTGAGGAGGATGCATCTAAGGTAGTTGGGTTCTTTGGTTGACAGGACTCAATTGTGGATCCTGAAAGGTAACGGCCATAGTTTAGACTGTCATTTGCTAAGTCATCATATAAACAATTCATCATAAACATAAAAATAAAAACCTTCTTCATTAGAATCAGCTGAATGAGGCAAATGAATTACCTGTTGGAAGTACATGTAATACAGGGGCATATGCTGGGGACCCATTACATCACAGTTATGTATCCTGCCTGCTATAAGGATGAGCGGTTAAGGGTGGTCAGTTTGAGGCTTCTAGTCCGTAGCAATTATGCCCAATTTAAGAATCTCAAGATCTCAAAGACTATTGGTTTGTGTGTCGCGTGACTGAGAATACACAGTTGCTCTCAACAATGGCCTACATCTAAGTTCCGACAGATTGAAATAACCCACTTAATGCTCAGTAGAGTTTACTTTGGACAGAAAAATTTGAAAGTGAGTCACAGTTTTCTTGACTTATGAGAGCATAAGAAACCTATTACTCCATTGTGATATAGTACTCTTTAAAGAGATGCATTTTCAGCTCATTCATAAAGTGGAGCAGTGATTGGGTTGTCCTGATGGATTTAGGGATGTTGATCCTATCCTGGGTGCATAAAAGGTGAAAGCCTGTTGCTTTGTGGTTTTTTTTGCACTTTTTTGTATCCATTCTGATGGTGTCCTGTCTGTGGGTGTTCCGAAAGCCAGATATGCAAAGTGCTGGTTAGGAAGGTTTTATAAATGATGCAACTGGTTTTGAATGTATTGTGGAAGTGGACTGACAAAGGGAACCAGCTGAGTTCCATTAGGCTGGGGTGATGTGGTCATGTTTTCATGTCCTGGATGAGAAGTGCTGAGAACATCCAAGGTCGGTCTGGCCTATAGGGTAGGCAGTGTCCGATGGGCTGGTCTGACAGGTCATATTTGTGCAATTTTTTGGGCTGTTTGGTGGCCTTTTTTACGGCCTGCTGGGCCATTTTTTACCATTGATTTCCTTGATATTAAAATGAACATTGTCTGCAGCAATCTCAAATAACACAACATGTGAATTTGTAAAGCAAATATTCACCACAAAGGATATATTGGTGCTGAATGACAGATGTTTATTGTTATCCAACTTATTAGTACTCATTGTATTGAGGTCAGAAGGATGTAAGGCGGAGTAGATCTGCTGGGATTTGAAGCCATGAGGTCTAACACAGGCTGCTACAATGAACACATTAGTCCACTAAGCCACCAGACCCAACATATCCATGCTGCCTTCCATAACTTGCAAAACACTTTTACAGCTTGTGTTTTCAAGTTCAAAACTGCGCCACATGGGGCACTATTTTAACTATCTAATTAACCAATTATATTTTGGCGCCTTCGCCTTTTCTGTCCCAGTCAGACCTTGGCTGAGGGCTGTAGGGTGTCCTTGAAGGTTGCAGGGTGAAAACTGGGTAGTGTGGAGCAGGGTGTAGCAATTATCCAGCTGCAGACATGAGCCCTTGAACAAAATATGTAAAGTTGCTTTCTGGGAGCAGTAGTTTTGCTGGCCTTAGTTTAGAGAGTTAGTACCAGGCAGTTTTTTTTTCTTGACAACGTGTTTCTTGAGGGTGAGGTTGTTGAGCAGTTTGAGTTCATGAGACCTGTCACTGGGTGAAAGCTTGCTAATGAGTTTGTTAAAGTCTGTGTCATTGAGCCAGGTTTTAACTAGTTGTTGCCTGTTGTTCTTGGCAATTAACAACTGTACTGTCTTGGTGAGGTTAAACTTCATGTAGGTGAAGGACATGCAGGTCTGGAAGGTGCAAGTAATTTTTTTAGTGTATGATGTCTAGAGTGCAGCAGACAAGCAATTAGACTAAAGCAATTAGAGTTGTATATCATTTTCATATTTTGATTCTTTTACCAGTGAGTAGAACCCCAAGGGGCAGACAATACCAGAATAGTATAGTATAGTCAAAGAGGATCAATGTGGAACCCTTAGGGACTCTACATGTAATAGGAATCTTCTGGGACTTGGAGATACCCATAAAATGTATCATCTGGGACAGGTAGGAAGTGAACCAGAGAAGGATGCTGGGATATTCAAAAGTGCCTGATTAATTCCTCATTTCTTAACGGACCTACAAGGTCCCATTCATAAATACTCCACTGCCCCCAACTCAGAGTTACTGTTATCCTCAGTAGCAAAATGTCCAGGTGTAAGGGCAATGGCAGACTACACAAATAAAAAGTGGGGGGCGGTGGAGGGGGCACGTGGGGATCGTGAGGAGGGTGTTAGTTATAAATAAATATACCTTACCTGATGCTGCTGGCCGCCAGTCACCTTGGTGCTCCACTGCTTCCTGCTTCCAGCAGTCCCTGGGACATCATCATAGACTTCCCATCAAATCCCCACGCTGCTTTCATGCTATTACCACTAGCATGAGAGCAGTGCGGGATTGGCCTGAGCGGGCTAGTTTAATGCTTGCTCAGGCACAGGGAATCTTTGCTGTTTATCCAGCACGGTTGTGCAAATCAACTGGGTTAGAGAAACCTAACCGTGCATGTCTGTTTGTCCGGCCTAAGACAGCCAGCCAAACCCACATGTGCACAACACTCCGCCCCATATGCCATGGTTTGGCCCCTCCCTTCACACGCAGGTTCAGCCAGAAGCTGAGAAACAAAAAGATAATGAAATATTGTTTTACTTTTCAGCTGCTGGCTTCGAGCCAGTGGAGCAATGCTCTTCCGCCATTACGGTGAAACCGCTACTGGGTATGGGAACACCAGAGGCATTAACAATGCACTCAACATGAGACCCTTAGGTGATAGGTGGGAAGCACTGACTAAACAGCATGTTATGCTTGATGTGTTGTTGTAATGAAGGGATGTGTGGGAGCAATAATTACCTTAATCTCTTTGTGTAACAGAAAGATCACATTTTAAAGAAGTATTCTACATTAATCATTTACTTTTCTTTTTCTTCCTCTGGTATTCATACAAAGATCGATTATTTGAAAAAGGCATTGGCACGAACAAGAGTAAAATCGTCGATCTGCCTCGAAGGGTAAGAAGCTTATTTTACTTTTTCTTCAACAATGGACACCCCCCTGAAAATTCCATACGGGTGAGATGTAAGGACTGTGTGCCTTTCATATTCCTTTCAAATGAAATCCTTCTTCTGTGGATTTCACTGAATCCCATAACACCCTAACTGATTAAAACAGACTCTGGTTTTAGGTGCTACAACAGTGGTGTTGTGTTAAATAAACAAATACAGACACCTTTAGCTGTCTAATGGCAAGATATACTGTTTACAATACACACACTGATACTGAGAGAGGGCTTTGGGTCAGGCCCTAGATCTTGATTGGATGTCTTTGTGGTCTTTCTCAGGTGTCTGGTTCTGATTTGATAGCTTCCTTCCCTATACCTGTGTTTATCCCATCCAGAAGCAGTTTGGTCTCACAATGTTCCGATTGGTTGATTTTCATCTGTCTATTGCTTGAAACTGCTCTTTATTTTTTCAGCACTCCGTTGGAGTGCATTTGTTTTCTTTCTTTCTGCCCTTGTGCTGATTTCGCCCATCACTTCTCTGTGTTTCTTCCACCAACCCTCATCCGCATGCAGCTTAATAGCTTCTCATGCACATCCCTATCCTGCTCAATTTTTAGGTGAACCTATACAGCGCTTGGGCTGTAGGCAATCTGTTATCTCTACTTTGTGGAGTCTGACTCCTCCCAGGGTTTGGATTGGCTTCTTTATGTGGCCTTTAAAAATCGTAGCCTGCAATTGGCTACTGGTGGGTGCATGTCCCACCATTTCTTGCACGTTCACTCCCGTGGAGCGAGCAGGGGCTTGCACGCTGCTTGCGTTCCTTTATTTTCTTGTTTTCTGTAGCTACCAGGACATTGTGCGCTCTGCCTTTCCAGTCTTAAATTCGCAAAAGAAAAAAGGTCTTGGCCGTTCTGACCACTGTTGGTAATAGATGGACAAAAGTTGCACAGAACTGTCATTTTCCCTCAGCAGTCTTGCTTCACGGAAGCGCAGGAGCCCACGGAAGCGTTCCGGGTACATGCAGGCACTGTTACCTGTTACCTGTGGCACTAAGTCACGGACCCCACTGGGACAGTGCGTTGTTCAAACACCGCCAAGTACGGGGCCCTGCACTACAAATAGTTTCCCTGATGTGCATCCTTGTTCCCAGTCTATTGTGCCCTGAGCCTGATTTAACAAGCATTGACATAGCCAATAGGTTTCGCCTTTGGGACCTTATAAGTGTTTAGCTATGCAGCATATTATCCTGGGTGCTGTACCACAAGAGATTGAAGAGCTATTGGAGAAAATCCAGTGAGCGAGAAAGAGTCAATTAATGGGGAGGGGATGACAGAGGAAGAGAAAAGGTAGAGGAAAACAGAAATGAAGAGAAAGAGAGTTTGTGGGAGAAGGAAAGTTTCAGGTGGGACTGATGCAAGTGTTACAAAAGTAAAGCGAGTCTGTTGTTTTACAACTGAATCCTCGGCGCAGAGAGAGTCCCCGTTAGCCTAAAAAAAAAATGTCCTAAAATTGTTATTAAGGCTCGACATCTAACTGGGAGGCCCTCTTTTCATGCACTAATAGGTGAATAATAAACTCCTCTATAGCTCCACGTATTGCAACATTTGCTTGCACGGAGGAGCCCAGAGAAATGCTCTGGGCACGAAGGCGTCCGAGTGATTAGCACTCGGAACCTCAGGATGTCATCAGTGGGAGGGACATAGAGCCTCCTCTCCTTCCCCCGCCTTCACACAGAGATCTCCAACTTCCCAGGCTCCAAAAGTATTGTTCGCGGCCGCCACTAATGCATTCATACCATTCAGAAACCGGCAACAAAAAATAGATGTAGGATACAGTGGACATAAAGAACAGGATCTATACTACCAGCAATAAGCCACAAATCCTGCATGGGTGAAAGGGGGCCACAAGGGTGCACGTGAAGGAGAAAATGTAGAAACAAAACACGCCAGAGCGAGAAGGCAAGGAACTACACTGCAATAGGATCTTTAACCGGCCCACAATTGCTACCTTTGGAAAGAGATAGCTAAAAAGGCACCTGTATAGGTTGTAGGGAACATCCTTCATCAAATTATGTAGGTGATATGCGCCCATTTCTGCACCCACCTTTCCAGAAGCTGCAGTGACCTGGCACAGAGCCTAGGAGGGTGGCACCTGTGCTGGTGTCCAAGACAGCACCAAGGGTTCAAGTTCCTATACGAACATGCCAGGTAACACCACAACCTTATTCGCTAAGGAACGGTGGAGAAACCCATGGGTCTATTGGCACCAGTGGTCGAAGTGGGGTAAAAAAAGTAGGGGAACTGTGGGTGGAGAATCAGGGGGCGGGAATAATCGAATATTGGATCAGAGGGCGTAGTCAGGGGTGTGGCTAGAAATAGCAAACAATACCAATTTTTAGCATGTTTAGCATTTCACTGACCAGTTACAGCTTATAATGTTATTTAATTCAAACAATTGATAAACATGTTTATTTGAGGTTTAATTCAGGAAAAAGCAAACACTCATAGGGAATGCAGGTTTATGTAATGCGTGCGAAATATAAGCAGGAACAAGATGTTACCTTAATGCTTTTACTCTCAGTGTTCAGAAATCCATGAGTATTTTTTGTCTAAACATTGAGGACATGCATACTGGGCTCCTCCTGTACACATGTGTTAAGCAGGGCTCAGAGGAGAAAGGTACTCTTCAGGAGAATCTAGATTCAAGGAAACCCACAAGTGCTCCTTCATATTCATGTCAGCCAGATAGCTGCTCAATCATAAAATAGCAAAAAGAACAACAGGTGGACAGAATGCAGAACAATGTCCTACCTTCACCCCAGTACAGAGATCTGGGCCTAAATCCATCTTTTTTTTGCTCACCATGCCATTCCAGTTTGGACCCAGCCATATGCAAATCAGTTTTGATCCTGTGCCCAATGGGAGCAGCCCAGCCCAAACTGCCAGGCCACGTCCTCCCTGGACTGGAAAAAAGCATCCTAGGACCAGTTTCGGGCTTTCAGTCCTCATCAGCCAGGATTGCTTGATTCCAGTGGCATGGAGAGCACAGGACCCACGTATTGGCATACCCGTCCCACTCGGAGTGACAAATGCAAAAAGAACAACTGATGGACAGAATGAAAACAATGTCATACATTCACCCCAGTACAGAGATCTGCGCCTAAATCCATCGTTTTTTTCTCACCATGCCATTCCAGTTTGGACCCAGCCATATGCAAATCAGTCTTGATCCTGCGCCCAATGGGAACAGTCCAGCCCGAACTGCCAGGCCACGTCCTCCCTGGACTGGAAACAAGCATCCTAGGACCGGTTTCGGAATTTCAGCCCTCATCAGCCAGGATTGCTTGATTCCAGTGGCATGCAGAGCACGAGACCCACTTCTTGGCATACCCGTCCCACTCGGAGTGACAAATTCAAAAAGAACAACTGATGGACAGAATGCAGAACAATGTCCTACCTTCACCCAAGTACAGAGATCTGGGCCTAAATCCATCTTTTTTTTGCTCACTATGCCATTCCAGTTTGGAACCAGCCATATGCAAATCAGTCTTGATCCTGCACCCAATGGGAACAGTCCAGCCCTAACTGCCAGGTCAGGTCCTCCATGAAATGGAAACAAGCATCCTAGAACCGGTTTCAGGCTTTCAGCCCTCATCAGCCAGGATAGCTTGATTCCAGTGGCATAGAGAGCACGGACCCACGTCTGGGCATACCTTTCCCACTCAGGGTGACAAAAGCAAAAAGAACAACTGATGGACAGAATACAGAACAATGTCATACATTCACCCCAGTACAAAGATCTGGGCCTAAATCCATCCTGCTCCTGCCCCGTTCACTGCTCCTGTCCGTTCACCGCTCCTGCCAGGTTACCGCTTGTGAGAAGTTAGCCTGGCATATGATGTCCACTAGTTCTACTGGGCACCTTGCACCAGTCTAATGGACTCTTTTTGATGGTGGTTGTAAAGTCAACCTTATAGAGAGCTATCCTAGTGGTAGCATGGACCAGCAGTCATCAGGCTAAGACTTCAGAGAGCATGTGAAGCAAGTTGTTTTACCAATCATAATCCCTTGAATACCAAATGAAAGGACACCACACTAGGTATATATCAAATATATATGTATTTATTCTAAACACAACCCCTCTGGACTCTTTATGAGGTCAGAGGCAAAAGCACAATACCAAATACTTCATTAGCATTCGATAAGTTGCACAGTATACGTTTTGCCCTAGGAGCCTCACAAACCATATACTAAAATACTGGTATAAGAACCAAGTCTGAAATAGAAAGTAGGCCTAGGGCCTAGGGAATCGCTGGGGCTACTCTAAACAACCAACGGTTAGGAAGTAGGAGGCCCACGGGAGACGCATGCAGTGTCTAAACACAGCTGCGAGTTACCATTGACTTTCCATGGGGAACGAAGAAGTTACAAAGTTACAATTTAAGAACACTTCCCGATGGACTATGATAAAACCCCTTTAGACTAGGACACTTAGAGAGTCAAGACCCACAGGAGCACCGGAGCACTCTTGTTACCTTACCCAGGGAAGCCGGGTGCAAAGGTGCCTTTTGGTGTCGGGTTTCGTCGTCGTTTTCAATGGAGAGCTACAAAGAAGTACTGCATGCGACCAGTGGAAAAGTATCCGGTGAATCCAAGGGTGGATCGAAGATCTGAAGAACCTGAAAGCAGAAGGGACAGAGTCTGGGTCAATAGCCAGTGACCAGGAAGGAACTAGGAAGGAACCAGGCGATGTTGGGTGATTTCAGTTGAAGAGGTGAAGCTTATCTCTGCAACCACGAGGTTCAGGAGGTGTTGACGACAACCAGAAGCTGGATTTGAGCTGTCCACAAAGGATATAGTTGACTGCAGTGTCGGTATCCAGATTGGACCCAACAAGCCTTAGCAAATGCAATCCATACAGGAGATGAAGATTGGCTTCAAGTCAGACCAGCAAGATTTGTGGCGCTTCTCCTTTGTAGGGAACCTGGAACAAGCCTAGAGCAACCAGGAAAATTAGTTGGGTTCAAAAGGAAGTCTTCCAGGGGCTCACTAGCCAACGGGCAAGGAACCGGGAAGACACATTGAGCTGAAATGCAGGAGCGGGCCCCACGGGACACTCGTGGAGTGTGGGGACCTGACCTTCAGTGCAAATGTTGCTTGGAGCTGGGGCTTCAAGCACCCCACAGCACAACTTCCAAATATCTCGGGAAGTAGATGCAGCTTGCAAAATGCAAGATGTTCAAGAGTTCTGGTCCCACGTCTCTCGTGTCCGCCACGGGTCTCAGCTTTTCTGGGAACATCGAGCAGCGTCAGAGATGTCTGGAAGACCATGTCCTGTGTCGCAGAGTCTTCAGGATCCAGTGGGAGCCTCGACAATGCAGACCGGCAAAGTTGCTTCTGGTGCCTGTTTGAACATGGTGGTCACTCCTTGACCACAAGGTAGATGTCTTCCATCTTCCAGTCGATAAGGAATGATGAAAGTCCAGGATTTATGTTTCAAAGTTTCATCCAAGGTAATCTAAAGTCCTAGGGACACAGCTCCTATACTTATACTAAGTTAAGGGGTTGGACTACACGCAGGAGTTTTAGGTGGGAGGGCCTAGTTAGGAACTTATGCCACTGGGAGTGACAGGATTTAGGTGCTAAGTGAGGTGTCCTAGACTAGCCCCCTGATCTGGCCCAGCGGTAGAGAACCCCAGGTTCCATCTGCAGTGACTGAGGAAAACTCATCCAGCCTCCAACTCACCCCCCCCCCTTCAACTTCAAGAAACCATCACCTAAGGGCGGAGAACCATCCAGGCGCCAAGAAGACTACTTTCCTTTGACCAGACACTGCTGGGGGATCGACCAGGTACTGGACTGTGCTGCCCTGCGCACTCCCTGCCTTCATCTGGGCCCCTCATGCCCTACCTGTCTCCCCCTGACTGAACTGCTGTGCTGTCCATTCTGCCTGCAGTCCTTGCTAAGCTGTGTAGAAAGTGCTATATTCTGCTCCCCCTGCCAAGCGCTGTATCTGAGACTGTCTGTCCTGTTGTGGGTGCCTTCTTTGCCCTACCTGCAACGAGCGCTGGATCGCCCCGTGGGAGCTTTGCCTGACCCTGCCCCGAAGCGCTGTGAAACTCCCCTCGGCGCTGGGTCCCCCCGAGGAGCGCCATAGCGCCCCCTTCAAGCGCTTACCTGTAGCGCCTAGTGAAGCGCCGAAATTGCCCCCCAGGCGGCCCTCGGTGTCAGGAGAGGGCCGCCGCTGTGTGCGCGTGGGCCGCCGCCGTGAACATCGACCCGGCTGGGTCATGACTGGAGGCCCCTGTCCCTGGGCCTAGCCGAACCCTGTCAGCGCGGAATCCAGTCAGCCCGCGGTAGGCCTGAAGCCAGCTCCCGTCCCAAGTGACAGGGGAGCTCCTCCGCCCCGCCCCTACAAGCGCCGCGCAGCCATTGGTCCTGGCTGGGGCGCCCTCGAGGCGGGCGTCCTGATTGGTGGTGACAGCCCCTGCCCCTGCCCTGATTGGTCCCCGGGCCATAGCTGTGTGAGGAGGCCCGAGGAGACCCCGGACTCATCGCAGAGGGGGCCCCGAAGCAGGAGAGCCCCCTCCGGTTTACCCCACAAGAGAAGTCCCTCGTTCCTGGCACCGGTGCACCGCACTGGCTACCTGCACTGCCCCGGGCGGCGAGAGTCTCCAGAGAGACCCGAGCCACTCCGCCGGCCCCCCTTTCACCTGCCAGGCCTGCCAGAGGGCCGAAGTCCTCCCCTTCCCGCAGCGTACCATCGCAAATGCCCCGGAGGGCCGAAAACCCAAGGTAACCCCCAGGGGAGGAGGGCGGAAAGCCGGTATTTGGCCCCGAGTTCGCCCCTCCCCCGGGGAACACTGTGACTGGGCCCTGTTGGCCCCATTGAGCCTCAAGTAGTCGTGAGGCCTGAGTTAAGCATCAAGAGTGCTGGGGGCCAAATAACTGTGCATGCCTGGAGAGCAGGCCATACTGAATTAACTGTTTCCGGCCCACTTGGTAACAAGATAAGTTACTTCATTGATTGTTGATGCATGGTGGCCGTCCTCTGCTGCCTGCACTGCTCATGCCTGTTTAAATGTTTTCAAGCCTGTTGATGAAGTGGTGATCTTTTTCCCTGTACTGAATTTCTTGCAGGGGCGGGCTTCTACAGTTCCTGATGGGGTTAAATTCTGATCCCTAGTGATTTATTCCATACTATTTTAATGATCTGACTTTGGTTACTAAACTGTTGATATTTACAAGAGGAAATGCTTATAATTGCTTCCTGAATGCTATTCCAGGGTTTATGAAAGTACCCTTATAGCCTGCTGAAGAGTATAACGCGACAGGCTGTGTTATTTGAAGTGTTCTGCTTTACTGAAAATATTGAATGAAATGTTTCACCATTTTAAAGGAAATGCATTTTGAAAGGCGTCCATGAAATGCTTTAATGAGGTACTTTAATGAAATGCTAATGAATTGCTAAAGCATTACTTGCTTTGACCTAAAGCCTATATAAAAGATCTTGATTTTCAAACACAACTACTGGCGTGGACTCCATTATTGCGCCCACTTCGTGTCTCAGTGGATGAGTGTGTTAAGTAGCTGCTTTACACGTAAGCCCCTGGCCGCCTTCCTGCTCGAGCCAAGCTACCCCCCGGAGAACTGGTGGTCCCAGTTCTTACAGTCTTCTTCTGATGAAGGATGGCCCTCCTCCCTGCTACCTTGATTTCCTGGGTCTGATGCTTTTGCTAAGTCATCTGCCACTAAAATCTCTATCAGGCGGCTGGTGGTTGGACTCTGTCCTTGCCTCAACTTTCTGGCCACACACAAGCTTCTCAGATCCTGAAAAGTGAATGTGTCATACTTAGTTGTCTGAAAATTGCTGACATCTGCATGGAGCCACTCGCTCCAGCTTTTAAGGCCATGACTAGTGAGGTGTGGTGTGTGAACCTACCTACACTACTTGCTTTCCTACTAGAACCACTCTAGAAGTTGCAGTCAGGGTGTGCTAAGCCCTTACCACCTACAACTGCTAAGTTCAGTAGAACTTATGTATTATAAGAACTTTATTTATATGTACCTACAAGTTCCTTAATGTGATCTTTCAAATGATATCTCAAGATTATTTGGTAAAACAATGCAAGCTGTTATCCCATCTGCTGCACACCAATGTGAGAAGTTAGCCTGGCATATGAAGTCCACTAGTTCTAGTGGGCACCTTGCTGTCCCACAAAGTATCTAGTTGACTGCGGTATCGGTATCCGGATTGGACCCAACAAGCCTTGGCAAACGCAATCCATGCAGGAGATGAAGATTGGCTTTGAGTCAGACCAGCAAGGTCTGTGGTGCTTTACCTTTGTAGGGAAGCTGGAGCAAGCCTGAAGCAACCAGGAAAGTGAGTTAGTTTCAAAAGAAAGTCTTCCAGGAGCTCACTAGCCAACAGGAAAGGAACTGGGAAGATGCGTTGAGCTGAAATGCAGGAGCGGGTCCCAAGGGACACTCGTGGAGTGTGGGGACCTGAGCTTCTGTGCAAATATTGCTCGGGGCTAGGGCTTCAAGCACCCCAAAGCAGAATTTTCAAATACCTCGGAAAGTAGATGCATTTTGCAAAATGCAAGATGTTCAAGAGTTCTGGTCCCACGTCTCTCGTGTCCGCCACGGGTCTCAGCTTTTCTGGGAACATCGAGCAGCGTCAGAGATGTCTGGAAGACCATGTCCTGTGTCGCAGAGTCTTCAGGATCCAGCGGGAGCCTCGACAATGCAGACCGGCAAAGTTGCTTCTGGTGCCTGTTTGAACATGGTGGTCACTCCTTGACCACAAGGTAGATGTCTTCCATCTTCCAGTCGATATGGAATGATGAAAGTCCAGGATTTATTTCTTTCTTTCTGCCCTTGTGCTGATTTTGCCCATCACTTCTCTGTGTTGCTTCCACCAACCCTCATCCGCATGCAGCTTAACAATAGCTTCTCATGCACATCCCTATCCTGCTCAATTTTTAGGTGAACCTATACAGCGCTTGGGCTGTAGGCAATCTGTTATTTCTACTTTGTGGAGTCTGACTCCTCCCAGGGTTTGGATTGGCTTCTTTATGTGGCCTTTAAAAATCGTAGCCTGCAATTGGCTACTGGTGGGAGCATGTCCCACCATTTCTTGCACGTTCACTCCCGTGGAGCGAGCAGGGGCTTGCACGCTGCTTGCGTTCCTTTATTTTCTTGTTTTCTGTAGCTACCAGGACGTGCGCTCTGCCTTTCCAGTCTTAAATTCGCAAAAGAAAAAAGGTCTTGGCCGTTCTGACCACTGTTGGTAATAGATGGGCAAAAGTTGCACAGAACTGTCATTTTCCCTCAGCAGTCTTGCTTCACGGAAGCGCAGGAGCCCACGGAAGCGTTCCGGGTACATGCAGGCACTGTTACCTGTTAGCTGTGGCACTGAGTCACGGGCCCCACTGGGACAGTGTGTTGTTCAAACACCGCCAAGTACGGGGCCCTGCACTACAAATAGTTTCCCTGATGTGCATCCTTGTTCCCAGTCTATTGTGCCCTGAGCCTGATTTAACAAGCCTTGACATAGCCAATAGGTTTTGCCTTTGGGACCTTATAAGTGTTTAGCTATGCAGCATATTATCCTGGGTGCTGTACCACAAGAGATTGAAGAGCTATTGGAGAAAATCCAGTGAGCGAGAAAGAGTCAATTAATGGGGAGGGGATGACAGAGGAAGAGAAAAAGGTAGAGGAAAACAGAAATGAAGAGAAAGAGAGTTTGTGGGAGAAGGAAAGTTTCAGGTGGGACTGATGCAAGTGTTACAAAAGTAAAGCGAGTCTGTTGTTTTACAACTGAATCCTCGGCGCAGAGAGAGTCCCCGTTAGCCTAAAAACAAATGTCCTAAAATTGTTATTAAGGCTCGACATCTAACTGGGAGGCCCTCTTTTCATGCACTAACAGGTGAATAATAAACTCCTCTATAGCTCCACGTATTGCAACATTTGCTTGCACGGAGGAGCCCAGAGAAATGCTCTGGGCACGAAGGCGTCCGAGTGATTAGCACTCGGAACCTCAGGATGTCATCAGTGGGAGGGACATAGAGCCTCCTCTCCTTCCCCCGCCTTCACACAGAGATCTCCAACTTCCCAGGCTCCAAAAGTATTGTTCGCGACCGCCACTAATGCATTCATACAACTTAGAAACCGGCAACAAAAAAATAGATGTAGGATACAGTGGACATAAAGAACAGGATCTATACTACCAGCAATAAGCCACAAATCCTGAATGGGTGAAAGGGGGCCACAAGGGTGCACGTGAAGGAGAAAATGTAGAAACAAAACACGCCAGAGCGAGAAGGCGAGGAACTACACTGCAATAGGATCTTTAACCGGCCCACAATTGCTACCTTTGGAAAGAGATAGCTAAAAAGGCACCTGTATAGGTTGTAGGGAACATCCTTCATCAAATTATGTAGGTGATATGCGCCCATTTCTGCACCCACCTTTCCAGAAGCTGCAGTGACCTGGCACAGAGCCTAGGAGGGTGGCACCTGTGCTGGTGTCCAAGACAGCACCAAGGGTTCAAGTTCCTATACGAACATGCCAGGTAACACCACAACCTTATTCGCTAAGGAACGGTGGAGAAACCCATGGGTCTATTGGCACCAGTGGTCGAAGTGGGGTAAAAAAAGTAGGGGAACTGTGGGTGGAGAATCCGGGGGTGGTAATAATCGAATATTGGATCAGAGGGCGTAGTCAGGGGTGTGGCTAGAAATAGCAAAACATACCAATTTTTAGCATGTTTAGCATTTCACTGACCAGTTACAGCTTATAATGTTATTTAATTCAAACAATTGATAAACATGTTTATTTGAGGTTTAATTCAGGAAAAAGCAAACACTCATAGGGAATGCAGGTTTATGTAATGCATGCGAAATATAAGCAGGAACAAGATGTTACCTTAATGCTTTTACTCTCAGTGTTCAGAAATCCATGAGTATTTTTTGTCTAAACATTGAGGACATGCATACAGGGCTCCTCCTGTACACATGTGTTAAGCAGGGCTCAGAGGAGAAAGGTACTCTTCAGGAGAATCTAGACTCAAGTAAACCCACAAATGCTCCTTCATATTCATGTCAGCCAGATAGCTGCTCAATCATAAAATAGCAAAAAGAACAACAGGTGGACAGAATGCAGAACAATATCCTACCTTCACCCTAGTACAGAGACCTGGGCCTAAATCCATCTTTTTTTTGCTCACCATGCCATTCCAGTTTGGTCCCAGCCATATGCAAATCAGTTTTGATCCTGTGCCCAATGGGAACAGCCCAGCCCAAACTGCCAGGCCACGTCCTCCCTGGACTGGAAAAAAACATCCTAGGACCAGTTTCGTGCTTTCAGCCCTCATCAGCCAGGATTGCTTGATTCCAGTGGCATGGAGACCACAGGACCCACGTATTGGCATACCCGTCCCACTCGGAGTGACAAATGCAAAAAGAACAACTGATGGACAGAATGAAAACAATGTCATACATTCACCCCAGTACAGAGATCTGGGCCTAAATCCATCGTTTTTTCTCACCATGCCATTCCAGTTTGGACCCAGCCATATGCAAATCAGTCTTGATCCTGCGCCCAATGGGAACAGTCCAGCCCGAACTGCTAGGCCACGTCCTCCCTGGACTGGAAACAAGCATCCTAGGACCGGTTTCGGACTTTCAGCCCTCATCAGCCAGGATTGCTTGATTCCAGTGGCATGCAGAGCACGGGACCCACTTCTTGGCATACCCGTCCCACTCGGAGTGACAAATGCAAAAAGAACAACTGATGGACAGAATGCAGAACAATGTCCTACCTTCACCCAAGTACAGAGATCTGGGCCTAAATCCATCTTTTTTTTGCTCACTATGCCATTCCAGTTTGGAACCAGCCATATGCAAATCAGTCTTGATCCTGCGCCCAATGGGAACAGTCCAGCCCTAACTGCCAGGTCAGGTCCTCCATGAACTGGAAACAAGCATCCTAGAACCGGTTTCCGGCTTTCAGCCCTCATCAGCCAGGATAGCTTGATTCCAGTGGCATAGAGAGCACTGGACCCACGTCTGGGCATACCTTTCCCACTCGGGGTGACAAAAGCAAAAAGAACAACTGATGGACAGAATACAGAACAATGTCATACATTCACCCCAGTACAAAGATCTGGGCCTAAACCCATCCTCCTGCTCCGTTCACTGCTCCTGTCCGTTCACCGCTCCTGCCAGGTTACCGCTTGTGAGAAGTTAGCCTGGCATATGATGTCCACTAGTTCTACTGGGCACCTTGCACCAGTCTAATGGACTCTTTTTGATGGTGGTTGTAAAGTCAACCTTATAGAGAGCTATCCTAGTGGTAGCATGGACCAGCAGTCATCAGGCTAAGACTTCAGAGAGCATGTGAAGCCAGTTGTTTTACCAATCATAATCTTTTGAATACCAAATGAAAGGACACCACACTAGGTATATATCAAATATATATGTATTTATTCTAAACACAGCCCCTCTGGACTCTTTATGAGGTCAGAGGCAAAAGCACAATACCAAATACTTCATTAGCATTCGATAAGTTGCACAGTATACGTTTTGCCCTAGGAGCCTCACAAACCATATACTAAAATACTGGTATAAGAACCAAGTCTGAAATAGAAAGTAGGCCTAGGGCCTAGGGAATCGCTGGGGCTACTCTAAACAACCAAAGGTTAGGAAGTAGGAGGCCCACGGGAGACGCATGCAGTGTCTAAACACAGCTGCGAGTTACCATTGACTTTCTATGGGGAACGAACAAGTTACAAAGTTACAATTTAAGAACACTTCCGGATGGACTAGGATAAAACCCTTTTAGACTAGGACACTTAGAGAGTCAAGACCCACAGGAGCACCGGAGCACTCTTGTTACCTTACCCAGGGAAGCCGGGTGCAAAGGTGCCTTTTGGTGTCGGGTTTTGTCGTCGTTTTCAATGGAGAGCTACAAAGAAGTACTGCATGCGACCAGTGGAAAAGTATCCGGTGAATCCTAGGGTGGATCGAAGACCTGAAGAACCTGAAAGCAGAAGGGACAGAGTCTGGGTCACTAGCCAGTGACCAGGAAGGAACTAGGAAGAAACCAGGCGATGTTGGGTGATTTCAGTTAAAGAGGTGAAGCTTATCTCTGCAGCCACGAGGTTCAGGAGGTGTTGACGACAACCAGAAGCTGGATTTGAGCTGTCCACAAAGGATATAGTTGACTGCAGTGTCGGTATCCAGATTGGACCCAACAAGCCTTAGCAAATACAATCCATGCAGGAGATGAAGATTGGCTTCAAGTCAGACCAGCAAGATTTGTGGTGCTTCTCCTTTGTAGGGAACCTGGAACAAGCCTTGAGCAACCAGGAAAATGAGTTGGTTTCAAAAGGAAGTCTTCCAGGGGCTCACTAGCCAACGGGCAAGGAACCGGGAAGACACATTGAGCTGAAATGCAGGAGCGGGCCCCACGGGACACTCGTGGAGTGTGGGGACCTGAGCTTCAGTGCAAATGTTGCTTGGGGCTGGGGCTTCAAGCACCCCACAGCACAACTTCCAAATATCTCGGGAAGTAGATGCAGCTTGCAAAATGCAAGATGTTCAAGAGTTCTGGTCCCACGTCTCTCGTGTCCGCCACGGGTCTCAGCTTTTCTGGGAACATCGAGCAGCGTCAGAGATGTCTGGAAGACCATGTCCTGTGTCGCAGAGCTTCAGGATCCAGCGGGAGCCTCGACAATGCAGACCGGCAAAGTTGCTTCTGGTGCCTGTTTGAACATGGTGGTCACTCCTTGACCACAAGGTAGATGTCTTCCATCTTCCAGTCGATATGGAATGATGAAAGTCCAGGATTTATGTTTCAAAGTTTCATCCAGGGTAATCTAAAGTCCTAGGGACACAGCTCCTATACTTATACTAAGTTAAGGGGTTGGACTACACGCAGGAGTTTTAGGCGGGAGGGCCTAGTTAGGAACTTATGCCACTGGGAGTGACAGGATTTAGGTGCTAAGTGAGGTGTCCTAGACTAGCTCCCTGATCTGGCCCAGCGGTAGGGAACCCCAGGCTCCATCTGCATTGACTGGGGAAAACTCATCCAGCCTCCAACTCACCCCCCCCTTCAACTTCAAGAAACCATCACCTGAGGGCGCAGAACCATCCAGGCGCCAAGAAGACTACTTTCCTTTGACCAGACACTGCTGGGGGATCGACCAGGTACTGGACTGTGCTGCCCTGCGCACTCCCTGCCTTCATCTGGGTCCCTCATGCCCTACCTGTCTCCCCCTGACTGAACTGCTGTGCTGTCCATTCTGCCTGCAGTCCTTGCTAAGCTGTGTAGAAAGCGCTATATTCTGCTCCCCCTGCCACGCGCTGTATCTGAGACTGTCTGTCCTGTTGTGGGTGCCTTCTTTGCCCTACCTGCAACGAGCGCTGGATCGCCCCGTGGGAGCTTTGTCTGACCTTGCCCCGTAGCGCTGTGAAACTCCCCTCGGCGCTGGGTCCCCCAGAGGAGCGCCATAGCGCCCCCTTCAAGCGCTTACCTGTAGCGCCTAGTGAAGCGCCGAAATTAACCCCCAGGCGGCCCTCGCTGTCAGGAGAGGGCCACCGCTGTGTGCGCGTGTGCCGCCGCCGTGAACATCGACCCGGCTGGGTCATGACTGGAGGCCCCTGTCCCTGGGCCTAGCCGAACCCTGTCAGCGCGGAATCCAGTCAGCCCGCGGTAGGCCTGAAGCCAGCTCCCGTCCCACGTGACAGGGGAGCTCCTCCGCCCCTCCCCTACAAGCGCCGCGCAGCCATTGGTCCTGGCTGGGGCGCCCTCGAGGCGGGCGTCCTGATTGGTGGTTGTAGGAAGCTGGCTACCTGACTATGGTTACCCCAGATTTTTTGCCCTGTGTTTAGCTGGTTTTTGACTTAGTTGGCCTGGTTCCCTGCTAATCAGGGCCCCAGGCTATCTGCTCTCTCTGTAAAATGGATTCCATGTACCCTAGGTACATACCACAATTGGAAATGGACTCCTTGTCAGCCCCTGTATAATGCACTATAGGTGCCCAGGGCATAGGGGCCACCAAGGCCTACCAGGGGCTGCAGCATATCTTTTGCCACCCCTGGCTGGTTCTTAAATTGACACAACTGGCTGATCTCTCAGCTGGGGTAAGGTGGTGTAATCACCCCTTGCTTAGATATAGTATACCTATATCTAAACCTATATCTGGACACATATAAACCTGTGAGCCACTCCTATGGAAGGCCTCACCAATCCTGGAGGCAGAGTGCGTGGTTTAATGTGAGATGGAGCTCTAGCATGAGCTGAGCCTGTCTGCAGCTGTCGGGAACAACTCCCTAAGCTGTTTCAGGATAATGCCATACCATATACTCTTAAGTGCATTATAATCCTCGCGGTTATATAGCAACTTTGGTTTGGATTTATCAAAACATGTCGTGTAAGGTGTCATACGATTTGGAATACTATCCCCTCGCCAGTTCTGGTGACGGGGATAGCATTCCACCCCTCTAGAGGGGTAAGACATGTTACTTTACTTAAATGCGGTTAATTTCTAAAAGGACCTTGGATCCACAAAATGGATGCCTTTGCCACAGACACGAGTCTGACCCCCTGAAGCTGACCGAAACTCAGCCAAAGGGGCCTGGACAAAGGGTTTCCTGTCGCAGGGAGGTGTTACACCCCCCCAGACAGGAGATAGTGGATTGTCGCAGGGAGGTTTGAAAGAAACCAGACACTGCATGGGGAGCACAAGGCTGCCCCTTGCATAATCCGGCCAAACCGGTTCTGGGGCACTCCAGCCCTCGTGCCAGGGTGGCCTGGATCAAAGGAAGGGGGTGTATCCACCCACTTCCTGGGTCCCACCCATAGGAGGGGACCTAGCAGGTAATCCAGCCCCCAAAATTAGTATAAAACTGGGAGCAGTGCCAAAGCACTTCAGATTATCCTGATGAAACATAAGAAACAAAACTCTGGACCCTTCGACATCCTACTCAACGTAGAAGACTGAAGAATCTCCCTTGTGGTCAAGGAGTGACCACCCTGTGCAAACAGGCACCATCCAGCCCTCGACGTCTGCTTTGTTGCAGTTCCCGCCGGAACTCGAGCGACAGAGATCGACGAGATCAAGCTTGCCTACCTTCTAACAGCCCGATCCACAGTCCCTGCAGAGCTGAGACCCGTGAAGGCAACCGGAAGCGTGGGGCCCGCCATCTTGGAAAGACTACGAGACGCTGACTGTGCAGCCCACCAGTGACCCTC
This sequence comes from Lissotriton helveticus, assembly GCF_964261635.1. Lineage (NCBI taxonomy): Eukaryota > Metazoa > Chordata > Amphibia > Caudata > Salamandridae > Lissotriton > Lissotriton helveticus. The sequence goes on along the minus strand of NC_136071.1, from coordinate 414,670,703 downwards.
GAAGCTGTACAACGGGGTTTGAGAAGCCCCAACCCTGAGCCACTCTTGCACCAAAGTTCACCCCTCTACACTCGACGAGTGCTGCGTGGGGCCCTTCTGCTTCTTTTGGCTCAACGCGTTGGTCCGGTCACTTGCCAGCTGGCTTGTGGCCCCTGTGCCGACGAAACTTGAAATTCGACTTGCGATTCTGGTTGCTCCAGATTTGCACCAGCTCCCCTGAACAGGAGCCCCCACTCTGACCCTTCTGGTTTGAGTGAGAAGCAATCTCCCGGTACCGCGTGGATTGCTTTTGCCAAGTGTTGTTTGCTCCAATCTTGAAGCCGACAGCGCCGACGGCGAGAGCCTGCGTGGGACAGATCGTGACCTGCTCCTGGACTTCGTAGATGCCCCAGAGCCCACGTGACAGCGGAGAGAAGCTCCTCGACAACCACCTGATTGCGCCCGACATTGCCTGGTTCCGTCCTGGTTCCACCCTGGTCACTGCTGAGTGACCCAGACTCTGTCCCCTCTGCTTTCAGGTACTTTTCGACTTGAGTCCACCCTTGGACTCCACCGGACACTTCTCTTTCACCCTGCCTGCAGCCCTTTCAGCTCCAAGCACCAAGAGCCTGCGTGACGAAACCCGACTCAACTTCGACCCTGTGCACCCGCTTCCTGTGGGTGAGGTAACATTGCAACGCCGGTGTTCCCACACTGGTACACACCTCTAGGGTCTGTGTCTTAAGTTTTTTTCCTCTAGGTTCAGCGGAAGTGTCCTTAAACTTTAACTTGGTAACTTTTACGCACCATTGGTTAACATTGATGCATGCGTGCACTTTCTGCACTGCACCCAAATCCCGCGGGCTTTTCCCGACTGCAGCATTGCTTGTCCCGACTGCTCCCAGCGATTCCCTAGGCCCTAGGCCTAACCACTGTTTGATTGGTATCTCTTATACCACTTGTTTAGTATATGGTCTGAGTGGCCCCTCGCCCTCATCCATATTTGTGCAACTTTGTATGTTATACTGTGCTTTTGATTTAACGCTTGTGCCCCTTTATTCATAAAGAATACTGGGGATTGTTTTTAGTAATAAATACATATATTTTTATAATATATACTTGTGTGGTGTCCTTTCATTTGATATTACAGGATTGTATGTGGTAAAACAGCTCGCTTAACACGACCTCTTAAGTTAAGCCTTTAGGCTGCTTAGTCCATGCTACCCCTAGGATAGCTTGTCTAATAAGGTTGACTTACAACCAGACACCATAAGGGATTGTTTGGTCTGATAACAGGTGGTTCCAGAATTGGAAACATCACCTATCAGGCCAACTTCTCACATTGGTGAGCAGCGGTGCGGATTTGAGCTTGCTGTTGTTTTACCATTGCAATCTTTTATCAAATTGAAAGATCACATCAAGTACCTCTAGGTACATATAAATCAAAAGCTTAGCATAGTTAAGTTCTACTGAACTTAGTAGTTGTAGATAAAAGGGATTAGCACACCCTGACTACAACTCACTAGCAAGGTACAGTAGGGAAACACTTAGTGTAGGTAGGTGCATCACTTACACCACACTAGAGTCATGTCTGACACAGGAAAAGCCTCAGGGTCTGCTCCTGTGACCGTTGACCTTACCCAGGCAACTTCCAGCTATGACAAACTAACCCACAAAGACTTGGTTGCCTTGTGCATCTCAAGAGGGTTAAAAAGGGGCAGAAGTCCCACCAGTTCTTCCCTGATAGCCATTCTAGAACAGGATGACTTAGATAAGGCTAATGTAGTTCCCTTAGAATCAGGAGATGGAGTGAACCCCCCTGTAACTGATATCACTCCAGAGGAGGAGGAAGGTTCGGACTTAGATGAACCTGAAGATCAGGATCAAGGGGTTAACCAGGTTGTAGTTGCCAGGCTTAGCCAGGCCAACTTAAACCTACTTGGGAATGGAGAGGGCCAGCACCTCCCCAGACCCTATAACATTCTCCCAGGCAACAGAAGAGTGAGATCTCCAGCAGGGGACTCTCATATTTCTAGTGCCTCAAGAGAATCTCAGAGAGGAATGACTCCCTCTCAGAAAAAATAGCATGAGGCAAGAATGAGGGCTGTCAAACTCCAGATAGAGAGGGAGGAGGTAGCCCTGGCTCAAGCTAGACTTGCCTTGGCAAGAGAACAGAAAATGTGTGGCTTAGATTCCACTGGTGGCAGCAATATTCCTAAAGAGAAACCCAGGTCCTATGATAGTAGAAACCTGACAAAGATTGTGCCCCCCTACAAGGAAGGGGATGACATCCACAAGTGGATAACTGCTCTTGAGAGAGCCTGCATGGTACAGCAGGTTCCTGAGGAACAGTGGGCAGCAATCTTATGGTACTCCTTTTCAGAGAAAGGGAGAGATAAGCTCCTCACTGTTAGACATGAGGATGCAAACAATTACAAAGTCCTGAGAAGTGTCCTAATAGATGGGTTTGGCTTAACCACTGAACAGTACAGGTTGAAGTTCAGAGACACCCAGAAGACACAGACACAGGACTGGACTGATTTTGTAGATTGTGCTACTAAGGCTCTGGAGGGTTGGCTAAATGGCAGCAAAGTACATGACTTCACAGGATTGCATAATTTGATTATGAGGGAGCAGATCCTAAGTAATTGTCAGAACCAGCTCTTACACCAGCACCTGGTGGACTCAGATTTGACCTCTCCCCAAGAATTGGGAAAGAGGGCAGATAAATGGGTCAGAACCAGGATTAGGCCTAAGAATCAAGACAGTAACCAGAAGAAGGAGTTTACCAAGCCTCAAGATAAGGGTGGGGATAAAAGTAAAGAAAAGACTTCCCCAGGGCCCCAAAACTCCAAGAATGGGGGTGGGTCCCAAGACACTTCTTCAACTGAGAAAAAGCCCTATTGCCATGTCTGTAAGCAGGTTGGGCATTACAAAACAGACAACTGTTGTCCCAAGAATGGCAACAAAGAGAATATACCTCCAAAGCCAGCTCCAGCACCTCCTGTTACTGTCAGCAGTAATTCCCCAGGAAGTGGGAGCACACCCAGGAATCTGGGTGGGTTTACTTTTGGAGCCCAGGAGGACCCTGGCCTATCCAGGTCCCCATCCCCAAATAATCTTGTTTATGAGACTGGCATGGGGTTTGCCAACTTCTCTGACTGCCCAAATACTTTGAGCAAATATAGACAAGAACCCATCATCAATGGTTTGAAAGTTGAAGCTTTTAGAGACACAGGGGCTAGCATCACCATGGTGGCTGACATACCAGGTAACAAACATTGATGGAATCCAAACAAATCATCCCATGGCAGTAGTAAGTCTCAGCTGGGGAGGTGTCACTGGCCCAAAGAGAGTGGCAGTGTCATCAAACTTGCCTGTGGACTGTCTACTGGGTAATGATTTAGAAATCTCAGCCTGGGCTGAGGTTGAACAGGAAACCCATTCTAGAATGGTAAATGCCAATGGAAAGGTTAGTGGGGCTGTAATGGCTACAGCCCCAATTCAAGATGTCCTTCCTGAAAAGGTTGGTAGGGCTGAGCAACTCTCTGCCCCATCTTTAGCAAAAGCTCTTCCTGAACAGAATAGCAAAGCTGTTATGATAACAGCAGAAACCCAAACTGAGTCCCCTCCTGAAAAGGTTGGTGGGGCTGTGATGGCCACAGCCCAAACTCAAACTGATAGGTGTGTTGTGAAACCTGAAATGATGGATAACTTCACACAAACTGAGAGCACAGAGGAGGACGAGAAATCTCCCCTCACCAGACTTTAGGAAAGGATCAGCCTCCTCAGGGAACTGATCTTACCCCTGATGAAGGAACTGCCCCAGAGGTAGTTAGGCCTAGCCTGACAGAGCCTCTGATGTCAGTGGACCCTTCTCAGGTGGGACCCAGTCTGGAGCAGGTAACCTGCCCCTCTCTACCTTGCCTTAGTCAGCCCAGGGCTGCAGAGGACAAGAAGGACAGTGAGACCCAGAGGGCCCCCTGTCAAATAAAGCACCCCCATCAACAGATTAGGGGCACCAAAACTAGTAGCCCTAGTGAGGTGAAAACTTTAAAAACTCCTGAGTGAGCCCCCTTAAAAGTAATTAGGGACCTCCCACAGATGGATTCTGTTGGGCACAGCCAAACCTGGGACCCAAAGGGCCCAAACCTGAACTGTCCCTCCAGCAAGCCAAACAGAGGGACCCAGCCTCCAGCTTTAGGTAGCCAGAGGTTGACCCTGAGAGCACAGTGCAACTCAGTTAAAGAAAGAAAGGCACACATGGTGGAAGATAATTGGAGGAAGCTGAGCCCTAAATTAGTGGAGCCTCACTTCAATACTCCATATCCAAACCAGCCTTTAACTTTGCATAAACACACCCAAGGTAGTGATTCCCTATGGTGGAGACCCTCTAATACCCCAAGGGTGAGGGACTGCTTAGTGGACCATGAGATAGGGGGTACCCATGCTAGTGCAGGTACTTCCTTATATGGCCACTCAGGCAATATAGGCTTACCTGGCCAAGGATAGCCTTATCTCCTTTCGTTTGGGGGGGGTTATGTAGGAAGGTGGCTACCTGACTATGGTTACCCCAGATTTTTTGCCCTGTGTTTAGCTGGTTTTTGACTTAGTTGTCCTGGTTCCCTGCTAATCAGGGCCCCAGGCTATCTGCTCTCTCTGTAAAATGGATTCCATGTACCCTAGGTACATACCACAATTGGAAATGGACTCCTTGTCAGCCCCTGTATAATGCACTATAGGTGCCCAGGGCATATGGGCCACCAAGGCCTACCAGGGGCTGCAGCATATCTTTTGCCACCCCTGGCTGGTTCTTAAATTGACACAACTGGCTGATCACTCAGCTGGGGTAAGGTGGTGTAATCACCCCTTGCTTAGATATAGTATACGTATATCTAAACCTATATCTGGACACATATAAACCTGTGAGCCACTCCTATGGAAGGCCTCATCAATCCTGGAGGCAGAGTGCGTGGTTTAATGTGAGATGGAGCTCTAGCATGAGCTGAGCCTGTCTGCAGCTGTCGGGAACAACTCCCTAAGCTGTTTCAGGATAATGCCATACCATATACTCTTAAGTGCATTATAATCCTCGCGGTTATATAGCAACTTTGGTTTGGCTTTATCAAAACATGTCGTGTAAGGTGTCATACGATTTGGAATACTATCCCCTCGCCAGTTCTGGCGACGGGGATAGCATTCCACCCCTCTAGAGGGGTAAGACATGTTACTTTACTTAAATGCGGTTAATTTCTTAAAGGACCTTGGATCCACAAAATGGATGCCTCTGCCACAGACACGAGTCTGACCCCCTGAAGCTGACCGAAACTCAGCCAAAGGGGCCTGGACAAAGGGTTTCCTGTCGCAGGGAGGTGTTACACCCCCCCAGACAGGAGATAGTGGATTGTCGCAGGGAGGTTTGAAAGAAACCAGACACTGCATGGGGAGCACAAGGCTGCCCCTTGCATAATCCGGCCAAACCGGTTCTGGGGCACTCCAGCCCTCGTGCCAGGGCGGCCTGGATCAAAGGAAGGGGGTGTATCCACCCACTTCCTGGGTCCCACCCATAGGAGGGGACCTAGCAGGTAATCCAGCCCCCAAAATTAGTATAAGACTGGGAGCAGTGCCAAAGCACTTCAGATTATCCTGATGAAACATAAGAAATGAAAATCTGGACCCTTCGACATCCTACTCAACGTAGAAGACTGAAGAATCTCCCTTGTGGTCAAGGAGTGACCACCCTGTGCAAACAGGCACCATCCAGCCCTCGACGTCTGCTTTGTTGCAGTTCCCGCCGGAACTCGAGTGACAGAGATCAACGAGATCAAGCTTGCCTAACTTCTAACAGCCCGATCCACAGTCCCTGCAGAGCTGAGACCCGTGGAGGCGACCGGAAGTGTGGGGCCCGCCATCTTGGAAAGACCACGAGACGCTGACCGTGCAGCCCACGAGTGACCCTCGAAGCTGTACACCGGGGTTTGAGAAGCCCCAACCCTGAGCCACTCTTGCACCGAAGTTCACCCCTCTACACTCGACAAGTGCTGCGTGGGGCCCTTCTGCTTCTTTTGGCTCAACGCGTTGGCCCGGTCACTTGCCAGCTGGCTTGTGGCCCCTGTGCCGACGAAACTTGAAATTCGACTTGCGATTCTGGTTGCTCCAGATTTGCACCAGCTCCCCTGAACAGGAGCCCCCACTCTGACCCTCCTGGTCCGAGTGAGAAGCAATCTCCCGGTTCCGCGTGGATTGCTTTTGCCAAGTGTTGTTTGCTCCAATCTTGAAGCCAACAGCGCCGACGGTGAGAGCCTGCGTGGGACAGATCGTGACCTGCTCCTGGACTTCGTAGATGCCCCAGAGCCCACGTGACAGCGGAGAGAAGCTCCTCGACAACCACCTGATTGCGCCCGACATTGCCTGGTTCCGTCCTGGTTCCACCCTGGTCACTGCTGAGTGACCCAGACTCTATCCCCTCTGCTTTCAGGTACTTTTCGACTTGAGTCCACCCTTGGACTCCACCGGACACTTCTCTTTCACCCTGCCTGCAGCCCTTTCAGCTCCAAGCACCAAGAGCCTGCGTGACGAAACCGGACTCAACTTCGACCCTGTGCACCCGCTTCCTGTGGGTGAGGTAACATTGCAACGCCGGTGTTCCCACACTGGTACACACCTCTAGGGTCTGTGTCTTAAGTTTTGTTCCTCTAGGTTCAGTGGAAGTGTCCTTAAACTTTAACTTTGTAACTTTTACGCACCATTGGTTAACATTGATGCATGCGTGCACTTTCTGCACTGCACCCGAATCCCGCGGGCTTTTCCCGACTGCAGCATTGCTTGTCCCGACTGCTCCCAGCCATTCCCTAGGCCCTAGGCCTAACCACTGTTCGATTGGTATCTCTTATACCACTTGTTTAGTATATGGTCTGAGTGGCCCCTCGCCCTCATCCATATTTGTGCAACTTTGTATGTTATACTGTGCTTTTGATTTAACGCTTGTGCCCCTTTATTCATAAAGAATACTGGGGATTGTTTTTAGTAATAAATACATATATTTTTATAATATATACTTGTGTGGTGTCCTTTCATTTGATATTACAGGATTGTATGTGGTAAAACAGCTCGCTTAACACGACCTCTTAAGTTAAGCCTTTAGGCTGCTTAGTCCATGCTACCCCTAGGATAGCTTGTCTAATAAGGTTGACTTACAACCAGACACCATAAGGGATTGTTTGGTCTGATAACAGGTGGTTCCAGAATTGGAAACATCACCTATCAGGCCAACTTCTCACAGTGGTGACAGCCCCGGCCCCTGCCCTGATTGGTCCCCGGGCCGTAGCTGTGTGAGGAGGCCAGAGGAGACCCCGGACTCATCGCAGAGGGGGCCCCGAAGCAGGAGAGCCCCCTCCGGTTTACCCCACAAGAGAAGTCCCTCGTTCCTGGCGCCGGTGCACCGCACTGGCTACCTGCACCGCCCCGGGCCGCGAGAGTCTCCAGAGGGACCCGAGCCACTCCGCCGGCCCCCCTTTCACCTGCCAGGCCTGCCAGAGGGCCGAAGTCCTCCCCTTCCCGCAGCGTACCATCGCAAATGCCCCGGAGGGCCGAAAACCCAAGGTAACCCCCAGGGGAGGAGGGTGGAAAGCCGGTATTTGGCCCCGAGTTCGCCCCTCCCCCGGGGAACACTGTGACTGGGCCCTGTTGGCCCCATTGAGCCTTAAGTAGTCGTGAGGCCTGAGTTAAGCATCAAGAGTGCTGGGGGCCAAATAACTGTGCATGCCTGGAGAGCAGGCCATACTGAATTAACTGTTTCCGGCCCACTTGGTAACAAGATAAGTTACTTCATTGATTGTTGATGCATGGTGGCCGTCCTCTGCTGCCTGCACTGCTCATGCCTGTTTAAATGTTTTCAAGCCTGTTGATGAAGTGGTGATCTTTTTCCCTGTACTGAATTTCTTGCAGGGGCGGGCTTCTACAGTTCCTGATGGGGTTAAATTCTGATCCCTAGTGATTTATTCCATACTATTTTAATGATCTGACTTTGGTTACTAAACTGTTGATATTTACAATAGGAAATGCTTATAATTGCTTCCTGAATGCTATTCCAGGGTTTATGAAAGTACCCTTTTAGCCTGCTGAAGAGTATAACGCGACAGGCTGTGTTATTTGAAGTTTTCTGCTTTCCTGAAAATATTGAATGAAATGTTTCACCATTTTAAAGGAAATGCATTTTGAAAGGCGTCCATGAAATGCTTTAATGAGGTACTTTAATAAAATGCTAATGATTTGCTAATGCATTACTTGCTTTGACCTAAAGCCTATATAAAAGATCTTGATTTTCAAACACAACTACTGCTGTGGACTCCATTATTGCGCCCACTTCGTGTCTCAGTGGATGAGTGTGTTAAGTAGCTGCTTTACACGTAAGCCCCTGGCCGCCTTCCTGCTCGAGCCAAGCTACCCCCCAGAGAACTGGTGGTCCCAGTTCTTACAGTCTTCTTCTGATGAAGGATGGCCCCCCTCCCTCCTACCTTGATTTCCTGGGTCTGATGCTTTTGCTAAGTCATCTGCCACTAAAATCTCTATCAGGCGGCTGGTGGTTGGACTCTGTCCTTGCCTCAACTTTCTGGCCACACACAAGCTTCTCAGATCCTGAAAAGTGAATGTGTCATACTTAGTTGTCTGCAAATTGCTGACATCTGCATGGAGCCACTACTCCAGCTTTTAAGGCCATGACTAGTGAGGTGTGGTGTGTGAACCTACCTACACTACTTGCTTTCCTACTAGAACCACTCTAGAAGTTGCAGTCAGGGTGTGCTAAGCCCTTACCACCTACAACTGATAAGTTCAGTAGAACTTATGTATTATAAGAACTTTATTTATATGTACCTACAAGTTCCTTAATGTGATCTTTCAAATGATATCTCAAGATTATTTGGTAAAACAATGCAAGCTCTTATCCCATCTGCTGCACACCAATGTGAGAAGTTAGCCTGGCATATGAAGTCCACTAGTTCTAGTGGGCACCTTGCACCAGTCTAATCTAATCGACCCTTATTGATGGTGGTTGTAAAGTCAACCTTATAGAGAGCTATCCTAGTGGTAGCATGGACCAGCAATCATCAGGCTAAGACTTCAGAGAGCATGTGAAGCAAGTGTTTTTTATAAGTATGGGCTGAAAATTTGTTCCGCTCGCGGAATTTGCGGATTTTTGGCAATTTCGCAGTTCGCGAATTGCGCGAAATTGCCAAACAATCTGCACTTCGCAAGCTCGCAATTTTTTTTTGCTTGTTCGTGCCTCAAAAATACAATCTTGCGCGCGCTGCGTTGACTTACCTTGATTCTGAGTTTGCCGAGTTGTTTTCCTCCCGCGAACAAGATGGCTGCGCCCAAAAACGACCGCATGGGTAAGTTCGCGGTAGCCGCGCTGAAAAAAAAAACCCTGAACACGCAAAAATAAAATAATCTGCACGTTCCCACAAATTCGGGGATTTTGCGGACCACAAATTCGCTTTCGCACGTATTCGCATACCGTGAATTCCTAAATTTCGCCCATACTTATTGTTTTACCAATTATAATCCCTTGAATACCAAATGAGAGGAAACCACACAAGGTATATATCATATATATATGTATTTATTCTAAACACAACCCCTCTGGACTCTTTAAGAGGTCAGGGGCAAAAGCACACTACAAGTTACTTCATTAGCATACGATAAGTTGCACAGTATATGTTTTGCCCTAGGGGCCTCACAAACCATATACTAAAATAGTGGTATAAGAACCACGTCTGAAATAGGAAGTAGGCCTAGGGCCTAGGGAATTGCTGGGCTACTCTAAACAACCAAAGGTTAGGAAGTAGGAGGCCCACGGGAGACGCGTGCAGTGTCTAAACACAGCCGCGAGTTACCATTGACTTTCTATCGGGAACGAAGAAGTTACAAAGTTACAATTTAAGGACACATCCAGGTGGACTAGGATGAAACCCCTTTAGAGTAGGACACTTAGAGAGTCAAGACCCACGGGAGCACCGGAGTACTCGTGTTACCTCACCCAGGGAAGCCGGGTGCATAGGTGCCTTTTGGTGTCGGGTTTCGTCGTCGTTTTCAATGGAGAGCTGCAAAGAAGTGCTGCATGCGACCAGTGGAAAAGTGTCCGGGTGGATCGAAGATCTGAAGAACCTGAAAGCAGAAGGGACAGAGTCTGGGTCACTAGCCAGTGACCAGGAAGGAACCAGGCGATGTTGGGTGATTTCAGGATGAAGAGGTGAAGCTTGTCTCTGAGGCCACGAGGTCCAGAAGGTGTCAACGATGACCAGGAGCTGGATTACAGCTGTCCCACAAAGTATCTAGTTGACTGCGGTATCGGTATCCGGATTGGACCCAACAAGCCTTGGCAAACGCAATCCATGCAGGAGATGAAGATTGGCTTTTAGTCAGACCAGCAAGGTCTGTGGTGCTTTTCCTTTGTAGGGAAGCTGGAGCAAGCCTGAAGCAACCAGGAAAGTGAGTTAGTTTCAAAAGAAAGTCTTCCAGGAGCTCACTAGCCAACAGGCAAGGAACTGGGAAGATGCGTTGAGCTGAAATGCAGGAGCGGGTCCCAAGGGACACTCGTGGAGTGTGGGGACCTGAGCTTCTGTGCAAATATTGCTCGGGGCTAGGGCTTCAAGCACCCCAAAGCACAATTTTCAAATACCTCGGAAAGTAGATGCATCTTGCAAAATGCAGGATGTCCAGGAGTTCTGGTCCCATGTCTCTCGTGTCCGCCACGGATCTCAGCTTTTCTGGGAACGTCGAGCAGCGTCAGAGATGTCTGGAAGTCTGTGTCCTGTGTCACAGAGTCTTCGGAATCCGGTGGGAGCCTCAACAATGTAGACTGACAAAGTTGTTTCTGGTGCCTGTTTGAAGAGGGTGGTCACTTCTTGACCACAAGGGAGATGTCTTCCATCTTCCAGTTGAAATGGAATGTCGAAGGTCCAGGATTTATGTTTCAAAGTTTCGTCCAGGGTAATCTAAAGTCCTAGGGACACAGCTCATATACTTATACTAAGTTAAGGGGTTACACTACCTGAAAGGTCCCTTCTATGGGTGGACCTGGGAAGGGGGTGGTTACACCCCTTTCCCTTTATCCAGTTTTGCACCAGAGCGGGGCTGGAGTGCCCCAGCAACTGGTTTTAACCGGGCTATGCATGGAGCACCTTGTGTGCCCCAGGCAGTGTCTGAAAAGCATTCACTGAATGCAGCCCTCCCTGCCCCAATACACTAAAGTCTGTCTGGGGTGGTGCTAGCACCTCCCCTGACAGAAAAACTATTGTCCAGGCCTCCCCTGCCAGAGTTTCATCCAGCAGCAGGAGGTCAGACTCGTGTCTGTGGCAACAGCATCCATTTTGCGATGTTGAGTGTGAGAAGTTGGCCTGATAGGTGATGTTTCCAATTCTGGAACCACCTGTTATCAGACCAAACAATCCCTTATGGTGTCTGGTTGTAAGTCAACCTTATTAGACAAGCTATCCTAGGGGTAGCATGGACTAAGCAGCCTAAAGGCTTAACTTAAGAGGTCGTGTTAAGCGAGCTGTTTTACCACATACAATCCTGTAATATCAAATGAAAGGACACCACACAAGTATATATTATAAAAATATATGTATTTATTACTAAAAGCAATCCCCAGTATTCTGTATGAATAAAGGGGCACAAGCGTTAAATCAAAAGCACAGTATAACATACAAAGTTGCACAAATATGGATGAGGGCGAGGGGCCACTCAGACCATATACTAAACAAGTGGTATAAGAGATACCAATCGAACAGTGGTTAGGCCTAGGGCCTAGGGAATTGCTGGGAGCAGTCGGGACAAGCAATGCTGAAGTCGGGAAAAGCCAGCGGGATTCGGGTGCAGTGCAGAAAGCGCACGCATGCACCAATGTTAACCAATAATGCGTAAAAGTTACAAAGTTAAAGTTTAAGGACACTTCCGCTGAACCTAGAGGATCAAAACTTAAGACACAGACCCTAGAGGTGTGTACCAGTGTGGGAAAACCGGCGTTGCAATGTTACCTCACCCACAGGAAGCGGGTGCACAGGGTCGAAGTTGAGTCGGGTTTCGTCACGCAGGCTCTTGGTGCTTGGAGCTGAAAGGGCTGCAGGCAGGGTGAAAGAGAAGTGTCCGGTGGAGTCCAAGGGTGGACTCAATTCGAAAAGTACCTGAAAGCAGAGGGGACAGAGTCTGGGTCACTCAGCAGTGACCAGGGTGGAACCAGGACGGAACCAGGCAATGTCGGGCGCAATCAGGTGGTTGTCAAGGAGCTTCTCTCCGCTGTCACGTGGGCTCTGGGGCATCTACGAAGTCCAGAAGCAGGTCACGATCTGTCCCACGCAGGCTCTCGCCGTCGGCGCTGTCGGCTTCAAGATTGGAGCAAACAACACTTGGCAGAAGCAATCCACGCGGAACCGGGAGATTGCTTCTCACTCGAACCAGGAGGGTCAGAGTGGGGGGTCCTTTTCAGGGGAGCTGGTGCAAATCTGGAGCAACCAGAATCGCAAGTCGAATTTCAAGTTTCATCGGCACAGGGGCCACAAGCCAGCTGGCAAGTGACCGGGCCAACGCATTGAGCCAAAAGAAGCAGAAGGGCCCCACACAGCACTCGTTGAGTGTGGAGGGCTGAACTTCGGTGCAAGAGTGGCTCAGGGTTGGGGCTTCTCAAACCCCGGTGTACAGCTTCGAGGGTCACTCGTGGGCTGCACGGTCAGCGTCTCGTGGTCTTTCCAAGATGGCGTGCCCCACGCTTCCGGTTGCCTCCACGGGTCTCAGCTCTGCAGGAACTGTGGATCGGGCTATTAGAAGGCAGGCAAGCTTGATCTCCTCGATCTCTGTCGCTCGAGTTCCGGCGGGAACTGCAAAAAAGCAGACATCAATGGCTGGATGGTGCCTGTTTGCACAGGGTGGTCACTCCTTGACCACAAGGGAGATTCTTCAGTCTTCTACGTTGAGTAGGATGTCGAAGGGTCCAGAGTTTCGTTTCTTATGTTTCATCAGGATAATCTGAAGTGCTTTGGCACTGCTCCCAGTCTTATACTAATTTTGGGGGCTGTATTACCTGCTAGGTCCCCTCCTATGGGTGGGACCCAGGAAGTGGGTGGATACACCCCCTTCCTTTGATCCAGGCCGCCCTGGCACGAGGGCTGGAGTGCCCCAGAACCGGTTTGGCCGGATTATGCAAGGGGCAGCCTTGTGCTCCCCATGCAGTGTCTGGTTTCTTTCAAACCTCCCTGCTACAATCCACTATCTCCTGTCTGGGGGGGTGTAACACCTCCCTGCGACAGGAAACCCTTTGTCCAGGCCCCTTTGGCTGAGTTTCGGTCAGCTTCAGGGGGTCAGACTCGTGTCTGTGGCAGAGGCATCCATTTTGTGGATCCAAGGACCTTTTAGAAATTAACCGCATTTAAGTAAAGTAACATGTCTTACCCCTCTAGAGGGGTGGAATGCTATCCCCGTCGCCAGAACTGGCGAGGGGATAGTATTCCAAATCGTATGACACCTTACACGACATGTTTTGATAAAGCCAAACCAAAGTTGCTATATAACCGCGAGGATTATAATGCACTTAAGAGTATATGGTATGGCATTATCCTGAAACAGCTTAGGGAGTTGTTCCTGACAGCTGCAGACAGGCTCAGCTCATGCTAGAGCTCTATCTCACATTAAACCACGCACTCTGCCTCCAGGATTGATGAGGCCTTCCATAGGAGTGGCTCACAGGTTTATATGTGTCCAGATATAGGTTTAGATATAGGTATACTATATCTAAGCAAGGGGTGATTACACCACCTCACCCCAGCTGAGTGATCAGCCAGTTGTGTCAATTTAAGAACCAGCCAGGGGTGGCAAAAGATATGCTGCAGGCCCTGGTAGGCCTTGGCCCCCATGCCCTGGGCACCTATAGTGCATGGTACAGGGGCTGACAAGGAGTCCATTTCCAATTGTGGTATGTACCTAGGGTACATGGAATCCATTTTACAGAGAGAGCAGATAGCCTAGGGCCCTGATTAGCAGGGAACCAGGCCAACTAAGTCAAAAACCAGCTAAACACAAGGCAAAAAAATCTGGGGTAACCATAGTCAGGTACCCACCTTCCTACATTGAGGCTCTGGTTAACTTTAACCGGGTTGTACAGTAACTACATGTCTTCTCCCTCTAGAAGGGTGGAATGCTACCCCTGCTGCCAGGACTGGCAGGGGGAGGGGGGGGGGGTTGTATTCCAAAGTGTTTGACACCTTACACGACATGTTTTGATGAAGCCAAACCAAAGTTAGCATTAACCGCGAGGATTATAATGCACTTAACCCCTTCGACGCTGATGACGAGCTGGGCTCATCATGAGGTAGCCTCCTCGCACGCTCATGACGAGCCCAGCTCGTCATGTAAAGTGCGAATCCGTAAATCCCAGCGTACGGGCGGAAATCCTACCGCACGCATGCGGTTAAAAGTATATTGTATGGCTATATCATAGAACAGCTATAAGGAGATGGTTCCGAAAGCTGCAGAGGGGCTCAGCTTATGCTAGGGCACCCTCTCACATAAAACCAAGCACTCTGCCTGCAGGATTGTTAATGCCTGCCATAGGAGTGACTTATAGGTGCACATGTGTCTATATATAAGGTAGATATAGAGATACTATATCTAAGTAAGGGGTGATTACACCACCTTATCCAGGCTGTGTGAACAGACCTGTGGTGTCAGCTTGGAGGGCCAGCCAGGGGTGACATAATACATGCTGCAGCCCCTGGTATGCCTTGGATGCACCTATGCCCAGGGTACCTATTTTACACTATACAGGGGCTCACAAAGGTGACCCAATACCCAATGTGATATGTACCTAAAGTACACGGAGTCCATTTTATGGTGAAAGCAGATAGACTGGGGCCCTGATTAGCAGGGCCCCAGTCCAACTAAGTCGAAAACCAGCAGAACACTAGGCAAAAAGTGGGGGTAACCATATAGTCAGATATCCACCTTCCTACACCGTTCCTGCTCATGCCTAATCACCGCTCCTGCTCCATCACTTCTCCTGCTTCATCACTTCTCCTGCCCCATCACCTCTCCTGCCCTGTCACCTCTCAGGCCCCGTCACCTCTCAGGCCGTGTCACCTCTCAGGCCCTGTCACCTCTCCTGCCCTGTCACCTCTCCTGCCCCGTCACCTCTCCTGCCCCATCACCTCTCCTGTCTCCTCTCCTGCCTGTCACTTCTACTGCCCAGTCACTTTTCCTGCCCGGTCACTTCTCTTGCCCGGTCACTTCTCCTGCCCGTTCACTGCTCCTGCCCCGTTCACTGCTCCTGCCCCGTTCATTGCTCCTGCCCCGTTCACTGCTCCTGCCTCATTCACCGCTCCTCTACTTTCACCGCTCCCGCCCGGTTACTGCTCCTGCTCACGCCTAATCACCACTCCTGCCCATGCCTAATCACCACTCCTGCCCGTCACTTTTTCTGCTTCATCACCTCTCCTGCCCGGTCACTTCCCCTGCTCCATCACTTCTCCTGCCCCGTCACCTCTCCTTTCCTGTCACCTCACCTGTCCCGTCACTGCGCCTGACCCGGCAGCTCTCCTGCCCTGTCACTTCTCCTGCCCTGTCAATTCTCCTGCCGTGTCACTTCTCCAGCCTGTTACTTCTCCTGCCCGTTCACCTCTCCTGCCCCATCACCTCTCCATTCCTGTTGCCTCTCCTGTCCCGTCCCTGCGCCTGATCCATCACCTCTCTGCCCTGTCACTTCTCCTGCCTCGTCACTTCTCCTGCCCTTTCATTTCTCCTGTCTGTTACTTCTCCTGCCCGGTCACCTCTCCTGCCTCATCACCTCTCCTTTCCTGTCTCCTCTCCTGTCCATCACTGCTCCTTAACTGTTGCCTCTCCTGTCATGTCACTTCTCCTGCCCCATCACTTCTCCTGCCCCGTCACCTCTCCTTTCCTGTCGCCTCTCCTGCCCCGTCACTTCTCCTGCCCCGTCACTTCTCCTGCCCGGTCACCTCTCCTGCCGGTCACCTCTCCTGCCCCATCACCTCTCCTTTCCTGTTGCCTCTCCTGTCATGTCACTTCTCCTGCCCCATCACTTCTCCTGCCCGGTCACCTCTACTGTCCTGTCATCTCTTCTGTCCCGTCACTGCTCCTCTGTGTACAACATTGACAAATCACACAAGGCGGCAAGTTCCCCACAGTTAATAGATGAAGGACTACAGTTTTATTTCAATCGAGCGCACAGAATGACAGCGCTCCTCAGCAAAGAATTATAGAAGAGGCAGCTAGAACATAAATAAAGTGCAATTTTAAACCCAGAAGCTTGCCTGTTAATTAAATTGTTTTCTTCAAACAACTGCTAACTAAGATCTGCTTAAAAGGTGCACATTTGAGTGACCTAGACAAAACACAATTCTATATCTACTTTTTAATTACAAATGTCTTGGAGTACGGTTGTGGTGAAGAATACAGTGTCCGCACATTTCATGGTATTGAAGGAAAGCGCTATGACCATATAAGCACGTTTATCGCATATAAGCGCTACAACGTAAAAATAAATCAAAACCCCATGAACAGACCGCTCGCAGTGGTGTTGATCAGAGGTACAAGGATGTCCTAATGCGATGAATAGTGTTGCAACCTCAGGGCAGCCGCTACCTTTGACATCTGCTTATTTTCTGCTCAATGAAGAAAAAAAACCTCCCTCCTACAATTCAAAACACAAGCTCTAAAATGCACACACAGAAAATTGGTTCCATGGGAAGTGGTGAGGAGCTCCACGTTTTTATGATGTCTGGTGTGCGGTTAAGTGCCAAGTGCTTGGGCTCCACCCTTCCCCCAAATAACAACAGGAATTCCCAGGAGCAAAACGCCAGCTGGGAGATTGGTGCCTCTGACAGCTGCCTGTGTAATATGGGCAAAATGTGACATTTGAAGTACTTATACCAGCTGGGATGATTTGCAATTTTTGACCGATAGTATGACCCTGAGGACTTAATTCCCCCATCTTTTCATTCATAGTTCTCACCGTAAACGACGGCAGGCTCAGACACAGCCACCTGCTGTAATTTTCAAAACGGATCGTACCATCACTCTAACATCTACAAAAACACAGCATGTTTTTTGCGCACCTTTTACAAGAATTTTGTTCTGTTCTTCTTTGGCAATTCCCCAAATTTTGTCGAGCATTCTCAATTCTCCTGTGTGTTTTATAGATGCATACATGGGGAGACGGAACACCCTTGTGCCAATGTTTTTGTTTTTTTAGAATTAGGGGTGTAAATTATGTTTTAAAACTCATCAGGTCTGGCCAACAGGTAATTATGCCACTGCAGGTTCATACCACTAAAGTCTCAAACCCCAGTTTGAGAAGGAATCAGATTTCAGGATGTGTCTTCCTAAATGCATCACAGATTCTTCCGTTCCCTGGTTGGACGTTCTCTTTGTTCAGAACGGCTGTAGATCAATTATTTCAATGTAAATTAAGAGGTTCTAATAAAAACCTGTTTACGTATGAGCATAAGCAGTTCTTGTTTCCATTTCACCCTGCATCACAATCTAAAGTAAGTGCCATAATAATTCTTGTCTTTAAAAAAGGCACCCCGGCAGGGGAGAGTGTGAAATATCAGATGGCTTATCTTGGCGCGTGCTCCCAGGTGCGGCATCTAATTACTGTGTTTTCAGTATTGAAAATGTGGTATGCTTTAAATCCTTGCTTTCTAAGGTCAGTACGGAGAACAGAAGCCCCACATTGGATCACAGTGGTGGGTTACCTGGCTGGCAAGAGTAAGGTTGTACACATTTGGGAGATTTTGATCACCCACGCTCAGACTCTGGGAACATCAGGCTCAGTGGCGCAACACAACATGCTGGGGGAGGGCAGGGTTGCAGAATGTAAGGAGGGGCCAGCCATAGCTGCCAAGGTTTCACATTGTGCATGTAATTGTAATTATATAGCGCTTATTGCCCCTGAGGAGGGGTATTTGCGCGCTATAAAAATCGCAAAACATCACCCCACAGCGGTAGCCGCGCTCCACACATGCTGCGCTGCGGGGGGGCGAAGGCAGGAGACGCTGCATGCAGGCCGCGGGTGGACTCTGCTGGCCACGCTTACTTGTCGGCAGCTTTCCCTGACAGCGGGTGGGCTCCGCTTTACTTCTCCAGGGTTCGGCAGCCTTCCTTTGAAGTTTATTCACCCCGCACTTCACACATGCTGTGCGGCGGGGAACCGGGGATGTTCCTGGCAGGCCACGGGTTGGCTCCGCTGGCCTTGATGCATTAGGGACAGTAGTCCGTGCTGTCGGGGCCGCTTCAAGGGTTTATAGCGGGTGGGCTCCGCTTTGCATATCCCGGGCGGCACTACTGAACAGCCGTCATTAACAGTCCTCACTGTTGCGGGTGGGCTCCGCTTCCGGTGCTGGTCACGGGCTCACCTTCGGCCGACGGGCCTTTTCCTTGCGCGGGTGGACTTCGCTTCGGTCACCACTCGGTGGGGCCTCTCTTGCGGCTGACGCGGGTGGGCTCAGGTCAGTCCGCTTCTTCCCGGGCACTTCGGGCCGCGCCTCCACGTGGCGCTCAGGTGCGGCCGGCACAGGTGGGCTCTGGTTGGTCTGCTGCACTTTCCCCTCGCGCCGGGAGGCTCACACTGGGCTCGGAGGTGTGGGATGGGCTTCCGGTCGCCTCCTCCTTGGTCGTGTTGGCCCGGGGCTTAGCTCACGCCCCGCGGGCCTTCGCTGAAGGGCACATGCTGTTGGGGGGATTGCTCATGGCACGAGCAGTATTATCCTTCTTTTCCCCAACGGTTAGGCTGGTGCACGCCTGGGCACCGGCTCCGCCTCTTCGCCATTGTGGTGATGCGGGCCTAGGCCTGCATGCTAATATGAAGGACGACACAGGACACTAGTTAGGGGTAGTAACTTCTGGCATCGAGCACGTGTGCTCGGCCTCTTTTATTAACAGCGTCACCTGACCCAGTGACGTCTGTGGTGGGTGGGTGTTCAGTGTACAGTTACATGAAAACAACTAGACTGTGTCCTGGCAGGACACTACATACGGTACTCTGGAACCCAAAAATAATTAGTGATTCATTGTATTTATTTTTAAAGTTTTATATAGCGCAAACAAGATCCCGAGGGATATTAGAGCGCTTTACAAAGGAAGGGAGGAAGGACATAAATCCAGTATTGACCACAAGTAAGAATATACAAAAGGAATAAACACATATATCCCAGACAAATACATGCATAGTTTCCAGACAAATGACACAGGGAGAATAGTACAATAAACGAGTATGTAACAGTCTAAGAAAGGGGGTATACAATGCGGAAATAAGAGCATAGACCCCAGTATCGACAACATGTATGAATACATAACAGGAATACTCACATGTTTCCCAGACAAGTGAATCACGTGGATTAATATGAAAAACCTGAATATAACAGGCTACGAAGGGGGACACAAAATGCAGTAAAGAATGAGCAGCATCACATGAGGGTACAATTTTGGATCCCAAATTAAGGTAAACCTTAGTTAATTAGGAATCTTTTGGCTTCAAGTTTGAAAAAGGTTGTTGAAGACATTCTGCGAACTTCCGGTGGAAGAGAGTTCCAAATCCTCGGAGCAGCACCGGAGAAGGCCCGGAGAGCGGTTCTCTTTTTCTTAAGCATGGGTGGTTTCAGGAGGAGAGTGCTAGCGCTTCTTGATACTCTCCCACCACAGAATAATTCAAGCTTTTGGGCAAGGTACGTGGTAGTTTTGAAATGCAGGGATTTGTGCGCTAGAACAGCAATCTTTAGCTGAATTTGCGCTTCATAAGGCAACCATTTAAGAGATTGCAGTATTGGGGACATGTGCTCACTTTGTTTGATACCTGTGACCAGTCTGGCCGCAGCGTTCAGTGATGCCCTTGTTGGTGCCAGGGTGTATTTGGGCAAGCCGCAGAGTGTTGTGCTGTCCAACCTCGGCAGGACCAGAGCTTGTACCACCTGCATGAAGTCCTTTTGTGGGAGGAATGGTTTGATGTTTCTGAGTGTCCTCATCAAGTGATTAGCTCCCATACACACTTTGCTAATATGATTTTTCATATTCAGGTGTTTGTCCAGGGTGATTCTGAGAGATTTGGCTGAGTCTAAAATGAGAGGGGTGCAATTGAAGGCAGTACGGTGATTCAGCCAAGGGACTAGATTAGGGATGTGGTTCGGAGGAGAGATGAAAAGTTATTCAGTTTTAGAGGTGTTGAGCAGTAGATGGTTCTCAGTTAGCCAGTTTTGCGTAGCATTTAGTGCTGAGTTGAGTGAGATGATGTTGTCCAGGGATGAGATTTTCAAATAAAGTTCTGTGTCATCCGCGTACATATGGAAGAGAATGTTTGTTTAGTTTAGAGAATTAGCTAGTGGTTCCTAGAAAAGGTTGAAGAGGATAGGAGGTAGGGCGGATGTTGCGTGTCACCTCATTTGATAAAGAGGTCACTGTTACGACTCTCAGATAGCTCTCATGTGAGAAGATTCTGAGTGTTGGCAGTTGCTGCGCCACCGTCGTTGGATGAGGTTTATATTACAATAAACACCACTTACCTGTTTCAAGTCTCGTCTTTTACTTGAAGCAACATCACAATTTGGCGACGCTGGATGGGATGCTTCATGTTTCCAGTGGTGAAACCTCAATAAGGCGGGGAGTTGAAGCAAGATTCTTAAGGCGGTGTAGTATGTTATTTGTCCGGCAAGTATCGCAAGAAAGAGAAGTCAGCTCCGTTCAACTTTGGAAGTTGTGAGTCCACTTCAAAGGTTCCACAGTCTTCCTGCGATTAAGAGTTGTGCTGTCTTTGGTGTTGAGTCTCTGCATAAGTCTGGTTCGTGTCTGATGCTGCTATCGAGTGGATCCAGGTAAGTGTAACATATAACATAGGTTCAGAGGCACGACCATTCGCCCTCTAACCCGTAAAATGTTATAGACTGGTTAGGAGATACGACGCTTCGTTTCTTCACATCGTATTTTCCTTTGAGACTGGCGCATGCGTGGTCTGCCTGAGAGTGTTTTTTTCTCCCTAAATATTGCACAACTAGAGCGCGCTAACATCAGGAAGAAGATTGCCGTTTGAGCACGTATCACTTGGAAGTGAGGGGGTTTTAAAAGAGAGCTAGTGCGCAACTCAGAGAAGAGGAACGACGTTTCGCCCTCTTTAAGTCTTCATAGAAGTCAAGTTTAATTGTCTTTGTGCGCATCGTATTGACTAGTTTGAAAGTCACAATAAACAATGGATGCGTGATTCAGAGTAAAGAGGAAAAACACTTCGCCCTCTTTAATGTTGTTATAAGTAAAGCATTAATGCAGTATTACTCACTATTATTGAATAAAAATCTTGACAAGAGGAAGAAATCCTTTGGAAGTGAATTTTAATGGTAATAAGAAGTAACAAGGATAGGATAAACTTCTAATTATAAATAATATGTTATTTTATTAGTTTTTTTGCGCAACTGGGAGAAAATACATAAGCACGGAAGAACATCAGATTGACATTTTAATTTGGAAAGGGAACTTAAAAGGGGAAAAGCTTTTTTTTAATGCATTCACGTTCAGTTATTTATTAGTGTGTTTCATAAGTGTATTTAAGATCTAGTTAATTGCGAAGATACGTTAGCAACTTAATTTTGGTGAGAAGTACAATTTACATTTTAAAGTCATAATGCATTTTTTCTCTCTTCACCTGGGGAACCATCGATTGAGTGGCAAAAGTGGAAAAAAGGGTTTAGCAACTATGCACGAGTTTGTGGCACCAATTTGAGTGCAGAACGATAACATGCTTTGTTGCTACATTATTTAGGGGCAGAGGGGCAGGATGTTTTGGAGAATTTACTTGATCTACCACAAGCTGAAGCAAGATATTTAAATGAATATGAAATTGCATTGAAAAAGCTATATTGACATTATTTGCCATGTGTAAGTACCATTTTAGAAAGGTATCATTTTGGTTTGAGGTGTCATGGCAAAAATGAATCTGTAGAAGCTTTTGTAACTTCTTTAAGAAAATTGGCTTATAAGTGCAAATTTGGAGGAGCAACAGAAGAGAGGATTAGGGATCAGTTACTCCTTCGTTGCAACAGGGATAAGATACATGAGGAACTATGGATGAAAGAGGAGCCTGCCCTTGATGAAGTGCTTATTGTTGCCAAGCAAGTGGAACACATGATGAAGTGTGTTAGTGAACAAAAGTTGAAAAGGAGGAACATGTTTCTAATTCCACTACAAAGGAGATTACTGCTGAGGTGTGTGTTGTAAAATCTTCTGGGGCAAAATCTCAAATTGTTCCAGAAGTTAAACAATTCTCTGAAGTTAGAGGTGGACGAAGTAGAGAGCAAAATTCTAATGTAACACGTTTCAGATGTGGTTATGCTGGTCATAGAGCCAGTGACAGATTCTGTCCAGCTTTGTCACAGGCCTGTAATATATGTGGTGTCAAAGGTTATTTTAACAAGTGTTGTAGGAACAAAAATAAGAAATACTATAAGGGTAAAGAGAAAGAATAGTGCCAGGAGATTGTGTTGCAAGTTAATGAACATAAGAATGCTTTTCCAATAGAAACAGTCAATATTGATGAGAAAGAGATAATAATGAAATTCAAATCTTGTTCCAGTATAACTATCATCTTGAAGAACATTAGAGAATTAATTCCCTGATGGTAAATTTCTAAACAAATTGGATATACGACCTGGAGGGTATGGGGGAGCAAGATTGACATGATGGGTTATTTCATAGGAACAATTGGTGTTTGTGGCAAGAGCACATGTGGGAAGATATATGTATCCTGCAAAGGTGATGATCTTTTGGGTTGGGGCATCAAGAACAATTGGGTGTTAGTCTTCATCCTAGTAAGAATCCAGAGGTACAGGTTGACCAAGTTGATCACAAAGGAAACAAATTCATTAAAGAGTTTGATGGTTTATTTCAAAATAAACTTGGAAAGTTAATTGGTTATAAGCATAAAATCAGATTGAGAGACAATGCCACTCCAGTAGTAGCTAAGGTAAGGAGAATTCCGATACACTTACTGTCAGCAGTTGAATTAGAACTTAGGAAGTTGGTAGAGTGTTGGGTCATTGAAGAAGTTGAAGCTACCAATTGGTTGGCTCCCATTGTCGTAGCACATAAAGGGAATGGAGACATTCATCTCTATATTGATTTGAGAACATTAAACAAAGAAGTTGAGGTTGACACATTTCTGCTCCCCAACATAGAGGAAATTATCTTCACCTTCTCTGATGCTAATGTCTTCAGCTCTCTAGATCAGATGTCCGCATACCATCAGGTTGAACTGCATGAGAGTTCGCAAGATCTCACAGCTTTAACAACTCCATTTGGTATATTCCTATTTAAGAGGATGCCATTTGGTTTAATTTCTGCAGCTGCAGTGTTTCAAAGAGCTATGTCAATCATTTTAAAAGGTCAACCTTGTGTGAAGTGTTATCAGGACGAAATAATTATCTATTCATCAAACAACATAGAGCATGATCTCCTTGTTCGTCAGGTCTTACAAAGACTTTAGGATGCCGGTCTAACACTTAATATAAACACAGGAGTGTGGCCCAAGGGGGATTAGAGAACAGGCAGGGCCCTTTAAGTGCAAAAACAATAGTTGCCTGAATCTCTATTTTTACTTTTTAAGGAGCTCTAATAATGTGTGCTCAGCCAAACACATTTATTTATGTTTGAACCTCTTTTTTTATTTATACGATTTGTACTTTCTTATCTTTTTATCAACACTTTTTTTTGTCTATTTGAAAAGGAAAAAATGATACAAAATGTACATATATTTACAACAGTCTATTTACAACCACATTGGACTGGACAACACATTTTACGTCACTATAATTAACAAAAAAATTTAAACATTACAATACACACACAATTATGTCCACAAAACACTAAATCACTTGTCATTTAGTAAAAATAACTCATATAATGACCGAATCAATTTCATAAAGAGCATATATTCAATAAATCCTTCGTTTGGGTGATTACAAGAAAATAATCACATGTTTGTTTTTTATGCTCTTTGCTGAAATGCCGACGCGTTTCAAATCTTAGGGTATCGTTTTCTAGATTCTCACCAGGGCTCTCTATTTCTCTTGTTCTGGCTTTCTATAAAATATAGACAAGAACGAATTTTTAGTTAAAAGTGTTCATATTGTAAAGCTCTTTGTACAATGGCTCTTAATTTGCTGCTCTCTAAGTACCTTTCAAGCTGAAAGTTTTCTCATCTGCTTATTTTTCTTTAATTCGTTAACCTGGAGTTTTCTTTATTTAGGCTGGGGTTCGTCTGAAAAAAATATGTATATTTTCTCATAGGACCCATAGATATTTATAAAAGACGCTCCACATTTTTAATTGGGATTTCTCCTACCTTAATCTTACTGGTGTGCACTTCTCGATGTTTTCATATCGATGGCCCCAGTAATTCTATTCATAATTTGAAAAAATACTTTATTTTAATTTCACTCGGATAACCTCATTTTGCCAGTGCAGCGGCTCAAATACTCAGATCAGGATAAGAATTTACCTGTATACGTTTTTATTTGTATGCAATGCGGGGCCCGCTACTTCCAATGGTCTTTATGCTTGGCACAGAGCC
The DNA here is from genome assembly GCF_964261635.1 of Lissotriton helveticus. Taxonomy (NCBI): domain Eukaryota; kingdom Metazoa; phylum Chordata; class Amphibia; order Caudata; family Salamandridae; genus Lissotriton; species Lissotriton helveticus. The sequence continues at coordinate 414,646,108 of NC_136071.1, read as the reverse complement.
ATGTTTGACTTTCTGTACCTAAACGGAGAAACCGATTATTACTCTCAGGCTGGCAACATTGTCTCACTGGTTTAAACGAAACTCGTACAAAGCCTAATAGCTTATCTGCTTCATTTTAAGTGCCGCGCCTACCTTAGTCTCGACGTCGTCTAAACTTCAGTCGCGGTCCTTTTGTGTCAATTATCTCGCGTTGTTGTACTTTCTGCAACAAACGCAACCCGTTAGCGGAGTACTTTGCATATGCCTACTCAAAGATTAGCGCTTTTTAATTTTTCGTCTTACCTCCCAGTCTTACAGCTCAAAACCATCTTGCTGTCACGGCAGACATTTTGGAGGCGGAGTTAGCATTTTTAAAAGAAGGGGGGCATTGATGTCATAGCCCATTCAGTGCATTCTGGGTTATGTAGTTCAACCCCGTTTTTTTATTCTTTCATAGACACGGTTTATCTTTATTTTTCAGTTAGATTGAATTTTTCACGGAACCGCGGCTGTGTGTGCTTAAACTCTTGCAATTTCTGACATAATATTCAATCCAGTCTGAGCACTATTAAATTTTAAAGTAAGGTACGCTTCTTTTTGAAGTAGCAATTTCTCAGCATTTAGTGCATGTTTAGTTGCAGGTATTGTGGCTAGAACCGTCCATTTAAAATCGGTCTCTGCATGTTTTTTATCTGAAAAATGATCAACCATTGGAGCATTTGGGACTTTATTTTTCAACCTTGATCTATGTTGCGTGATCCTTGTGTTTATCTGTTGGCTAGTCTTCCCTATGTATATTTTAGGGCATGGGCAGATGATGGCATATATAACATTTTTAGTTCTACAATTTGTAAAATCTTAATGTCTCCACATAATTCCTTCTTGTGTGAATTGTGAGCCCTCAACCGTGTTAGAACAAGCTACTGTAGCGTGGGTTTGGGGTCAGGAACAGACCGGAGACTTTTTTTAGGTAAACTGGGTTTTATTTTTAACAAGGCTCTTCTGCTGCGTGAGGTCAGTCTTTCCCTGGCGAATCCGGATTGGTCCGTGGCTGCGGTGGGTTTAGTCTGTTCTGGTGCGGGGAACCCTTGCTGGCCGTAGGCAGGTCTTCGGGAGTCTTCTCCTCACCTCCCGTCGTCGTCCAGCCAAAAGAGAACCAACAAGAGGGACCGCCGTTAGTTCAATGTTTTAACACTGATTGCCCTTTAGGGGAAAACCGGAGTGCCGGGGACACCGCTGAGAAGTGCTCTACAGTCTATCTACAGTGATGGGGCAGCGTGAGGGAAGTGTGAAGGGAAAGGCAAGGGAAGGTAAGGCCGGTAAGGGAGGGTAGGAACGTAGGGAGGAAGGGATACAGGAATGGAATGCGGGTACGGGGAAGAATATATACAGATATCTACACAATCTAAACAAGAGGGCCACCTCTCCTCCCCACCCAGGCCGACAAACGCCGCCGTACCTGCTGAAGCCACACTCCTCCCTCGGGAGTGTGGCACGGCGCTTCGCGGGGACGTTGGCCTCCTGGCTGTATCTCGCCATCTTCTCCTTCACTCCTCCGCTCACGGGACTCCTCGCCTCTTCTCACGCTTTCCGAACTCCGTACTCCACTCTCCCCACTCAGACCGCCTTCTTCCTCCGGGGTGACGTTGCACGACGAGTAGAGGATTTCCTGGCTCTTGACCATTCCGGACTCAGGGACGTCATCAGGGGGCGTGGTATCGTCTTCGTCGGAGAATGCCCAATTAAAGGCACCTTCCTCCTTTTCAGGAGTGTCAACGTCACTCTGCCAGGGCTTCCAGTCTCTCTGGAGCGAAGGAGGGGATTCAGCGTCAGCGACCCACCAGTCATCAGGGGTCGGCTCCCTCCCCACCTCGCTACACTCCTCCCCCCTGGATACTCCAGATCGGGGAGAATAGGCACTCTAGATAGGTAATCTGCGGTACCGTTCTCAGCCCCCTTCCTATGTCTTACTGTGAATGCAAAGAGCTGTAAGAAAAACAACCATCGCAACACCCGAGGATTGAGGGTTTTGTTCTTCTGAATCCATTGGAGGGGTGCATGGTCTGAATATAAGACAAAGGACGAGCCTTCCAGGTAATATCGTAGTTTGTCAATGGCCCAACGTATGGCCAAACATTCTTTTTCCACCGTGGGGTAGTTACGCTCCCTGGGATGCAGTTTTCTACTTATGAAAAGCAGTGGGTGTTCAGTCCCATCCTCCCCCTCTTGTGACAATACAGCCCCGATGCCCACGTTGGAGGCATCCGTAGCGAGAGTGAAGGGTTTGGTAAAGTCAGGGGGTATCAAAACCGGGCTGGAGGTTATGGCATTTTTCAGGCGTTCAAAGGCCTGTCTTGCCCCTTACGGAGGGGATGATACCAGGGTGTTCTTAACATTCTTCTTTAACACCTTCCGCGCGGTGCGAATTTTCGCGCTGTGCTGAAGGTTCTAATGAGCCAACGGGCTCATGACGGAACGGTTCCGTCATGAGCACAGCTCAACCGACGCTCATGATGGAACAGTTCCGTCATGAGCATCGAAGAGGTTAAAAGGTCAGTCAGTGGAGCAGCCATCTTAGCAAAATTCACAATAAAACATCTATATTAACCGATGAGCCCCAAGAAAGCCCTTAGTCCTTTCTTGGTGGTGGGGAAGGGAGTATGGGTTATCGCCTTTATTTTTTCTTCTTGTGGCGCCATGACACCCTCCCCAAGCATGAATCCCAGATATTTCACTTTAGGAAAGGCCCCTCGGGATTTTTTTGAGTTGACTTGTAAACCTGCGGTCTGCAGGGCGGACAGTACTCTGGCTATGTGGTCTAAGTGTTCTTTCCACGTGTTGCTAAAGATGACGATATCGTCTAAGTACACCGATGAGTATTGAGTGTGTGGGGCTAGGATTTCATTCATCAACTTCTGAAAAGTTGCCGGGGCCCCGTGGAGGCCGAAGGGCAGAACATTAAACTCAAACATGCCATCGTCTGTGGCTAAGGCCGGTTTGCGCTTGTCTTCCTCTCTCAGCGGCCCTGCCAGTATCCCTTGGTCAGGTCCAACGTGGTGATGTAACGTGCTTCCCCTATACTTTCGATTAGTTCGTCGACACGAGGGATGGGGAAGGCGTCGAAGGATGAGATGGCGTTAAGAGCCCTAAAGTCCATACAGAACCGGGTTGATCCATCCGGCTTAGGGACCATGACAATGGGGGATGACCAATTGCTCCAGGATGGTCGTACCACACCAAGCCTGAGCATCTCCTGCACCTCCCTTCTAATGTCCTGTCGTCTGGCTGCTGGTATTCTGTATGCCTTCTGCTTTACGATCTTTCCTACCTCTGTTTCAATGCGGTGTTCTACCATTTGTGTTTGTCCTGGTGTGTCGGAGAAAAGACCGGAAAAGAGACGCAAGGTGCCTATCAGTTCCTTTCTTCAGTTAAGTCTGGGTTAATAGGTAGTTGCTCTAGTGTAGAACTCTCTTCTCCAGAGGGTGCACTGAAGTGGGTGGCTTTGGGTAGAGGACCGATCCATTTCTTTAGGAGGTTAATGTGAAAGCACTGCTGCCGTGTAGGGGATATCCGTAGCCTATAGGTCGTTTTACCTAGTGTCTCGATGACCTGGTACGGCCCCATCCATTCACTCCTGAATTTCTGGGTCGAGGAGGGTAGCAGTACCAGGGCCCAATCGCCCTTTGCCATGGTCTTCCTTTTTTTTGCCTTGTCATAATGATGTTTTTGTTTTTGCTGGGATTTGTCTAGGTTGGAATAGGCCAGATCTCTTAATTTCCCTAGCTTAGATCTTAGGTGTTGGGTGTATTCCAACAGGGACTTTTGGTTTGAGGCCCCTTCTTTCTCCCAAGCCTCCTTTGTTATCTCCAGGAGAGATCGAGGCTGGCGACCGTAGAGAAGCTCGAAGGCAGAGTACCCTAGACTGCTTCGTACTTGTGCCCTCAAAACGTACAGGGCCAAAGGTAACAGCCGGTCCCATTCTTTATTTTCTATGGACAACATTTTTTTCAATGTGGCCTTGAGAGACCTGTTGTAGCGCTCTACAAGACCGTCTGTCTGGGGGTGGTATGCTGAAGTGCGTATGTGCCGTATGTCTAACGTGGCGCATACCTCTTTCATCATCTTTGAGACAAAGGGTGTGCCCTGATCCGTCAGGATCTCCCTGGGGAACCCCACCCTTGAGAACAGCTCAATCAGTTTCTCGGCTACGTTTTTAGAGGTTGGGGAACTTAATGCGAAGGCCTCGGGGAATCTAGTGTTGTAGTCCACCACTACTAGAGCATAAGTGTGCCCTCTTGCTGTACGTGGTAGGGGCCCGATTAGATCCATTCCCACCCGCTCTAAGGGATTCCCTATAATAGGCAGGGGTTGTAGAGGGACCGATGGAGGTTTGTACATATTCTTCTTCTGGCATACTGCACATTGTTTGCAGTATACCTCTGCTTCCTTATATATGCCTGGCCAGAAGAAGTGCTTGACAATGTTTTGGGTGGTCTTTTCTGCCCCTGAGTGACCTGCGGTAAGGTGTGTATGAGCATAGAAGAGTATCTGCTCCCTAAACGTTTTTGGCACCACTAGTTGGGGGGTCATATTGGACTTTCCTTCCCTATACAGGAGGTCGTTTTGTATTAGGAAACGAGGGCAGGTACCAGAGGGGGTGGTCTGCTCTACGTGTGTAGACTCCCAGGCGTTAAGGAGGGTCGGGTCATTGGCCTGTGCGAATTTGAAACTGAGGTCCAGGACCCAAAGTTCGCAGGTTGCATAGGAGTTATGTGGTTTCTTTTCCCTTTCCTGGATTTCAGTTTGAAACATGGATAGGAAGTCCGGGTTGTCTACCCCTATGATTAGTTCCTCTGGAAGGGAGTCCACAACGCCTACCCTGACTGTACAAGGGGTCCTGCCTACTGGGTGCAAAGCAAGGTGTGCTACTGGATATGGTTTCACATCTCCGTGCACACACCGGATGTGTACCAGGACCTTGGGTATTATTTGGGAGGGAAGAACTAGTCCCTTCTTTATGACGGATTGTCTGCACCCTGAGTCCAACAGGGCCTTAACACTATTCTGATTCACATATACCCGTACATAGAAGGACAGTCCCATCTCTGCGGTGTACATCACCGCTTTGGGGATGTATCCGACTTCCATGGGTTCTTCCGTGCTTCGTTTTCTTGGACACAGCCGTGCGATGCACTCGAAGCATTGGGGACCCCTTGCAGGAGCCACATCCATCCGTACGGGTCTTAGCTTGGGGACCTCTGGACCAGGTCTGTTTTTCCTCTCCGGTTTCATAGAAGGGACGGATTTGGTGCCTTTGTCTGTGTCCCAAGGAAAAGGACGAGGTTGCGCCCTCGCATAATTGGGGGCCATTTCTATGGCTTGTGTCACCGTGAGACCTGAGTGCTGCCTCAGCCATCACTGAGTCCCGTAAGGTAATGCCTCCATGAACTGCTCAAGGTATATGCTCGACCTTATCTCCTCTTTGCTGCGACTTTCTGGCTTCAGCCATTTGTCTGCTGCCATTTTGAGACGTAGAAACAGAGTCTTAGGGTTCTCGCCTGTTGCCCCTCTCTCTTTTCTAAACTTTAGTCTATATGCCTCTGCGTCTAGCCCTAAGTGGCCCAGGATCACCTCCTTTATCTCTGCATATGGGGTACCTCCTGCATGGTTTGCGACTTGGTAAGCCGCCTGTGCTTCCCTTGTCAGGAGAGGAGCCAAAAATAGGGCCATTTGTCCTCGGGCCACCCACAGGCCCGTGCAGCTCTTTCAAAGTTTGTGAGAAAAGAGTCTGGATCCTCCCCTGACACACATTTCTGTAGGGACACTCCGGCAGGATGGGGGGCCATGCTTCTCCTCTCCAGGGGTGTAGGGGCAGTGGGGTTCTGGACAGCTTTTTGCAACCCCTCAATCTGGGTGCTGATGGTGTTTTTGAACATAGTTCTGTCAGCGTCCGCCGTGGTCAACTGCTGGCTAACAGCCCATTCCAGTTTCTGTTGCCCCTCAATCAGGTGTTGGATAACCTGATCCATCTTGGTTATCTGGATGGAGGGGCCGGATCCCACTTCTGACACCAGATGCAGCGTGGGTTTGGGGTCAGGAACAGACCGGAGACTTTTCTTGGGTAAACTGGGTTTTATTTTTAACAAGGCTCTTCTGCTGCGTGAGGTCAGTCTTTCCCTGGCGAATCCGGATTGGTCCGTTGCTGCGGTGGGTTTAGCCTGTTCTGGTGCGGGGAACCCTTGCTGGTCGTAGGCAGTGTCAGGTCTGTCGTGGGTGCTCCTCAGGATTGGATTGATGCTATAAGGGGGCCCACCTCCAGATCATCCCAAGTCTAACAATACAATGTTACAGACTGTTAAGGAGATCAGGCGGGGGAAAAAGATAGGTCCGGAGGGGAACTGCTGGGCAACTGGAACCGCGACCTGTAATTACAGAAGCAAGGGATGAGTGCACCTATACCTCTACGCTAGACAACAGTCTAATCAATATACCACATGCTATCTCACCTGTTTCCTACAGGTCTGGATAACAAAGGAACATCTAAAGGGCGGCTTCTAAATCCCCTGGTTCTGCTGCTAGAAGATATAATAAAGAGACCATTAGAAAACCCCCCTTGTTCCCTCCCTTCCTTTGAGCTGGACCTTACAGTTATTGAAACTGAACGGACACCTACCCAGACGTAAGATGAAGATAGCCCAACTCTGCCCAAAACAAAAGGGGAAAAAACAAGGATTCTCCTTGATAGTAGATCACACTTAAATGTTCCTCCTCCCAGGAAATATAAGCAATGAACGATTCAGGGGATTGTAGAGAGAGTGTTAACCCCAAGCAATGGCATACATTCCCTGAATAAGTCTTGGATCAAATGAGCAACAGGTAGAAAATCATAAGCCCAGCAAAAGCAAAATAAACAAAGCGTCTATACAGATCCTGCTCTGTAAGCGCTACAAAGTCAGTTTTGTACCATGAATGGGTTCTGCGGCACCTAAGCCCAGGTGTCCTGCACAAACCGGAGCAAGACGCTCCCTGAAGATAATAGTGTATCTGATACACGAACACCAGGTTCCAAAAAAGAAGTGATCGCACTCTTTAAACACCACGCTCCAACAAAGGAAAAACCTGAGGCTTGGCGAGCAGTTCACGATATGGGCGTTTCCTAAGCCCCACCAGGTAAATCCAGAAAGACGGGTGCCAGGAATCCGGAGGACCGAGCAGATGCAGGCGCTTCCTAAGCCCCACCAGATAAATCCAAACCACAAGTCACTAGCGCTAAACCACAGCGCTCGTAATGGGCGCTTCCTAAGCCCCGCCTCGGCAGCCCTGATCCAAGCCAAATGGACCCACGCTACCGCCACCGATCTCCAAAGCACCTCCAGCCAGAAAACAGGTCACACGCTAAGAATCAGCAAACAGGAATAATCGGCAGCGCGTCCACCGTCAGACGCCATGTTTATTCCATAGACGCGCAGCGTCATAGCAGCGCGCCTGGCAAAGGATCATGGGATTTGTAGTTTTCTATCCCGTTCATAGCAAAAGAGCAGGCAGTGTTTACCAGCGGTCGGGGGAATCGTGACAGTACACCCCCTCTCACAACATTCACTGACTGCCACCAGGTTTACCAGGATGAGAAGCATGGAACCTCCGCAACAGTCTAGGAGCATGAATCGCACCAACAGGTTCCCAAGAGTCTTCCTCCGGACCATATCCTTTCCAGGATACCAAGTACTGGAGCCTCCCTCTCACCCTACGAGCGTCCAGAATGCGCCGCACCTCGTATTCACAGTCCTGCTCAATCCGTACAGGAGCAGGGGCCTTAGCACCAGGACCCCGAGCTGGCTTGAGCAGCGAAACATGGAACACAGGGTGTATCCGAAAATGAGAGGGGAGATTCAATTTCACCGCCACAGGGTTGACATGGCGCATCACCTGGTAAGGCCCGATGAACCGAGGGTTGAAAACACTGTACCGTTTAAAACGGATGTTCCGAGTGGACAACCACACCCAATCCCCTTTCCTGTACTCAGGACAGTGCCTACGATGCTTATCAGCCTGTTTTTTGTACCTTTGTTTTGCCCTGTCAAGGTTCCTTCTAGCCTGCAACACTGTCTTTCGCAACTGCACTAAACTGGACCGTAACTGTGGAATTGGAGTGTCAGTGACCGGCACGCTCAGGGGGGCGAATCTGGGGTGAAACCCATACGTACAGAAAAACGGGGTATACAAAGTAGAAGAATGAACAGCATCATTATACGCCACCTCCGCAGACCACAACCAATCCACCCATGCCTCCGTAGTGGTATCCACAAAACACCTCAGGTATTGCTTGAGGGTCTGGTTTAACCTCTCGGTCTGCCCATCCGTCTGCGGATGAAAGCTGGTGGACAAAGAAGAGGCAATACCCAATCGATCACACCAGACCCTCCAAAAGTTTGCGGTGAATTGTGCCCCTCTATCGGACACGACAACTTTGGGCAAACCATGCAACCGAACGACATGTATGAGCAGTAAATGGGCTAACTGACTAGCTGTGGGAACCCCTTTACAGGCAATGAAGTGGCCCATCTTGGTCAAAAAGTCCACAACTACCACTATCACAGTCATCCCTTGATCTTTAGGGAGTCCCACCACGAAATCAACCGAAAAACTCTCCCAAGGACTCACAGGCGTGGGCATCGTTTGTAACAGCCCTTGTGCTGGTCGATGATCGCTTTTAGCCTGCGAACATACTTCACATTGTTGAACCCAAGCAAACACATCCTGCCTGATGGAGGGCCACCAATAGTTGCGTAACATTTTTTCCAAAGTTTTCTTTCCTCCTGTGTGTCCTGCACACGGTAGAGTATGACACCACTTAAATACTTGTTGTCTCAATGCAGGTGTAGGGAGAAGCAACTGAGACCCCTTTCTCGGCAACCCTTGACGGATTCTCCATTCAGGGTGTAAACGGATCCAGGTTTTCCACGCAAAAGTCTGAATACCTCTTTTGACCTTGTGGAGAAAGCTTTCCGTGTGGATCACCCCTACCACCTGTCGGGGGTCGATGATGCTGGTTTCGGGGGACTCTGTCAGGGCTGTGTGGCTTTCTGGACGGGAGAGCGCATCAGCTTTGCGGTTGTCACATCCCGGACGAAAAGTAACCATGAACCGAAATTCTGAAAAGAAGAGCATCCATCTCAACTGTCTGGGGGTGAGATGGCGTGCGGCACGCAGAAACTGCAAATTGCGGTGGTCAGTATAAACAGTGATTTGGTGCGATGCGCCCATCAGCCAATGCCTCCACTCTGTGAAGACGTCTTTAATTGCTAGCAATTCCTTCTCCGCAATAGTGTAGTTGCGTTCTGCAGGATTTAACTTGCGAGACATGTAGGCGATGGGATGTAGATGACCGGTGTCCTCACTCCTTTGTGAAAGAACTGCTCCCACCGCAAGGTCTGACGCATCAGCTTCTACCACGAAGGGGAGGCTTGGGTTAGCATGGACCAATATTGGGGCCGACGTGAATGCGGTTTTCAACCGATCAAATGCAGTTTGTTCTTCGACTCCCCATACAAAAGGGGTGTTCTTCCGGGTTAACCTTGTGAGAGGAGCTACCAAATCAGAGAAGTGTGAGATGAACCTCCGATAGAAGTTCGCAAAACCAAGGAGTTTCTGGATATCCTTCACCGTGTTGGGTTGTGGCCACTCCACTATGGCCCGTACCTTCCTCTCCGCCATTATTTGCCCTGATGGAGAGAGCATGACTCCCAGGAATTCCACCGTATCGACATGGAACTCGCATTTCGTTAGTTTGCAGTACAGGTGATTTTTCCATAAGGCATCAAGCACTTGACTCACATGTCTTTCATGTTCTAGGTCATCATCCGAATATATTAAGATGTCATCAATGTAGACTACTACGAATATATCTAAGTAGTCTCGCAATACCTCATTGAGGAAAAACTGGAAGGAGGCAGGGGCGTTGCATAGCCCAAAGGGCATCACCAAGTACTCAAAGAGCCCATATCTTGTTTTAAACGCTGTTTTCCATTCGTCGCCAGATCGAATGCGTACTAAATGGTAGGCTCCCCTCAGGTCCAATTTCGTGTAGATTTTAGCTGATCTCACTTGCTCCAGTAACACGGGTATCAACGGGAGTGGGTACTGGTTCTTGATTGTTATGGCGTTTAACGCCCTGTAGTCAATACAGCAGCGTAATTCCCCATTGGCCTTAGGGATGAAGAAAAGCGGGGAAGCTGCTGGGGATCTTGATGGTCTGATAAACCCCAAAGTAAGTAGATTGTCCAAATATTCCCGAAGATGTTTTGTTTCTGGTTGTGACAACGCATAGATTCTGCCACACGGAACTACTGATCCTGGTGTTAAATCAATGCAGCAGTCGTATTCTCTATGCGGGGGTAGGACTTCCGCTTTTGCCTGGCTGAACACCTCCTCAAACTCCTGGTAGCATCGAGGAAGCTCCACCTCTTTTTCGGCGGCTGTAGAGACCGTGTGTGTCATCGCTAGTACCCTGGAGGGCCTGGGATTAACCTTGATGCAGTGGTCTTGGCAATACGAGGAGGTGAAGTCCAAGGTCTGTTCTGTCCATGATATAGTGGGTTCATGTTTCTTCAGCCAAGGGAGTCCTAATATTATTCCGTAGGTAGGGGCCTGGATGAGGTTGAAGGAAAGTAACTCCATGTGATAACCCCCATACCACATCTCGTACTCCGGGGTGTGTTGTGTGATAGGTCCAGATTCTAGCACATGACCGTCCACTGCAAACACGTCTTCGAAGACTGTTTTATCCAATGGAGCCACACCCAACTTCCGGGCTTTTGTCAAATCCATGAAGCAACCTGTTGCTCCGGAGTCTACCATGGCACGAACTTGCTTAAGGTTTTGATCGATCCATAATTCGATGTCCACAAAGAACAGCTGGTTTCCCCCTCGGTCCTCTTCTGTTATTGAAGGGATGAAATGTGCACTTGAGCCCTTCCCTTCCTTTGGACTCAAGCTTTGGAGTTTTCCGACCCCTTGTCGACTGTGGATACTGCTCCTTGTCCTGTACGATAGCGTCCTCCTTTCGGTTTCACAGGACATTCTCGTAGGAAATGGCCTTTTTTTCCGCAGTACAGACATAGTCCAAACTTACGGCGATGTTCTCTTTCGCTTGTTGTGAGGGAAGCTCTCACCACTCCAATGTCCATGGGTTCTGATTTACCTTCGGCTTTTTCCCCACTAGTTGTTTTCTCCCCACACACCAGAGGTCTGTCTTTTCTTCCTGTCTCCCCTTTTCGCTCTCTCAACCTGTGATCCAAGCGTAAGGCCAAATTAATGAAGGCTGCACATGTGGTAGGCTGGGGTTCAACTTGTGCTATGACGTCTTTTAAATTGTCTGTGAGCCCTTGGTAGAACAGTACCATCTGTTTGGCTTCAGGCCAATCAGTTTCAGCGATTAATCTCCTAAATTGGTTCAGATAGGTCACTAAATCGGAATTGCCTTGCTTAAGAACAAGCAGCTCCTTATCAGCGGAGAAGGTTTCAGCTCTCCTATCAAACGTTGCTTCGAATTCAGCACGAAACAAGTCCCAATCATACAGGAGCCCATCATTATTCCTGACAATAGGGACCGCCCACTGCGCTGCTTCTCCCCCTAAATAGGAAATGAGAAAGGACACCTTTGATTGATTGGTAAGGAAACATTTGGGCTTACAGGTGAAATGCATCATCACCTGTGTCATGAAAACCTGCACCTTTTTTCTATCTCCCATAAACCTTTCCGGAGGTGCCAAGGGAACAGGGGATGGCATTTCTACCACCACTGAGTTAGCCTGAGGGGCAGGGTTCCCTGCATTAAACGGGTTCCGCTGCATAGCATCCAACCGTGCTTGCAACGCTGCCGTTTCCTGGCGGGAGGCTGCTAATTCTGCCTGAACTAAGCCCAATGCGGTCATCACTTCGTCTAACGTAGCCATCCCTTGTATCAACCCAACCGGGAGGAGCAAATATTCGTAGGCCGATTATTCTGTCAGGTCTGTCGTGGGTGCTCCTCAGGATTGGATTGATGCTATAAGGGGGCCCACCTCCAGATCATCCCAAGTCTAACAATACAATGTTACAGACTGTTAAGGAGATCAGGCGGGGGAAAAAGATAGGTCCGGAGGGGAACTGCTGGGCAACTGGAACCGCGACCTGTAATTACAGAAGCAAGGGATGAGTGCACCTATACCTCTACGCTAGACAACAGTCTAATCAATATACCACATGCTATCTCACCTGTTTCCTACAGGTCTGGATAACAAAGGAACATCTAAAGGGCGGCTTCTAAATCCCCTGGTTCTGCTGCTAGAAGATATAATAAAGAGACCATTAGAAAACCCCCCTTGTTCCCTCCCTTCCTTTGAGCTGGACCTTACAGTTATTGAAACTGAACGGACACCTACCCAGACGTAAGATGAAGATAGCCCAACTCTGCCCAAAACAAAAGGGGAAAAAACAAGGATTCTCCTTGATAGTAGATCACACTTAAATGTTCCTCCTCCCAGGAAATATAAGCAATGAACGATTCAGGGGATTGTAGAGAGAGTGTTAACCCCAAGCAATGGCATACATTCCCTGAATAAGTCTTGGATCAAATGAGCAACAGGTAGAAAATCATAAGCCCAGCAAAAGCAAAATAAACAAAGCGTCTATACAGATCCTGCTCTGTAAGCGCTACAAAGTCAGTTTTGTACCATGAATGGGTTCTGCGGCACCTAAGCCCAGGTGTCCTGCACAAACCGGAGCAAGACGCTCCCTGAAGATAATAGTGTATCTGATACACGAACACCAGGTTCCAAAAAAGAAGTGATCGCACTCTTTAAACACCACGCTCCAACAAAGGAAAAACCTGAGGCTTGGCGAGCAGTTCACGATATGGGCGTTTCCTAAGCCCCACCAGGTAAATCCAGAAAGACGGGTGCCAGGAATCCGGAGGACCGAGCAGATGCAGGCGCTTCCTAAGCCCCACCAGATAAATCCAAACCACAAGTCACTAGCGCTAAACCACAGCGCTCGTAATGGGCGCTTCCTAAGCCCCGCCTCGGCAGCCCTGATCCAAGCCAAATGGACCCACGCTACCGCCACCGATCTCCAAAGCACCTCCAGCCAGAAAACAGGTCACACGCTAAGAATCAGCAAACAGGAATAATCGGCAGCGCGTCCACCGTCAGACGCCATGTTTATTCCATAGACGCGCAGCGTCATAGCAGCGCGCCTGGCAAAGGATCATGGGATTTGTAGTTTTCTATCCCGTTCATAGCAAAAGAGCAGGCAGTGTTTACCAGCGGTCGGGGGAATCGTGACAGGCAGGTCTTCGGGAGTCTTCTCCTCACCTCCCGTCGTCGTCCAGCCAAAAGAGAACCAACAAGAGGGACCACCATTAGTTCAATGTTTTAACACTGATTTCCCTTTAGGGGAAGACCGGAGTGCCGGGGACACCGCTGAGAAGTGCTCTACAGGCTATCTACAGTGATGGGGCAGCGTGAGGGAAGTGTGAAGGGAAAGGCAAGGGAAGGGAAGGCCGGTAAGGGAGGGTAGGAACGTAGGGAGGAAGGGACACAGGAATGGAATGCGGGTACGGGGAAGAATATGTACAGATATCTACACAATCTACACAAGAGGGCCACCTCTCCTTCCCACCCAGGCCGATAAACGCCGCCGTACCTGCTGAAGCCACACTCCTCCCTCGGGAGTGTGGCACGGCGCTTTGCGGGGACGTTGGCCTCCTGGCTGTATCTCGCCGTCTTCTCCTTCACTCCTCCGCTCACAGGACTCCTCGCCTCTTCTCACGCTTTCCGAACTCCGTACTCCACTCTCCCCACTCCGACCGCCTTCTTCCTCCGGGGTGACGTTGCACGACGAGTAGAGGATTTCCTGGCTCTTGACCATTCCGGACTCAGGGACGTCATCAGGGGGCCTGGTCTCGTCTTCGTCGGAGAACGCCCAGTTAAAGGCACCTTCCTCCTTTTCAGCAGTGTCGACGTCACTCTGCCAGGGCTCCCAGTCTCTCTGGAGGGAAGGAGGGGATTCAGCGTCAGCGACCCACCTGTCATCAGGGGTCGGCTCCCTCCCCACCTCGCTACAGCTACACAGTTTCCACATCTGTGGTGTCCTTCAACTGGCTTTAACTTCCATTGTGAGATCAAGTCACTTTTTGGAGGGGGTAAAAACACATCAGCTCTTATTAGTTGTTGACCTATACTCTGATTTTTCCGCATTGCAAAGATTGGTTTGGGAAAAGGACATTCAAGGTTCTCAAGGAGATGCCAATTCTTTAATACAATTTGTTTAAATGTATTAGTGTCTGGGCTGAATGTAGTTACGCACACGAGTGTATCGACTGCCTTTTTTCTTTTGCTTGTAAAAGGGAATCTCTTGGTGTAAATTTGACCCTTTTGAAAGAGTGTTTCAACAACTTCTTCGGGTAACCTCTTTTGTTCATATCACTACAAAATTCCGTAGCGTGCTCTTCAAAATCTTTTGTATCTGAACAATTTCTTCTTATTCTACAAAAAGTTGGCCATATGGCATGTTGTCTTTTAAACTTCTAGGGTGGGCACTTCTTTGGTGCAAAATGGTATTCCTATCGGTCTCTTTTTTGTAAAGGGTCATTCTAAGCTCATTTTCAACACTTTTGACCTCAACATCCAGAAACGTCATTTTTGTATGGCTCCATTGAATGGAGAATTTGATGTCTTCATGTCTGTTATTTAGCCAGTGATGGAACGCCAATAGTTCAACCTGGCTCCCCTGCCACAGGAGCCAGATGTCATCTATATAGCGCAGCCATTGTTTGATGCTATCTTTAAAAGGGTTGTTCCTTTCTACAAATCTTTCTTCGTACTGTGCCATATAGAGCACTGCCGTCTCTGGTGCATAAGGGCATCCCATGGCAGTGCCCTTTACCTGTACGAAGAATTGGTAATTGAATTTAAAGTAAAATTCTTTAAGGCTATTTCTGCCAATTTTAGAATAAATGAGGTAGGGACCCTATGTGGACGTTCTCTCTTATCAAGGTAGAGTTCCATGAGCTCTAGTGCCTCTTCCTGAGGGATCTGAGTGTATAGTGAGGTCACATCCAGTGTAACCATCATTTGGATATTTTCCTCAAAGGGCATCCCTTCTACTTTATTCAAGAAATCGGTTGTATCTTTCAGATATGAATGTACATCTTTAAGAAAAGGTTTCAATAACCATTCTACATACTTTGAAATAGGCTCGAGTACAGAGTCACACCCCAAGACGATAGGTCTCCCAGGTGGCTCCTCAAGATTTTTATGGATCTTCGGAAGGAAGTATAATATTGGAGTTCGAGGAAATTTCTTAATCATAAATTCGAACTCCTTCGGACCTAGATATCCTTCCTCAAGTGCCACTTGAAGGATCTCATAAATCTGATCTTGGATTAACTTGACTGGATCTTCATTGACCTTGCGATACCAGGTTTCATTATATACTTGGTTCTTGCCTTCATTTAGATACATATTGCGGGGCCAGATGACAACCGCCCCGCCCTTGTCTGCCTGTTTGATTATTACCGAGGTATCTGATTTAAAATTTTGAATAGCTGTTTGTTGAGTTTTACTTATATTTCTTGAAACATATTTCTTGTTTTTTTCCAATTTATTTATTGACGACAGTAGTATTTGTTCAAATGCTATTATCTGCTTCGGGACATTTTGCATTGGAACAAACGTAGATTTGTTCCTTAATCCAGTAACTTCTCTATCCACTGGTGGTTCTCGGTTAGCAAAAAAGGCCTTTAATCGAATTTTTCTGCAAAATTCGATCGCCTCTACTTTCAATTTAGCGTAATCCATTTGTTTGCAAGGTACAAATTTTAGCCCCAGATTTAGGACTGATTCCTCATCCTTAGAACGTGTTTTTGTTGATAAATTCACTATGGTTGATGGGCCTATGATTTGTAGAATCGATTCCTGGTCCTCATCTCCCATGGTGGTTTGAACCGGGTTTTTGGTTGTTGGCTCTTTTCTAAAAAAGAGACTTGTTTTTTAGAATTATTGCCCCTGGATTCTGATCCGGAGGACTCGAAGGAAGATGATGTATCCGAAATAGTTGAAAATCTATTTTTGGACCTACCCTGATAGTTAGTGAGAGCTTTGCGAGATTCGGCTAAGGTATAGTAGTCCTCTTTTAAAAAGGGGTAGACTAACTCTATGTTGAATGATTTGGAGTCTTTTTCAAATTTTGCAAGTTTTATTGTTTATTGTAATATCCTTGAATGCCTGAATGTCCTTCTCAATTTTGTCTAAGAGAGTTTGAGCTTCTGTCACTGTCTGGCCTGCTTTAATGGACTCTGTTAGCCCTTCGAGTTCTTCCAACTCTTTTTTGCAAATTCTTTGTGCCGTCTCAATTGTATGTACCATGAGATCACGGCTGCAATTCGTATTGATGTAACTAAATCCCCTTTTATATTCAGCGTCCTCAGTAAATATCACCGGGACGTTCTTAACCTGGAGCCCCCAGGGAATAGTACCAGCTTTTAAATGTTGAAACAGAAAAAATCCATGAAGTTCAGTTCTAATATGTTTTTTTATGAAGGCGTATTAACACTTAAAGCAGAAAAGTGCAAATTCAGTGTTCATGAAGTAAGTTATCTTGGCTATAACGTCACTCATACTGGTACAAAACCTAAGAGAAAACTTGTTGATACCATAAAAAGCTTGAAAGATCCCATAACAAAAGAAGAACTCTCATCTTTATTGGGAATGGTGGAGTATTACAGTTGCTTCATAAAAGACTTTGCTAGTAAGACTTTTCACATGAGGATGTTATTGAAGAAAAAGCTGATTTTGTGTGGAGGATAGAATGTAAATAAAAGTTTGTCAGTATAAAACAAGAGTTAAGCAATGCACCTTCTCTGCAATCTTTTGACGTCTCATCTGACACTAAAGTTGTGCATGATGACAGCAGGAAAGGCTTAGGTGCATTATTAATTCAGACCAGGAATGGTAAAGAAAATCTTATTGCTTGTATATCAAGAACGGGGAGATGAGTTGGCCTAAAGACTAGGGCGCTCGACCTCGGACCTGGGGAACTGGGTTCTAGTCTCGGTAATGACACCAAAAACATCCTGTGATTCTGGGCAAATCACTGTATCTCCCTGTGTCTAGCAAAAATTAATGTGTGTCCTCATGTAACGTTACTTGTGCTATGTAAAGCGCTCTGATACCCGATTCAGGTCAAGATCGCGCTATATAAAACTCTTTAAAAAAAAAAGAACACTCAGAGATGCAGAATGTAATTGAATGTGAGTCATTGGCTGTGTTTCGGCCGACAATGAGGTTTAAACAATTTCTATAGGGCATCAAATTTGAGGTGCAAACTGATCACAAGCCTCTAGTGGCGATATTTGCAAAAAAAGGTCTCGATTCAATTTCATCACGCATTTGTAGATGGGTGGTGGGACTTCAAGATTTTTTGTTCTCTGTTCAATATGTATCAGACGCAAGCAATTTTTCAGCTGATTGTTTGACTAGACTAGTTTTGGGGATATGGTTCAATCTAACGATTGTGATGATTTTGATCAAGAAAAGGGTGTGAGTGTGTGTGAAGTGACTGAAGGATCCATTAGTGAAGAACAGTGGTTAGACGATCTAGCCAAGGATGTCACTCTGTTCAAAATTAGAGATATAGTTACTTCAGGTTTGTGAGATAAATCTAAGAATTTACAGGATGTTGGGAAAAGTGTTTGCAGTTGACAAAGGGTTTCTGCTGAGAGGTATGAGATTAATTCCTCCAGAGAATTTGAGAGGTAGAATTTTATGTCTGGCACATGAAGAGCACATGTGTATTGTGAAGACAAAAGGCAGACTGAGGAGAGATTTTTGGTGGCCTACACTTGATCATGATGTTGAAAGCTTGATTAGATTTTGTGTGAAATGCACGGTCTCAGATAAAGGGCTCAAAACTAATCAGCTACCTATGGTCTGCAGAGTCTTACCCAAATATCCTTGGGAAGATGTTGTGTTGGATATTCTTGGTCCAATATGAGGTGAACATGCTACACCTTTTGTCATTGTGCTTATGGATTTGTACTCTAGGTGGGTTGAAGTGTCATGCGTTCAGGACATTTCTTCTTCAGCCATTATTACATTCTTGGACAGTGTGTGGCTACTACCTTGAGGGAACCAGATGGCCACTTTTGTACAGAGGGCTTCATACTTTGCCAATTTACCATTCTAAACACTGTTGTACTTCAAGTCACTGACGCATATAAATTCTTTCTGATGTTTGTTGCCACATTCCGGAAAAACACTGACAACGCGAATCTTGTTATTAATACACAGTTTCGTCGTCATCGCTTTTAAATTTGACATGAACGTTTACTAATATCATCAGCAGATACAGACTATGATAAAGCCCTGAAGAAGTCCCATGAGGGACGAAACGCGTTGGCAAGCAATTGTGTGGTGCCTTTAAAGAATAAAGTGCTTTTCAATAAAAGAAACATATGGACTACAATCAAGTGATACGACCATCTGTTATGTTCATCTGGAAAGCAATTTATTAATATACTGCTCTATTGTTTAAATATGACGCACTAGAATATCTATATATAAGAGTAATTGTTCTTCTCGGGTGTAGGGTCAATTTTTTTGTCTTGGGTAGTGGTGGTTTGTAACCACTCTTTTGGGATGTATGCGGGTTACATCCTAGACTCGATGCACCAAGGCATAGTGCATACCTAATAGGCCTTCACAAGTAGTGACGTTTGATGCTGGATCTCTAAAGCTCTGCCCCCTTTCTTTGTCTGTTTTCTCTAATTCTATGTAGTCTATTTTAAGGACTTCACAAGGAAAAGTGGGTGGTGCAAAGTTACCAGGTGGTGTCAGGGAAACGTTTCCTGAATTATGCATCATGCAAACCATGCAGTACTTTACTAAATGCACATCTGTCCTGGAAACATTGTCATGCTGCCAAACAAGGGCTAACAATTTACAAATGCCTTTTGCACTAATATGAGCTGGTCCATGTGCCATAGTAACCACAAGAAGAGCATATGCATCTGGCAACATCCACCTCTGTGTCCCTGATTTATCAATCCAACATCTTTCCTCATTCAACTGTGCTGTACTCTCCTGCCCTTGTGCCAATTCCTCTATCGTGGCTTCACTCTGTATCTCCTTTACTCTCAAGGGCATTCTCAAACTTGACAACCACGGGAACCCACCTAGCTGGACCTGCAACAAACATGAATTTCATTTTACTTCAAGCCGTTTTCTTGGCTACCTGGTCTGCAAAAGCATTCCCTCTACCCATGTCACGTGTGACTTTTTTATGGCCAGTACACTTAATAATTGCCAATTTCTTTGGGAGCGTTAAAGCAAACAAAAGCCGCAATATCAGATGGCCATGCTGGATCTTCGTTCCATGAGAAGTAAGGAACCCTCTCTCTGCACAAAGCCGGCCCAAAGTATGGGCAATACCAAATGCGTACTGGCTGTCAGTATAAATATTGACAACCGCCCTTCAATCAATTCGCAACCTTGAATAAGGGAAGCAGGCTCAGCAGCTTGAGCCGGTATGTAGGGGACAATTGATGTCGCTACCTACGTCTGCAATCTCGTGATAGCATAAGCTGCAGTGGTGGTGCCATCTGGTAATTTAAAACAAGAGCCATCATCATATAGTTCTCCTTGAGGGTCAGATAAGAGAACATCAGTCAGGTCTACCCGTCCTTTTGTTTCTTCCGCTGTCCGAAAAATAAAATCATGTTTGTCAACTGCATCATTCTCAGAAGGGAGGAGTAGTAACATGGCTGCGTTCAGAGTGGCACATCTCTTAATCGTACTGTGTTTAGCAATTAATGTCAATTCATAGCCAGTAAGACGTGCACTTTTGAGGGGCTGTGTCTTCGTCTTATTTAAAAGGGTATCCACAGCATGGGGTATCATAACTGTGAGGTCTGTATCAAGTACGAGTCCAGCCGATTGTCTGATTGAAGTGGCCTCAGCCGCGACCGCTCTCAGACAACTTGGAAGGGCCCTAGCAACAGGGTCAAGCACAGCAGAAAAGTAAGCACAAGGCCTCTGCTTATCCCCAAACATTTGTGTTAGGACAGAAAGCGTGCAACCAGCCATTTCGTAGACATAGAGCACAAGCGGTCTATTATAGTTAGGTGTACCAAGTACTGGAGCCAAACAAAGCACAGTTTTTAATTGCTCAAAAGACTGCTGGCATTATGGCATCCAAAGCAAGAGCTCATGCACTGCTTTTGTAGTTAATACAAGCAAAGGTTTGATTAGTAAAGAAAATAATTTGGTATCCACTGTCGACAGTAGGAAGAAATACCTATAAAAGCGAGCACATGTTTCTGCGTTTGTGGAACAGGCATTTTAACAATGGTACTGATACACTCAGGTGTCAACCTCATACCATCCTTCGACAGTAGGTGACCTAAATAAGTAACCTCCTGTTGACAATACTGAATTTGAAAAGGCAAACCTTATGACCATGATGTGCCAAATGCAATAACAATTTCACTTTACTGTCTTTGCAACCTTGTTTCGTATCAGAAGCAATCAAGAGATCATCAACATACTGTACCAATACATTACCTAAGGGGGGGCGAAAGTGAACCAACTGACCATTCAGTGCCTGACTATAGATACTAGGACTTTCTGTACAGCTTTCAGGAGGGTGACAGAATCTAAACCTTCTGCCTGCCAGTGTATACCCAAACAAATACCAACTGTCTGAGTGAATGGGAATACTAAAGAAAGCATTTTTCAAATCAATAACAGAGAAGAAATGAGCATTAGAGTGAATCATCGTTAAAAGCGTATGAATATCAGGAACCAGCAGAAATTGCGGAATTACAATTTTATTAACCTCTCGCAAATCAATCGCAAAATGATAGACATCATCAATAACATCAGAGGAACCCACAGGTGTCCTCTTAAGGACTGGAAGAATAGGGCTATTGCAGATGTTAGCAGATGTTTCTTCAACTACTCCCTTTTGTATCAAATCCAGAATAATCTGAAGAAGAGCCTGTTCCCCTGCCTGCAGTATCTTATACTGAGGGATGCATGGGCAGAACAGATTTATCTTTAACTTGTATGGAAACTGGTGGTATATGCAACATATCCACATCTGTATCACCTGTGGCCCACAATGTACCTGAGCAAACTCACCTGGAAGAGGCGCATCCTGAGACAAACACTGCCTAGTACTCACATCCGGACCCATAGCATTATAAACACATGCAGGGGAGTAATAAATGGTAGCATGCAATTTCTTCAACCAATCCAAACCCATCAGATTTTCACCACAGTTAGATGTCAACATAAATGGAGATTCCACAGTGAAAAGACCAACAGCCAGTGCAAGGTGTTGGGAAATGAGGCTTACAACCTGTACACCTGAAAAACCTACCAACACATTATTGTGGACAGACAGAGTGGCCCGGGGACCATATGACGAGAAACAGAACTTTTCGTTGCAACTGTATCCACCAAAACTTTCTTAGCCGAGCCTCTTAAATCTGCTGTGACATAAGGACCACACTGATCTACAGGTATCAGAACTGGTCTCTCACTCTGTCCCTGGCTGTCCTAACTATAAGACATATCTTTCACATCATCCATGTCATAATCATCATGGTAATACTGTCCATTTCTCTGCTCATCAAAATAATTACTGTCAGAATGGCCCACAGAAGCCGCAGAAATCTGATTTCTGTCAGTCCCACGGCATCTACCACCAGAACCACGGGCCCGATGTAGGTGGCAAATACCGGTCGAAAACGGCCGAATTCGGCCGTTTCCGACCGGTATTTGGCATCTTGAGATGTAGGGGGCCAGATTTTACAGATTCTGTAAATTTACCGAATCGGTAAATTTACAGAATCTGTAAAATACCGAATCGGTATTTTTACCGATTCGGTAAATCCCAGATGTAGGTGGGACTCTTTTGAGTCCCAAAGGCCCTACAAATTCGGTATTTTACCACCCAATCCAATTGGGTGTTAAAATACCGAATTCAGGTGTGCATGCACATGTGTGCATGCACACCTAGCCATGTGACAGACAGACATAACCTTAGGGCATGTCTGTGTGCCACATGGCGCACATGCCTATTTTTGGGGTGCCGGAGGGTGTCAAAGTGACACCCCCTGCACCCTTGCAAAATTCGGTATTTACCGATTCTGTAATTACAGAATCGGTATTGCCCATTGATTCCTATGGGCTTCAAGGCCCATAGGAATCAATGGGCAATACCGATTCGGTATTTACAGATTCGGTATTTACAGAATCTGTAATACCTACATCTCCCCCCTTCATATTTACCGATTCTTAAATACCGAATCGGTAAAATTCGGTATTTAAGAGTCGGTAAATATGAATTACCTACATCTGGCCCCACATCTTCAATTGGACAAAACCTTCTGTGAAAACACAGGTCACTGACTGCGCCAATGTCCTTCCTCCTTACAATAAGCACACTGATTCAGGCCCAGTGGTGTTGCCGAAGGCTGCCTAGTACTCGTAAGTTGTCTAGAAGGACCTCCTCGTCCTGCTTTATTTCCCTTGAACGCTTGCTGCAGCAATACCTTTGTCTTCAAGTCCTTGTGTTTCTTGTCTGTTTTATCCTTCGCTTCCAGATCCTGATGTTCATAATATTGGGCCATATTCAAAATAACAGAGGGGGTAGACGTAGACCAAGTACTCTCAGACGCTTGCAAACAAGTCATTATCTCAGGAAGAAGATTAGTGACAACCTATCCCCAAACAAATGAACTCCCCCCTCAGTGGACATATCCTGCCCACAATAATCCAAAAATGCATCTTCAAAATTAGTAAAAAAGTCAGACTTGCTATCATCCTTTTACGTCGACAAGCCATCAATCTGTCCCAACTTACCTTCTTAGGTGGAATACGTGTGTGGATATACATAATGATATGGTCAGGCAAAGCAAGAAACTCAGCTCAGGGTTTGTCACCTGGCTTTCTTTCCTGATCCCATCCTTCAATTACTTCCCATGTACCGCCCAATTCCGCACCATGATCTTGAGTGTGAACCTGCCACCAAATATCAACTGGAACAAGAAGACCAAAAAACATTCCAATATCAGCAAGAGCTTACAGTACAAGAAGCAGCCTCTGTTAATTCGTTATAATAAGCTCTAGGAGTTTTCCTAGTGTCGGGCAGGGTAGCCTTAAGGTCCAAAACCTTGCTCCTTTTCCATGGAGTATAAACCCATTGCTCCTGGAAACGTGCAGCTACAGCTGGTCTGGTGACATTACCGAGCTGATCCGTTAACTCATGCACTTCTGGATGATATATTGGATAAACCTCAAGCATAGGGAATTGAGTAATTTTTGTGGAACTCTTTTCAAACAGCCAAACTCTATAGGAAACTATAGAATAAAAATTTGCGAGCACCTGTCCTGGGGCTAAATCAGCAATATGTACATGATCTTTAATATCAAATAACACTTGTGAAGCCTCCATTTTTATATGTGCGCACCACTGATTGATCAATGTAGCAAACATGCTGAAGAACATGCTGCTGTAGAAAAGGCTCAAACTCACACACAGCTTGCCAAGTGTCTTCACCACCATGAACTGGATTACTAGCCCACATCATAGCCTGTCTGGCTAACACTTCCTTCTCATCTTTCCCTACGCCAGAGCGCACCAACAGACCCATCATTCCCTGAATTTTGTCTAATCTCTATCCTCGAACCCACATACTGGTGTCTCAGCATTCAAAGGTACCGGAGGATGAAGAACCATAGAAGGAAATGTGACAGAGGTAGCAGGTACAATCATCATTAATGTTTGTACCAGAGGAGCAGGAACAGACGATACAGGAGTTGGAATGGTAGATGTACTATAGGTCACAGTCAGCAAAGATGGTGAAGACAAAGAAGGACCAGGAGGCGCCAAACAGCCATTGAAGGAACAGTCGAAGCAGATGAAAAAAGCTTCTGTGACTGTAAACGAACAATGGGATATATCCTATGTGGGGCGTAAGGAGGCGGGGGTAGAGTATCTAACAACTCCTATACAAAAAATGTCATACTCCTCTTTGGCCAGATAAGACTTATCAATATGCAACCAAAATTTCCTATCTTCACATTCAATTCCTGACTCCTGTTTTTCGTATGCCACGGCTTTCTGTGTCAATGTTTGCATATTCCCTTTCCATGTGTTTCTTTCCACCTTTAACCATCTCTGTCTAGTCTCCTGCTTCCAAGTAAAAAAGAAATCAAACATCGACTGCCTACTTTTTCTCTTAAACAACTGTCCAAGTAAAAACCCAATCCTTTGTTCATCAAAAGTGCCCATCAATGGCCACTGCAACTCGGCATTTCCCTCGTATATTTGTGTGCCATAGTGTACCAAACATAATAGGGCCAAGACCATGTTTCACCTACTAATCAAAATTAGGGCTGCCTTCGGAAGGCACCACCTGAGCCTCTTCCAATCGAGCACCAGCAGAACTACAATGACAACACAAATTCCATACTTTGCTTAGACCAGGCATTTCAAAAAGAAAAAATGTTTATTGTTTTTACCTGGCAAAGTAGTTGCAAATACATTTTATCAAGACAGTCCTCAGACCTTACCAAACTCAAACCATAATGGTACCACATCCACACAAAAAAAACAGTCGGGATGACCACTGGGCAAGGCACCATTCGGCAGGATAGAAGGGGCAGCTGCGAGCAATAGAAACTCTTCGTGCAGGGATCCCTGAGCCGTCAGTCCGACCCGACGCTGTCCTCAACACACGCCCACAGGGGAATTTTCCAAGAAGTTTCCGTAAAACAGTGAAATACCAGATAAAACTGCTCAGCACTCCTATCTTACACAAAGTTTCATGGTCCAAGGTTTTTCTACCTGGAGCCCGTCACCAGACAAGGAGGAGTGGGCCTTTATCTGCTGAGAAAGCTGTGCGCTGACGTGAACAGTGTGCTCATTATTGAAACAAAACCCAAGTGAAGAAACGAAAATCAAAGAGGAGCGTTCTCTGAATTAAACTAGATCTGTTTCAACAGCCTAAAATGACGCCCAAATAGAAAATGGCGCAGCGAATGCTAACTTACATGGAGCATTTGTGAGCATAAACAATTTCTATTCTAACAATGGTAATGCAAGGCAGAGCAATGTGCTGCCTTGCGTTCATTTTTTACAAACCCACTTGAACAGCATTTGTGTAGTACTGAAAATCCAAAAATATATTTTACTTCAGGCTTGTGCCAGAAAAGTGATTCAACCCTGATGCAAAATCTGGGTCTCAACTTATTCATGTATTTATTTTGACTCTGACACAAAGAAAGTGGCAAGAAGGAGAAAACTGACAGTAAATCTGTTTGGTGTAATTAGTTGCAAAGACTGTTTTTTAAAATATGTTATGGGGTTAAGGCACCTGCTGCAGAGACCTATGAGTTCTTAGTAAATCTGAGTGAATAATAATGGTAAGATAACTCTGCAGGTTAATGCACTTGCTGGAAAGATCTGTGTTTTGTCTAGCCTCAGTTGTGACTCAAAGTAGCATAGAGGGTTAATGTATCTCCGGTAAAGCACATCATGTAACATGTGGATGCCAGATTTTATTTTACATAAAAATGAAAGAGGGTTACTGCTTTCAACACAGAGATCCTTATGTTACTTGCAGTTGCATTGTAATCCTTCTAATGTAGCACAGTGAGCTATGAAAGATGTGACTTCTGCACCTTGTAATCCCCACTGTTTTATGCATTACAGCCTGCACATTGATTAAAAAAAAGTATATGATTTATTGTGTATGTAATATGTCCGTGTGATGTAAAGCGCTCTGACATCCTGTATTGGGATGAGTAGTGCTAGACAAGAAAAAATAGTGTTTACATTATTGCAACGCCTCCTCAGTAAGCAGGATATAAATGCTATTTATTTTGTGTAAATCAAGGGTCTCCAACCAGTAGCTTGTGAAATACTGTAGCTCTCCAGCTACCTCTAAGTATCTCACCTGTGTGCAGCCCAGCTTATAAAATGAGAACGTTTTTGCTTGGTTGAATTAATATACATATAAAAAATGATGATTATACAACACTAATAATACTAGTAGCTCTCACTGCGTGTTACTGAACAGAAGTGACTCTCAGTGCAGAAAAGATTAGAAAGTCCTGGTGAAAATATTGGGAAAGACCAACTCATCTGACATTCTTACAGTGCAATTGTATCTCCTAAACAGGGACTGAACAAAGTGAAATCCTGGCTCTCTTTAGTATGTGTGAAGTGCTAACAAGGTGTGAGGCTCTATTTCCCCTCCAGCTTCATTTAGATTAGGTGTGAGGCTCCTGACTGCTCCGAGCCAGGAGACTCGAACAAAAGGAGGCCTGATGACCCCTCAGATTGAGCTTTTGTTATGGGGCCTGGTGGAGTATGAAATAAGACAACCCATCCCCTCCTACACGTTGTTGTGGATCGAAAGCTGACAACAAAGGCCAGGTGCTGCTGAATGTGTCCCGGTGTTTGAATATTACACGTGGACGAATTCAGCACATTTTTCAGGTGACCCCAACTTCTTGGCAGGGTGGGCGGCGTCAACCCTGTGAAAATAGTGGGTGGATGCTGTCCACCCACGTGTTCCCCCGACTTGTGCCCTGTACATGAGTCTTGAAAGTATGGAATTTTTTTTATTTGATATATGATAGTCACCACTTTGCATGATACAACATGCCGACACAACGCTGTGTTGCACCATACAATGCAACTGTTGCCTTAAATCAATGTGTTATATACTTTAGAGTGTCTTGTCACCTACATTTGCCAATGCCGGTACATTTTAAAAGCACACAGCATTGTAAAACCAAATTGTTTTGGATTGTAATTGCATTTATATAGCGCTTACTACCCTGACGAGGAGGCAAAGTGCTTTTCCAGCACGTAGCACGCTACTCCGGAACCCAAGAAGTATAAGTATTTATTTTATTTTATTTATAAAGTTTTATATAGCGCGAACAAGATCCATAGTGAAATATGAAAGTAATTTGAGTGGGGGATAGGTTAGTCAGTTATTTGGATTCAGAAGGATAGTGAAGGGATAGAAGAGGGAAAAAGGTTTACATTTATATAGCACTTGTTACCCCTAATGGGGTTTTTGAAACACTTATTTTTTGGCGAGTAGCATGCTACTCCGGAACCCATAAAGGATTAGTGGTGAATTATTATAGTGAAATATGAAAGTAATTTGAGTGGTGGATATTAATCAGTTATTTGGATTGAGAAGCATGCTACTCCGGAACCCATTAAGCTGTTAGTTTTGAATTAGTATATTGAAATAGGAAAGTAATTTGAGTGGTGGATGATATGTTAGTCGGTAATTTGGATTGAGAAGGGTAGCAGGGGGATTGAAGAGGGACAGAGCTTTGCATATATATCTAACTCTTGTTACCCCAGATGGGGTGTTGAAGCACTTTTTTAGCAAGTAACTCGCTACTCCGGAACCCAGAAAGGATCAGTGGTGAATTAGTATGGCGAAATATGAAAGTAATTTGAGTGGTGGATATTAAACAGTTATTTGGATTGAGAAGGATAGCGGAGGGATAGAAGATGGAAAAAGGGTTGCATTTATATAGTGCTTGCTACCCCTAAGGAGGTGTTGAAGCGCTTTTTTCAGCAAGTAGCACACTACTCGGAACCCATAAAGGATTAGTAGTGAATTAGTGTAGTGAAATATGAAATTTGACAAGTGGACATGTTACTCTGTTTTTTGTTTTTAAAGGGTAGTGGAGGGATATGAGTGAAGGATTTAGATTTTTTTTTCTGGATGTCATAGCAGTAATGGGAGGCTTGGGATGAGTTAAAACGGATGTGCAGGTGAAGAGTCAGAGGGAAGAGTTTAGCAAGGCTTGTTTTGGGGGATTTGTATAGTAAAAAAGGTGTCAGATGGTGCAAGGAGTGCTAGAGTAGGGGAGAGTCTAGAAAGGGCTATTTTAGGGGTCATAGTAGTGGTATGGGGTTTGAGATAAATGAGAGAGTGGATGTAGAGGATATATTGATAGAGATATTGTGTGAGCTATAGGGTAGTGCATCGGAAAGAGCAGTAGAAAGAGGTCTGAGATGACTCAGAGAGTTGAGGTAGAAGATATCTTGAGAGAGGTATAGGGTGAGAAATAGGGTAGTGCATTCGAAATGCTGAATTAGAAGAAAGTAATAAATATATAGATCCATAAGTACATGAAAGGTATATAGATGCATAAAGGAAGTAAGTATAAGTTGGTTATAGATGCATTTGTTAACTCTGGTTTTCAAGTGTTGTACTTATTAAATGTATTTATTTATTCTTTTTTTAAACATAATTATTCAACATGTTTATACAAAACAATACACATATATAGGTATATATCTATAGTACAAATTAATGATTATATACAGAGGGACATGCTACATCTTTCTGTTTGCGTATGGTGCTTCTGTGGGGAAGAGCTAATTGTTGAGCAGTTTTCTGAAGATAAGGTGGTTGTTGCTGGATCTTATGTTGGGGGTAGAGAGTTCCATATTTTGGCTGCTTGAACATAAAAGGATGTGCCACCCATGGTTTTTTTCTTGTATCTTCGGATTTTGAGGCGAGGTGCCACTCTAGAGCAGAGGTTCCTATGAGGAATGTGATTTGCGATTTTATTCCTGATGAAGAGTGGTCCCATTCCATGTATCACTCTGTGGGTGATACAAAGCAGCTTCAACATGGATCTTCTAGCAACTGGTAACCAATGCTGGGTTTTCAAGACAGGGGAGATTTGGTCTTACTGTTTGATATGCAAGAGTAGTCTGGCAGACAAGTTCTGAATCTGTTGTAGTCTTTTCATAGTTGTTAATTGTGATCCGTGGTAGAGGCTATTGGCGTACTTGACTTTGGACAGAACAAGGGAGATGGTTGCTTGGACCTTGTGTGGAAATCCCAAATGGGGGAAGATTTGTTGCAGAGTTTTTATTGTAACAAAGCTTGATCTTGCTAATTTATCCACTTGGGCATTAATGGACAGATTGGAGTCCATGGTCATTCCGAGGTTTCTTATTACCTTTGATACTTTAGGTGGCGATCCCAGTTCATCAGGCCAGGCGGCAAGCAGGTCATAATTTTTCCAATCGCAACATGTGAGCATTTCTGTTTTGGAAGCATTCAAATTGAGATGGCTCCATGTTAGCCATTGGTCCAGGGCTCTGATACAACTGAAAATTGGCAGGTTTCCAATGTCTTTGGGGCATTCCAGTTGAAGGAGTATTTGCATGTCATCTGCATAGTTATAGCACATGAGTTGAAATTGATTGATCAGTACCGGTAATTACTTCATTTAGATGTTGAAAAGCATGGGCGAGATGATAGAGCCTTCATGGACCGCCACTTTTGTGGAGTACGGTTTGCACAAGAAAAGTGGGGTATGGATGACATTAGTTCTGTTCTGAAGGTAGGATCTGATCCAGTCTAAAGCCGTCCCCTCTATGCCGGCTTCAAAGAGTCTTTGTGCCAGAGTGTCATGGACAACAATGTCAAAGGTGTGAGAAAGTGTCCTCTTTCTTGCATGGTATGCCCCTAATTTTTGCTGAATTGCTGATGTTCTTTGACTGAGTGAGCCCTGGGCTCCTGCTAATCAGGTACCCAGGGCCTATGTTCCTTCCCTAAAAACTGCATTGAAGCCTAAACCCAATTGGCATCTCTGGCCACATGACAGCCCCTGGTAAATTGTACCACAGGTACCCATGGCACTGTGACCAGAGAAGGCCTCTAAGGTCTGCAGCACTTATTGTGCCACCCTTTGAGGCCCTGTACCCTGACACACATACACTGCCTTTGCAGGCTGCGTGTCTTGGTGTAGAACAAAGTGAAGAGTCGACATGGCACACATCAGCCATGCCCACAAACCACTGCCCTGGCATACATCAGTCACCCCTCTAGCTGGGTTCCCTATGCCAGTAGTTAGGGTACAGGTGCATGAGCCCTGTACCCCTACAGTACCCAGGTCCATTCCTGGGCACAGTAAGTGCAGGGCTGCCATTAAGAGTATATGGTGGTGGGAGTTTGTCATTATGAACTCCACAACACCATAATGGTTACTCTGAAGACTGGGAAGTTTGGTATCAAACTTCTCAGCTCATTAAACCCACTCCGATGCCAGTGTGAGATTTAATGTAAAATGCACCACAGAGGGCATCTTAGAGATGCCACTTGAAACTCTACCAACCTCTAGTGACCTGACTGAGTGGCTGCTTAGGCTGCCACCACCAGACATGTTTCTGGACCCCTGCGTTGACAGCTGCTGCTCTCGGTGACCTGAAACTATGCAAATCCTGGGACGAGGTGCCAAGCCTCCTCCCTCCGGTTGGGCAGGGTTAACAAAGGAGAAGTTTCAAAGGTATGTCAGCTTTGTGAGCCTCTCCAGGCCATTTGCTGCTTTCAGAAACTGGTCCCGGCAGGTTCTACCCCCACTTTGGGTGGGAGAACCGGCGAGAAAAACAAGTGAGGAAGAGAGGTGTGTCCACCTCTGCCAACTCCACCCCTAAGGTGGTGGAGGCAAGGTGAAGCACAACCTCGAGTTCCTGCCATCTTGAGGATGGGGAGACCCAGCCAACCAAGGACAGGCTCCTGCCCCCCTCCCACCGAGAGTTGCAGAATAAGGGGTATAACCATCCCAGTGAAGGGACCCATTGGTCCCTGCCCTTTACCTACTTGTACCGCCCCTAAATTTAGTATTTAGGGGCACCCTGAACCTTCCTGCCTCAGATCCAGAAATGACTAGAAAAGAAGATAAGAAGAAGGATGAAGAGCCGTGCAGAGCTAACAAGGGGGCGACGCCCACTGACTTGGCCCCAGCCCTACAGGCCTGTCTCCCCTCAAACCTGCTCCTCCAAAATCCCGAAGTATCCTGCAGCCAGCAACCTCAAAAACCCTGGAGGACCTGTCTGCCTTCACTTCAAAGACTGAATCTCCCTTGAACACTGGACTAGACGACGCCTGCAGCCTCAATCCAGAGGATCCTCCCTAGCGCGACCAGAGCGGGTAAGAAAATCCGACGTCCCAAGGCACCCCTGCACCCGACGCCCCACAGCCTTGTATGCCCAAGTCAATGGTGCCAAACCAAACTTTAACATCCCAACTTACCCCTCAAAGTGGTGGTTGCACCTAGAAGATCCTCTTCTTCGAGCCTGCAGTGTTTCTTTGTCCCGGAGGTTCTCTATTGAAAACAACAGGGTACCCGACCTCAAAACAGCACCCTGCACCCGGCCGCCCTAGTGCCCCTGAGGGTGCACCTTTGGTGCTATTTTGGTCCCCAACATGCCCTGAGCTTAACCCTAGGAGCTGGCCTGCTTGCCAGCAGCCACCAACAGGAGGTCCCTATCCCCCATTGGATAACATTGGGCTTCAACACTCTAAACCCGGCCGCCCCAGTGCCGCTGAGGGTGCAACAACAGTGCATGACTGACCCTGGGGGACCCCTGAGTCTAACTCCAGAAGCTTAACTCCCACAGTCGATTACTTACCTGAGAACCATTAACCTGTTTTCCCTCCATAGGATAACACTGACACTTTTTCTCCAAAAAGTTTCTAAGTGTGGAGTTTTGAAACCTACAAATATTCTTTAAAATTCCCACAAATAACCAAAACGTGTTTACTTACCTATTTTCAGGAAATGTCCCAGTGCTGAATCTAGGTATCCAGCACTGAGTTAGAAAAGTAACTTACTTGCAATTTATTGTAGAAGCCCATTCATTTCAATGTACTGCTCCAAAACGTTTCTAAGTGTGGACTTTTGAAAACTGAAAATATTCTTTAAAAATCATGCGAAAAGCCAAAACGTAATTACTTACCTGTTTCTAGGAAATGTCTCAGTGCTCAATCTAGGTATTCAGCACTGAGTTAGAAAAGTAACGTAAACATTAACTTACCCGCAATTTACTGAAAAAGCCTATTCATTCCAATGTACTGTATTTGCTAAGTGTTGCATACTACTGCTCCCCTGTAAATCATAGAAAGTGCTATTTTTATTGCATTTTCATCTGTTCTATATCCAGTAACTTATTACTGAAAAGTATTTAATGCTTACCTCTTCCAGGCTTGCTTGGTTCTAAAAATAAACAACAGTATATTTTTTATACAAAAACAATTGGCCTAGAGTTCAGTTCTTGAGGGTGTGAATTCATTTGCTGACTGAGTGTGTACATCAAATGCTTAACACTGTCCTCTGATACTGCCTTACTGCTCGAGCAAGCTACCACTATTAGAGAGTAAGGTTCTATCTAACTTTAACCTCTGCCTACCTCTGGGGATACTTGGACCCTCTATACGCTATACTTCATTTTGGTGTGGTGTTGGTTTCTTACAAAAGGCAGCCAAGAGATCCAAAAGGAGAAGTGCAGCAACCCTGTTGTGGTCAACTGAGTTCTTCAGGTAATCCCAGATGGCAAGGAGGGCAGATTCTGTGCCTCTTCACGGACGGAATCCCCTTTGGAAGTCTCAAAGTATGGCATTGTCCTCAATGAATTGAGACATCCGGGCGAACCCTGCTCTTTCTATCAGTTTACGCCGGAAAGGTCCAATTGTGATGGGTCTGTAGTTGTCAGGGTTCAGCGAGTCAAGTTTGTTTTCTTCAGTAAAGGACTTATGTATGACTTTTTGAGTTCTTCTGGAAATATTCCGGTAGTTAAGGAATCATTGATGATCCTTACTGGATTGCAGCAGAGGTTGTTCGAAGAATTGTCTTGAAAGTTTGCGGTGGACACATGTCAGAAGGGCTCCCGGCAGACCTGCTAGCTTCTAACAGGTCCATAAATTCATTGTGTGAAATGTATTGGAAGGAGCGGAGAGGCTGAGTTAGAATATTCCTGGATTGTTGTTCTGTAAAAGGGACGCCCAAGCAAAAAGCCACAAGCCACTGCCTAAGGATTCTTTCATTTCTCTCACCTGGAAGGGGCCTGACGCTTTGCCATAGCGGACCACCCCAGAGACTACAACTTCCAGGGGGGCATTGCGGCAGGGAGGAAGTCACGCACCAGCTTGGCGCTACCCAGCGCTTAAAACTCAGGAGGGCCTCCCGCTGTGCGGACGTCCGAGCAAAAAGCCACAAGCCACTGCCTAAGGATTCTTTCATTTCTCTCGCCTGGAAGGAGCCTGATGCTCTGCCATAGCGGACCGCCCCAGAGACTACAGCTCCCAGGGGGGGCATTGTGGCAGGGAGGAAGTCACGCACCAGCTTCGCACCACCCGGTGCTTAAAACTCAGGAGGGTCTCCCGCGGCATGGGACGCGCGCGGGCTCGCCCGGGCAAAGCCCGGGCCAATGGCGGGCCCGTCCTTGCCCGTCATTGCCCGGAGTAGGCTGGGCTGGGCCGTGGCTCTTGATTTTGTACCAGAAAACCCTAGCACTTATACTCATGGTAATTTATGTGACTTTGACTAGTGTCCTGATTGCTAACTCTTTACCTGTAGTTGGGCATATACTAGAATTGTAAAGAGCCATATTGTTTATGTCCAGGGCCTTTTACCGTTTGTCTTTGCCTTTGCCTTTAAGTGTTGGGCTAGAGTAGCTTGGTGATTTATAACTTTGATTAGGAGTTCCAACCTAACACTACTCTTTGACTTATAGCTGTTTAATAAAAACAGAGTAAGGGGTTAACCGTGGTTTCTAATATGGGGAAAAGAAAACTTCACAGGATTGTCTCTGGCCAAAAGTCAAGAAAGGTTATTGATCCTAGTACATCTTTAATGAAATACCTGACGGGGCGGTGGGTGCTCTAGAGAAACAATTTATAAATGTGGAGGAGGTCCTAAATAGAGAGTCGCATACCCTGTCTAACAACAGGAATGCTAGGTCATCCACTCTTTACCTGTGTGAGGAGGGTCAGAATCTCAAGTAGTTATTTTGGGTCTTTCTAATGGTTCTAATGGTTGCGTCCAGCTAGGGAGCGACAACATTTTTTTAATTGATCTTGGGGTCGCAACATTTCCCCCACCAAAATGACCATGCAACTTTAAGAAAAAAGAGACCCCTATAGAATTACCTCCATTGATACATGAGGTTTTAATTATACCAGATACCACAAAACTTAATCCCAGGCTAAACGAGGGAAAGGATACCACTGTTGCCATTACAGTTAAAGAGTGCGCATCTAGTTCCAAAAATAAAAGCAAAGGTCAAGTTTCTAATAGTATTTCAGGGATAACAAATACCCTAACACAGTTATCTACTTTAGTTAAAGAGTCCATTGGCACCCTGGTTTCGAGATTAGAAAATATTGATTCAGCTTTGGCATCGATCTCGAAGTCCCTTAAGGAGGGTTTAGATAATAACTGCAGTCAGAAAACGAGTACTGGCGTTACCGCACGCAGAGTGCAGACTACTGATAGGGAGAGAGATAGCTTATTTCTAGATCCCATATTAATGACACCAACCGCCCCTACTATAGCCTCCTTTAAGGGTATCCAGGTGAAAGGGGGAGTAAAGGCGGATAATGATATGAGTAACAAAGGTTTACCTCCATCTGGTGATGGTCCCAAGTTAAGAACAAACGTAGTTCATGTCAAAGAACCTTTGTCCAACTTCACCAGTTTGAATCTCCAACCAGCCGCGCATCCTTAAACCCTAGTCTTGATGAATGTTCCCTCGCCCTCCGAGGGTGATAAGGAATCCTGGGTCATCCTGAGGAATAGAACTATTCACTGTTTAGGTGTTAAAACAGGATTGACAAGGGAGATATTTGCAGCGTTTAAAATTGTGAGACGTGTTTCGTGGGTGGGCCCCCATAGAAAAACGTTCAAAGGGGACTGTGTTGTTTTGTCCCTGGGATCCCCAGCATTAGTTCAAGAAATATTAATTCCATCAGGTGCAAAAGAATACATGGCTGAGGGCATAAAGTTTTACCCCTGGGGTATTTTTATCGTCCGAGAATGCTGGTTACTAATACTGGTCGTCATAGTAGCCCCCAATTGAATAACAACTGGAGTTATAATTTAGAAGTAACAAATAGGTAGGGGCCTTTAGATTCACTGGAGGAGGTTGACTCACTCCTGGATAGAGATGGACATCGATCTACTGTAGTTGACCGGGCTTCCACAATTTCAGGAATGGGAACTTTTTTGGTACCGCTAGCAGAACCAGCTATCAATGTTTACAATGATTCTTAGAGGGGCAGTAAAACAGTTGCACTGTCCCCTACATTTTGTAAACGTGCAAACCATAATGTCTGTAAGGGTTTACAAAGAAAGGAACTACCCTCCGCAAATGGAACTGAGAGTGAAGCTTTTAATGTCGCGTTAAGAGAGGTAGTACCCATTTTTGAAATCACATCTGTAACTGTTGATGGTTGCCCTGTTGCAGAAACACAGGTAGGTAGAGCTCAAGTAAGGGCGAGAGGGAACAGGTATTAAAAACCCAAACGCATTCCGCTCAAGGGATGGTTAGAGTAAGTTCCTGGAATATTTCTGGGCTCCTATCTAAGGTTAACAACCAGATATGTGTCTCTCAATCAGCTGGATACTCATAAAGCACAGGTCAACCTGAGGTGCTGTCTAGAGGAAGTCAACAACTGGATGACCTCCTCATGCCTTAAACTAAACGGAGATAAGATGGAGCTAATGCTCCTCGGTAACTCCCCTGCCCCCATGAATGACTAATTTTGGCCCGCCTGCCTTGGCCCTCCCCCTACACCCAAAGACACCGTAAAAAGCCTTGGCATTTGGTTAGACAGATTACTTAGCTTCAACTGTCAGGCAACCAAACTATCAGCCACTAGCTTTGGGCTTCTCAGGCTTCTCCGGAAGATCCTCCCTTTCCTGCCCTTTGGGGCAAGACAAACCGCATTCCAAGGCCCAATTCAGTCTCGCCTTGACTTCGGTAATGCCCTCTATCTAGGAGCCCCTCAAAACACCGTACGGAAGCTCCAGATAATACAAAACTGTGCCGCTCGAACTCTGCTTCAGCTCCCTCGCCGTCTCTCAGCCAAGCCTGATTTGAGAAGCCTTCATTGGCTTCCTGTCGGGGAGAGAATTAATTTCAAAACTCTCTGCATCTCCCATCGAGCATTCTGGAAAACAGGTGCTGTCATTAACCATTCCTTGATCTCCCCCTACCATCCCACTAAATAGCTTCGCTCTGCACACTCATTTTTCATCACAGTTCCTAGGATCAAGAGGTCAAGATGCGGGGGTCGATCATTCTCCTACAATGCTGCTAAATTGTGGAACTCACTCCCCCTCCATCTGAGATCCGAGCCCAACTTACTCCTATTTTGCAAACACCTAAAAACCTTCCTTTTTAAGAAATCTGAATACATCCACTGTCGACAGCTTTACCTGAAAGCACCACTTATTTTTAGCGCTAGGATGCCTCAGGCCAGCTACCGCGCTCTATAAATCTTCTTTTCATTTAATTTCATTTCATTTAATTTCATTTCATGGGTAGACTTTATAAGAAATGTTGACATTCTCTGCTTCCAGGAAACGTGGCTGTTGAATAAACAACATATAGATGGCTTTAAGACCTTCCACATACCAGCATTGAGATCAGCTCATGGCAGGAATAAAGGGGAGATTTGCGTCTATATTTCAAACATGTTGAGGGTCATGAAGATTAAAATAAATTTGAAGTCATGTACCTATTACCAAATTGTTAACATTCATTTTTCTAAGCAAATTGTGGTAGTGGTTATTCATTTTTAAAATAATATAGATAAAGCTAACTTTACCAATGTCTTAAAAAATCTTAATGACGACCTGAGTAGTCTATCTGCGGCTACGGGGAAGGACTTAATTATAATCTGGGGAGGGGACTTTAATACTGGTATTTTTTCCCAGGCTTATTATGGGTTAGGGGACAATGATGCAGATTATAACACCTATGCACCCCACTTTGTTCATACCGACGTGGGAAAGTTATAATGAGGTTATGGCAACTTATGATCTCGGTTTTGCCAATAAGCTCTGTTCCCCCCCAGTAGAGTTTGGTCCCACGTTTATTGGCCGAGGACTGAGCTCAACGATAGATTTCATCATTATTCCAAATCGTTATTAAACCTGGATTAATGAATTTATTATCTACCCTAACGGTTTGAGCGATCACCTCCCGCTGAGTATTAAGATCATGCTCCCTATTAAGTCCACAGTTTCGGTGGTTGAAAGTCTGATATGGACACAAGATAGCGTAGTGGTTCGCCAAAATGGATATTCCTTGAGATGGGGTGGAAAAGATCCCGAGGTCTTGAACCTAAAGATTATGTCTAAGGCTAGAGACCCCATTTTAGAGTGTCTATGTGGAAGGATAGCGTATAAGGATATACTGACTGCATATTCGCAGACAGTATTGGTGATACAAGAAATGTTGAGTCTTCCCCATAAGGCGTTATCCAATAATAAGAACGGTTGGTTTGATACAGCATGTACTAAGGCTTATTCTGTACTAAAGGCTGCTTTACATAAAGTAGATAGGGACTAGGAGGAAATCAGGGGGTATAGGAAGGCATAGAATTGTGCCAGGAACAAAGGAAAGAAGGAAATTAAAGATCAGGCCTGGCAGAATCTCTATGAAGCCTCTCTTTGTAGGGATTGTTCTTACTTCTGCAACGTTCTTTTCTAATAATGAGGGATCTAGAGCAGAGATTGCAATTAGTGAGAACTCTTGGGTGGAATTTTTCTCCCAGGTTTATGGTAAAGAGGGTAAAAACGATATAATCCCACAAGACCCATTATCGCCGGATATTCTAACTCTCTTTCTGCCAATTGATATTCACTTCACTCACGATGAAGTTTTGATGGCCATAAATGAGAGCAAAGGTAGAAAGTCCCCAGGCCCTGATGGGACTCCAATAGACCTGTATACTTTACGACGGATGTCTGGTCTCCATTGTTAACCCGAGTGCTCGCAGTTTGTTGTGCCGAGGGTTTTATCAAAATGTGGTCGGAGTCCGTAATTATACCAATTTTTAAAAAGAGGGACAGGGAAAAGCCTGCTTGTTATCAGCTCATATCCCTCCTAGATTCATTCATGAAAGTTGCGGGAAGGGTCATTCTTAATAGACTCCAACAGTGGGCCGAAGATAACAACATCTTAAGTCCAGTACAATACGGTTTTAGGGAGGGTAGGAGAACCGTTGAACAGGTTTTAAATTTTTCATTACAGGGTGTTAGAACTGGCTATTTCTGGTAGGCTAAGGCTGACGCCAAAGCCAGGCAGAAACCACCGTTCTAGTCAGGGCAAGGGAGTCACACGCCAAGATAACCCCTGCTCACCCCCTTGGTAGCTTGGCACGAGCAGTAAGGCTAAACTCGGAGGCGATGTGTAAAGCATTTGCGCCAGCACACAACAGCAACAACATCCTAGGCACACCACAAAAGGAACTCCACACAAGGTTATATGAAAATAATTTTTGTATTGTCAAAACACATCAGATAAAAATCACACATGTACATTGTGCCAACTGGCACGGGCAATATTCATAAGGGATTATTTACAAGACAGGGCCACATGGGTCACTGTCAGAATCAACACATTTAGAAATAGTACTTTGTAGATCATAGAAAATAAGATATAAAACAAAATAACAGTTATAAATCACATCCAGTAACTACTGGGAACAGGTAAGTACCACCTACGCAACCCTAACCACCTTAGGAGAATGTCACGCAGGGGACCAGGACCTCACTAGGACCACCTGAATTAGAAAGAACAACCACCTAACAATAAAATACATTTAGGGGTATAAACAAGAACACATTACCCATGATGCATGAAACACATTCAGAGGAGTAGTAAAGGAAAACACATGATGGCTAAAAACATTCAGAGGTGTACGGACAACCGCCTAAGTATCACACAGCGTTTAGGGGTCTAGGAAAGAACACATTACCCATGATGCATAAATATACATTCAGAGGAGTAGTAAAGGGAAACACATGATGCATAAACCTACACATTCAGCGGTGTTAAGAACAAAGCACATGATGCATCACAAACACATTCAGAGGTGCAGCGCTAGGAGACACATGACGCCTAAAACATTCAGAGGTGCAGCGCAGGGAAAGAAAGACACAACTCAATAGCGCAAAGACACATGATGCCTAAACATTCAGAGGTGCAAGGAAAAACCACACAATTGCGCAAAACTCACATAAGCCACTACCTGTGGCAGTCCCTAGGCCAACTGGCCTTGTTGGGGCTAGGACGCCCTGTGTCTCAATGTCAGGGGCCTAAACGGTGCAGGTGCCCACTACTTGCTGGGCACCTGGGAACAGTCCCAAGACCTGAACGGTGCAGCTGCCCACTAATTGCTGGGCAGCTGGAAATCAACAGAACTGCACCAGGGCCCTCACTGACCCTTAGGCGCAAACTGCGCCACTGCTGGAGCCACACAGGCTCTGAACTGCGCACTTGGAGCCACACAGGCTCTTAAACTATATATGGCCGTTGGAGCCCCCCCTCTGGGGACTCGGCGTCAAGCGAGGCCCCACGGGCCTCTCCACACATCAAGGGGGACTGCGTGAGCCCCTGGGGGCTCGACGAGCAAACTGACGCCTTCGGTGGAGCCCCCTCCTCGGGGGGACTCAAAAGAACAAATGCCCCTTCAGAGACTCTCTGGGCTCTACCTCCACGTTGGGGCGACCCACTGCCAACCGGGGCCGCCCTTGAAGCCCTCGTGGCTTCACACTGACAATAAGCGCGAGCTCGCGCTACTGGGTGGGGGGCGGACACCGCCAATGTGTCCCGGCGCCCCTCCCTTTCTTCTGCCCCACTCACCGGTTCGCTGGCGATCGGCGGCTCTCCTCACTCGGGGCTCCCTCAGCACACGGGAGCCCAGCAACCGCCCATCCTTCCGCTTCTCTTCTTTTGATCTCAGGGCCCGGGCCGGCAGAATCTCCGGTCTCCCTCTGCACACGGGAGACAGGAAGGCAGATCTCGCCAATCTGGGCGCGTCTCTCCAAACGAGCCCCTCGTGACGAGGCAACTCTTCTGGGCAATCCACCAATCGGAGCGCGGCGCTCCGAGACAAACCTCCACCAGCTGCCCAATCACTTTGCGGCCTCACAGGGCGAGCCTCTCAGGCCTGCCAATCACAGCGCGGCATCTCTGGTGGCCATGACACACAGCTCGGGCAGCGGCGGTGAACAAAGGGGCATAACGAGGGGTGGGCACCCTCGCCATTAAAATAAAACAGAGGAGCGGGGTGGGCACTCATAAAAACGATCACATCAGCGGGCAAAGTCGCAGGGTAGGCACCTGCCAATCCTCACGCAAAATGCGTGACGGCGACACACTCGCCCTTCAGCAAAAACGCTCTCAAGCGCTAGGAGGCAAAATGAAGCGCTTCCATCGCGCTGGGGGCACTGGTCGCACCCACAGGCCCCTAGAAATGACCCCTATAGCAAGAGGGGTCCACAGAAGTTCTTCAGGGGATGCAGCAAGTCCTTCCAGGCACTTTAGGCTATCACAAGCCTTGGCAAAAGCAAAAGAAAATTCCCAGAAGTCGGCAGCAGGGGACCACAGGCAAAGGTCCCCAGGGAAAGTCCATCAGGTGTCCAGGGGCTGGGCAGGGCCCAGGGATTCCCCTGGGCCCAAGCAGCAGCACGCCCCTGGCAGATTCAAGTCCAAAAACAAGAACATTTTGGAAGGGGACACAGCCCCTTCTTATACAGAGAAAAGTCTTTGAAGTCTTTGTGCAGGCAGTGTGAGAACCAGCTAGAACTGGTTATAGGGAAGTCCTTTCAGTATCAGGGACAGAGGTGACATTCGCCCAGCGGGGAGGTGGAGCCAGCATTGTGGTCAGGCAGGCACAGCCCTTCACTATCAGGTGCTATCTCCTCCCACTTCCCTGGCAGCAGATGCTGCCTTTCATCCACGGGCTGACTCAGACAACCTCCTGGGGGCTCTGCAGCCCCTGTCATCCTCAAACCAGACAGTCAATCCACAAGCAGGCCCAGGCACCCCTGGGCCAGGCTCACCAGCAAATCACACGCCAGCCACAGACTACACAAATATGCCAACTTCTCAAAGTGGCACTTCTAGACTAGACACAATCATGCCGCATACACC
Organism: Lissotriton helveticus; assembly: GCF_964261635.1. NCBI lineage: Eukaryota > Metazoa > Chordata > Amphibia > Caudata > Salamandridae > Lissotriton > Lissotriton helveticus. Next base: position 414,605,077 of record NC_136071.1, on the reverse strand, counting down.
ATTACGCAGCATTCAATCTCACGAGTTCGCACATATCAAACTCGCCCCTGCACTCCCCACACATCAGGAACTACCATGGGCATACATATTCCCCATTCATTCCTATGGGAGGGCAGGTCACTCACCACACATACACAGAGGAGCACACGCACTTTACACTGTATCACAGTGAAAAAGTACGCAAAGGCCTAAAACCATCAACCCAGGTTCCAGAAACAGGCTAGGAAAAAGCAAAAAGTTTCGGGGTGAACCTGCAAAAAGGGCCAGGTCCAACACAGGGGAAATATAATCCAGCAAAAGAGGGGAAATTATTCGTGGTATTTGTTGATCTTACCGCAACTTTTGATTGTGTTGTTCATAGCAAGCTATGGAAAATTTTAGAGGGCCTGTAGGTTGAGTCCTCCCTGGTGTTATTTTTAAGGCAATTATACGCAGGAGCAACAGCCAGGGTGAGGTATGGTCTAAGGGGAGAATGTACCAAGCCGCGTGGAGAGGGGTGTTAGACAAGGTTGTGTACTTGCCCCGTTCCTCTTCTCATTATATACCAACGCTTTGGAGGAGGAACTGGTGACCAGGGCGAAAGATTCTCCACAAGTTAATAACAAACAGATTGTTTCCCTGTTGTAAAGCGTTTTAGGACCCTAGTGTAATTTTCCCGATTCATGCCCTTATATAGGTATAAAATAGCGTATCCTTATACAAGCAATGAAATCATAACCATATTAAGACATAACTCAAGTAGTCCTAATACGGCTTGGCTACTTCCACTAGTTCCGAAAATCTACAACGATTTATTGGAAAAACCCGCCTTCAGCAGTCAGGGACCTCCCACTGCATGAATATTGATTTATCCAAGAACTCATGGAGTTTTCAGAGAATTAAGTCTCTAATGACATTATTATGTCCAATCTTTCAGAAACATGGACGCCCTCCGGAGAGCCATGCACCCTACCGCCCCATCTCTCTGTTAAACGTTGAATCCAAGGTTTTGCAGAGGCATTAGCTATTCGATTATTGCCACATATAACATCCCTGATATACCCGTTCAAGGCGGGATTTATGCCCCAGAGGGCTACGCGACATAACATTAGAAGGGCGCAGGTGGCAGCTGCGGCGATCCGGCAGCTAGGGGAACCAGCGGCGTTGTTCCTGGCGGATATGGACAGGGCGTTGGACTTCCTGAGCTGGGTCTATTTATTTGCCCTGCTGCCTAGGCTCAACCTGGGCCCGCGATTTCTATCATACATAAAATTGCTATACAGTGGCCTCACGGCAACGGTCAGGGTTGTGGGGGCGGTCTCCTCTGCTTTTGAGATTCGGAGGGGTACGAGGCAGGGGTACCCCCTGTCACCTTACCTGTTTGCTCTAGCTATGGAGCCCTTGGCAGCGTGGGTGCGCATGGATGCGCAGGTCCATGGGTTTGAGTGGGACACGGGTCTCTCCCATAGAATAGCTCTATACACAGACGATGTTCTCCTCTTCTGAACGGCCCTGGATAGGACAGGTCCACGGTTGCTGGAGATCATGCAGATTTTCGGGGAGACATCGGGCCTATTCATGAATCCCCGCAAATCCACACTGTGGGTCCTGGACGGGCAGACAAAGGTGGGATCGTTGGCGTCCACGGTACAGTTAGCGGCCGGGGGATTAAAGTACCTGGGGGTAGTGTTTTCGGAGGTCCCAGCAGTGGCATGGGAGCGCAATGTGGTGCCTGTGTGGGAGAGGACGCGGGCAGACATCAGGTCCTGGTCTCGCATGCCCTTGACGCTGTTCGGTAGATCAGCGATTTTTTAAATGGTGGCGCTTCCACGCCTCCTCTACCAATTGCAGAACCACCCATTCCCGATTCCAGCTCGATGGTTCCGCACAGTAAACTCCGTGCTAGGGCAGTTCCTGTGGGAGGGGGGGAGGGTGCGGGTGGCGGTGCGTACATGCTTCCTTACTACTTACAGCGGGGGATTGGCTTCACCTGACCTCCTATCCTACTATCAGGCCTCGCACCTGCTGGTCGGCAATGACTAGTGGTACAGGGACAGAGGGGATCCAGCATATGCTCTAGAGCGCTGTCTGATGGGTCGGCACACCCTGCACACTATACTGTACTCAGCCAGGTTGCGGGGCGCACTGCCGTCGGCTACGAAGGTGGTGTTCATGGTTTGGAAGCAGACGCTTCGGCGTATGGGTTGGTGGGGTGTCACACGGGAAACCCCCCTGTGGATTAATGGGCGGCTGCCTCAGTTGGCGGCTCTGTCAGGACTCAGAGGTTGGGATGCCATCGGCATATCCACACTGGGTAACGTGGTGGCCGATCACACTATTAAATCCTTTCGGAATTTACAGGAGGAATACCAGTTGCAGCCGGCACAGTTCTATCAATGCCTACAGCTGAGTCATGCACTATCCCCAAGTTTGCGGGGTCTGGAGCACATCCCCAAGTTCAGTCCTATAGAGGCCAAACTCTTTATGGGAGATCTGGGAGACAGGAAGATTTTGCGCATCTACCAAACCCTAGTGAGACACTGCTGCCCCACACTTCAGAAGCTTCGGGGGGACTGGGAGGCTGATGTGGGTGTGTAGAGGAAGAGGACTGGGTAGAGGCGCTGGAGTCCCCATTTGGGGCCGCCATTGTAATGCGACTTTGTCTAGTTCAATTTAAATACCTTCATAGGGTGTATTTTACTAGGACGCGCCTCTGGCGGGCGGGGATGATTTCCTCACCGATATGTTTGCGCTGTGATCAGGCGGAAGGCATATTTATCCACACGATATGGCACTGTACATTACTAGAGCGCTTTTGGGGGGGTCTTTGCATGCCTTTCGGAGGTCCTGGGTTGGGAGCTAGCCCACACACCGCAGTTGGTCCTTCTACACGTAAAGGAGGGGGTGGGAGGTAACAGATACAAATGACACCTCTTATTGTTAGGGCTCACCTTAGCAAAGCGAGATATTGCACAGGCATGGAAGGCGACAAGCGCCCCCTCGGTGGCAGTCTGGAAAAATGGTCTTGATTTTTGCATGGGTCTGGAGCAACCTACTTTTGTGGCCAGGGGGTGTCTACGCAAGCACTATAAAATCTGAAACAGGTGGGCAGAATATCGGGGACTGTGGCTGGACCCCCCGGTGGCGGACGAGCATTTACTGCAGGGTTAGGGGAGACTGCATATAGATACAAAGGAATGGGCCGATGGGGTAGTGGGGTGGACCGTGAGTGCCTTACTGTATATTATTATTCTGCATAACTGTGACTATGGACCTGAGTGACCGGGGGAAGGGTGTTTGGGGGGAGTTGGGTGAGGGTTGAGTTGGGGGTATGGGTGGGTTTTTTTTTTCTTATTATTTTTATACGCTCTTGTACTTGGGGCAAAGGTTCCTTGGTGGCTGAAAGACTTTGAACCGAACAGTCAATGGCAAATGTGATTTTGTAGCAATGTTTTTGCAGTTGCCTCTGGGTTGCAGGGTGCTGCTTGATATGTGCTACTTGACTAATAAAATCTGTTTTCAAAAAAAAAAACTCGCCACCTTCAAGGTATAAATATGCCCACACTTGTCCAAACAAACACTCGGTGGTTTGGAGCAGTTCGACTATCTACTTGCCCAACGCACCCTGCTGCAGCAAGTGCCAAAGGAAGCCGACCCTCCAGCTGACGCACTGAGACGCTGTACTTTCCTCAGCCTAGAAATCCAGCTCCAGTGTTTCCAGGCTACCCTTGCGGGTTGCTGGGAAATTGAGTCCTGAGAGAGAGATACCAGACCTCCTAAATTCTAAAAACCAAGGTACGGAGCTGATTAGACCCTAAGAGAATTCTTGGACTAGATTCTTGGCAAAAGAATACTAAAACTAAGCTACACCTCACTTACTTCCTTCCTTGTACTAGAGCTAGGTTAGGTACACCGGGGTAGGCATATTTTAGAAGCACCAGTTGAGTACTTTTAGTCATTATTTATTAATGTATGTATTTTATGTATTTCATTGCTTAGAAACCATATCATGCTTTTACAGTATTATTTTAAAATACTCTTCGTACTGTACGCATTGTACTTTGCAACCAGTATTACGATTGTAGCAGTTCATTTCCTCTGCATGAGAAAAAAGACTGTTCAATAAATCCTTTTTATTGAAAACGCACGTCTCTCTATTTTCTATGCACCTCTGGTGAAATGAAGCATGCACGATTGACTGAGTGAAATAACTATCTATTGTTTCCGCGACTCTAGAGATACATTTCTTATTCTGGGGAAACAAAGTTGTCATGTTTTAAGCGGTTGTCAGAAACTAATCCCTTCTTGTGAATTCGAGAACGTTTTTAGTGACCTCTGAGCTAGCTGACACTCACAATTAAAGTCTAGTATATTCGATAGAGACCTAGTAGACCTCAGTCCTACGTCAAATCTAAAGTATATATTATTCCAATGCGCAGAGCCTATTGGGAATATAGGAACTACTAAAGTACATGGCTCCCAACGTTTAGTAAGGTGATAATTTAATGCTAGATACTAGAGTAACTTTAGTCGTGCTTTCACACAGACCCCTTTTTCCCGTAAAATACTCCAATAGACGTCTGGAGTGGGTTAAAGGATAAAATATCCGCCATAACTGAGTAGAACGAAAATCCTATGTATTAGTTTTTGGTTTGTTCAACATTGAAGGATACAGTGTTCCAAAATATTGTGCACCTAATCTTTGTTTCCTTGAAACTTGCTCTGCAAACTTTCGGTCAACACAATGAGTGACGACGAAAGGGATAGAGCTGCAGCAGCAGCTCAGGCAGTTTTAGACGACACAAATCTCCAACAAAATAACCAGGATGCTAGACTCATCCCGGTAAATATAAGGAAAACCATCACTATAAAACTTATAGAAAATGGAGTATCATTGAGAGGTGATAAAGTAATGTTTGTTATAGAGGCACATGAATATCGGCAGACAGAGGCATTCTATTCATGGATTCTGTTTCCTATTGCAAATCCAGTAACACACGAGTTCCACTACTACAAAACAGAGGAGCCTCCAGCGGAATGCGTTTCCTTCGAGATCGTTGAAATTCCACTAACTTACCAAGAGCATCAGCTCTGGTTTAATGGCGCCCTACAACATCAAAATCACATTACAAGGCTCGGTCCATTAAGGAGACCAGGAGCAACATGGCCGGTACGAGCCAGCTATACACCACATCCTGACATTAAAAGAATGACAGGTCCAGAACTATTAGCTCAGCTAAAACAGCTAATTAAAATACATAGACAATTGGTTTAATATGTCATGCGGACTTTAACAGTCCAACCGACTATAAGGATTCCACAGCACACCCCTCATCAGGGGAACACAAACAAAATTACACCACAGACTATACAGTCAGTAATCGGTAAATTACCCGCAAAACGAGAACAAATTCCGTTCTGGTAAGCCCAAAAAATGACTCAAATAGAGGCAGTATTCCCTGATAGTACACCTCATGAGTAACACAGAATTTTAACAATCTGTTTACCAATGGGGATTGCACCACACGTAGAGGACTGTGACACTTGGGGTACAGTCTTTGCTTCAATCTATACAAAAACACATGGTGTTCTGTCTATGGCGGTAATAGCAGATGTCCTAAGACAGATTCAAAATGAATACGGACCAGAACCTGCCTAAAACCTTGGTATGAAGTTACTAAAAGATTTCAAACAGGTCTCGGCTATACTATTATCCAACATTAAACGTGAAGCAGCATCCGTGGCGATCCGCCAAAGGCTAAAAGAAACAGATATGACTGAGCTTGCTAGAATTATTGAAAAATCCTATGAAGAACTAGGTAGAGATAGTTTGGTGGGAAACCAGTAAAACCCCAACTAACTGAGAATCCTGAAAAAGTTTTTATTAAAAATAATCTCACTACTCCTAAGAAGAAGTGGGAAAACACCAAACAGACACTTCCTAAAGAGAAGTGTTCCCAGTCCAGAGGAAGGTCTCCTAAATGAGGAGCCCTCTGAAAAGAGATATTACCTTGGAAATAGGGATAATTTGAGAAATTCTGATAGATATCAAGATATTGATACACGTTTCTCTCGGACCTTCAGACTTCCTCACAGAAATTTGAAAGAAGAGGACCATCAGAACAAAAAGAAGAACGCGTGAAGTCCAAATACGAACAGCATGTTCCAAAAAATAAGAAAACTCAAGTCACCAGGAAGAAGGTAGCAAGTCTAAAGATCAGACAGGCCGAGGATCTTGAGGACACAACACAAGAACGGGGAGTGGGCCCAGACAATGCTAGACAACGCAGCAGAGGTCACCATAGCTCCTGAAGGATCATCTGGAGACAGTGGACTTGAATGAATGCATTTAAGTTGAAACTACCGACACCAGGGTTAGTGTACCCCATACGTTATATGAAGTAACAATCCGGATGGAGGGGGACATACCTAGGAAAATAAAAGCACTCTTTTGGGAGAAGCTATCTAAGGGTTATGACATTCTTCTAGCTGAACAAGACTGGCCACCTGAATTTGTCATGGAGTGCCCACAGGGCGAAGAGATAATTATGCCAGCCTTCTCAAATCACATTCCAATTCATAAAAAATATACCTATGCCAGAAAATGGGCTGTAGCCCTGGCTCCAGCATTATACAAAAATCATGTAGGATATGATGAGGATTCCCTTCACCATAAAATCCAGTTGAAAACTCAACCAACAATGCAAAGGCAATATCCTGTAAAACAGGAAGCTCAAAAACAGGTCAGGGAGATATTAAATCAACTTGAATACCAAGGGGTGATTGAAAAATGCACCTCATCGATGAACAATCCTTTGTTTCCTGTCGCCAAACCAGACAATTCATATCATCTAGTTTTGGGCTGCAGACATTTAAACTCCTGTTGCAAAACATTTGCATCACAAAATGCACATAGTGCAGCACTGATGAATAACATTGTTCGGAAAAAATACAAAACTACATTAGATATCTCAAATGGTTTCTTTTGTCAAAACATTGCACCTGAAAGCAGGTATTTGACCGCGTTCTCAAATAATGGGGACACAGCGACAATTTTGCCGTCTCCTCAAGGGATTCAAGAATAGTCCAGGTTTATTTTTAGCCAGAGTAACAGAGTTACTACAAACGTACGATGATGAGGCATTATCCTATGTCGATGACATCTATCTTACAGACAATGATTTGGACGTACACTTGAAAAGAGTGAACACCATAATACTTGGGTTCGCATCTGAAGGGTACAAATTCAATTTTAAGAAATCACGAATTGCCCACCTCAACGTCCTATTCTTAGGATACGAGTTATCAAGTGAAGGCAATAGCCTGGCAGCCAACTTTCTAGAGAAATGTGCGCTGCTCCAACCTCCAAAAATGCTGAAAAACTTACAGTCAATTCTAGGTTTCCTGAATTCTGGAAGAACTTATATTCTAAATTACACAGAAAGGGTTAAACCTCTCTATGAACTAATCAAACCTGAATTCAAATCAACTAATTGGACACAAAAACACACAAAAATTCTGCGTTCAGTGCAAACTGACATGTTAGCAAAAACACAGTTACAAACACGCGACCTTGTGATCCGAATCATCCCAGGGAGATGCGGATTCACATACCTAACCTTTAATGAAGGTGAAAAGGTACCAATAGCATACAAATCACACTTGTACACACAAGCTGAAATGAAATTCATTTAAACAGAAAAGATAATGACAGCTTTTCAGACTGCTGTACCAAAGGAGAGAGCCCTCGCACAGGATAAACGCATTCAAATCGTAACACCTGTACCTGCGTTAGAGGCAGTGACAAAGGCAAGCATTCCAAATGCCAAAGCTTTACATCCAATATGGATACAATGGGTTAACTCTGTTGCTGCAACAGACGTTGAATACGTTTTTGACCCATATTTGAAGACACAAGAATCTCTACAATACAAATTAGAATGTCCTCTTGCCGACTGAAATTCTACCTCTAGAACATTACGGATGTATAATCTATACAGACGGATCAGCACAGACCGCAATAGGGGGTAAACAAGCCTATAGTGCTGCGTGCGCGATTGTTAAAGGTCGCTGGCGTGAAGGTAAATTTCGACCTATGGTCACTAAAATTCAATCACTCAGAGACTGTACAGCTCAGTGAGCTGAACTACAGGCTTTCAAGATGGCGCTTGAAAATACCGATCGCGAATTCCCCACACTCATAGTGTGCGATTCGTATTACTGCATTCAGTCTTACAAAGAATATTTGCAGAACTGGGTTCAAAACGGCTTCAAAGACACTAAAGGTGGCACAATTAGGCATAAATTGCTTTGGGAACAAGTAGTTCTTTTGCAAAAAGAACTACAAAAGACTCACGTGATTCATACACTGAGTCATCAGCGTGATGGCGTTCACATTGCAGGGAATTCATTGGCTGATGAGGCCGCAAAGGCAGCTGTGCAAATGGCTTCCGTAGCTGCAATAACTCGTTCAAAAACAAAAATAGACAGCAAAATAATGCAAGCTGTCACCGCTTCAGTAAAAGACAGTGGTAAAACACTCCTGAAAGGCTTTCCAGTAAAGTATTCATATATAACTGATGCAAATATTGTTCCTTTTGCTCGAATCCCTGGAGTGGGGGATAGGGGAATCCCAAACATGGAACATAGGTTAGGACTAATCTTAGCAGCACATGAAGGACTCGCCTCTGCACACGCAGGAGTTTCTGCAACAGTATCATTGTTAAAACAGAGATACTGGTGGCCGCGCATGAGGAAACATACTAGAAACTATGTTCTAGAATGTGAAATCTGCCAGAAAATGAAAGTTTCTACAGTAAAAGCGGAGCGGCTGTGAGTTCTGGGTCTAACCTCCGCCAGCCACATTCTTTTTAAAGTACCGCTCTACCTTGATTTTAATATCTTAAAAATTTGTGTTGTAAAATTGATTGCAAATTTGCACACCATCTGTGAGATCGCTTTTCTCACCTGAACTTCCTGCCGTGTCTTGCCGCCTGCACCCCGGTCCACCACGGGTTTACCCAATTGTTATGGAGGGTGCAGGCTCACACAGGCAGCAGTAACTCTTCGGTTGCAGTTCGGGGCGGAGTTCCGCGATATCTGCAGAACCCCTTCTCCACGCACTTGGACGAGTGAAATCAGATCGGAGCGGCTGTGAGTTCTGGGTCTAACCTCCGCCAGCCACATTCTTTTTAAAGTACCGCTCTACCTTGATTTTAATATTTTAAAAATGTGTGTTGTAAAATTGATTGCTAATTTGCACACCATCTGTGAGATCGCTTTTCTCACCTGAAGTTCCTGCCGTGTCTTGCCGCCTGCACCCCGGTCCACCACGGGTTTACCCGATTGTTGTGGAGGGTGCAGGCTCACACAGGCAGCAGTAACTCTTCGGTTGCAGTCGGGGGCGGAGTTTAGCAACTGCGCCCGTCCGCGACCGACCGGGGCCAGGGGCCATACACACTGCCCGATCCCCTCGGTATTACTCCCGATCTAACATGCTGTCATTACGGACACGCCAGGCCATATCCCCACAAGTCAGCAACATTCTTAAGGAAAATGGACTGCTTGTACCTAAAGTTACGGTTAGACACGCCATAACCCCCCCACCCGACCTTCTTCTCCGGACTAAACCCCATAGGGACCTTCCCCCTACACCTTTCCCCGCTCGGTTGACACAGACATGTGACAACTTGGCTATCTGGTACCTTAATACTCGATCTATGGTCAAACACCAATTAGAAATCTTTTTTCTGTTAGATTCCCACAAACCAGACATTCTGTTTCTTACCGAAACATGGTTACACGACGAATCTTCCCCAGATTTGTTGGCAGCCATTCCCAATGACTACTATGTGCTTCAGGCCAACAGATCAGAGGCAAAAGCCGGTGGTGGAGTGGCAGCCGTAATCCGGAAAACCCATACATTTATGTCCCTCTCCTCCTCCGGAATCCCTTTGGTGGATTGCCTCCTGTTCAAACTTCACTCACTAACCTCTCCAATTGTATGTGTGGTAATTTACAGACCCCCCAGTTACATGCCCACCTTTCCTCAAGCCTTTGGAAACATTTTAGCTGAACTTGCCATTAATCATGCCAGACTTCTTGTTATCGGTGATTTTAATTTTTGGCCAGGCTACACACGTAAGTGCCCAACGTCGGTAGCCTTCACAGAGCTACTAAGTGGGATGAATCTTACACAGCATATTAAGCTAGCCACCCACACAAAAGGTCATATACTTGACCAGGTCTGGTCCTCTAATGTGGAGATCTTAGATATACAGATCACCCCCTGTCCCTGGTCAGACCACTACTTCATTTCCTTCTCCCTCCCCGTTCCCACCCGCGTCAAAACCCCCCACCCAGGGACTAGCAAGGTAAGAAACTGGAGTCGGGTCGACATCACCGAACTCTGTTCCTTCCTAGCCACCTCTAAACCCCCCAGCCCCCCTCCTCACGACTCTTACCCATCTCTCCATGTTCAGGCCAATAACCTCAATGCCTGGCTGGCCACAGGCAGAGATAATCTGGCCCCACTCAGGAATGTAAATCATAAAAGACCCCATGACGCACAACGCTGGTTCACCAACAACCTGAAAGAGATGAAACTGTCCCTGCGCCAATCAGAGCGAAAGTGGAGACAGAATTATTGCCCCATACTGAAATCCTCCTTCGTAACGGCTTTGCACGAATACAAAGCCACCATCCTGAAAGCAAAATCCGACTATTTTTCACAAAAAGTTCTCAGTTCTGATAATAAAGTGAAGGAAATATTCTCCATTGTGGACGAGCTCGTCAAACCTGATCGGATCACTACTGAACCAGCCCCCTCTCAACAGCTCTGCGATTCCCTCAACACCTACTTTTTTGATAAAATTGCCACGATCAAAGCCAGTATTCCCAAGACCATACCACCCCCGGAACCCGCTCAGATACATCACAATCCGTCCTCATTTGATTTCTTCCCACCCATTACACAAGACACCTTTTTTTCTCTCCTCAATAAAGTCCGCTCTGGTTCCCCTACAGACAGTTGCCCCCCCCCACATTGCTCGTGAAATTTTCTGTCAGCTCCCTGAAATCCCATTGTCTCTTCTTAATAACTCCCTGTCCTCAGGCATTGTCCCTAACTGCTTCAAAATGGCAGAAGTACGACCCATTCTGAAAAAACCAGGCGCAGACCCCTCGATACCCAGCAATTTTTGACCCATCTCACTCCTACCTTTTTTGGGAAAAATCCTGGAGGCCTACGTCACTAGTTGCCTTAGTAAATTCGTGGAAGACTCACACTACCTGGACCCTCACCAGGCAGGTTTTAGACCCGAGCACTCCACTGAATCCATCTTACTAGCCATCCACGATGAGCTGATACGAGGCGCGGACCATAACATCTCGCAGGCACTTATCCTCCTGGATTTGTCGGCTGCTTTCGACACCGTCGACCATAAACTTTTGGTCGAACGTGTCGAAGGCGCCGGCATCCATGGTATTCCCCTAAAATGGATCTCCTCCTTCCTCAGTAATCGCTACCAAGCCGTTCGCTTATCTGACCTCACGTTGGAAAAAAAGGAACTCACCTGCAGGGTTCCCCAGGGCTCCTCCCTCCCCCCGCTCCTATTTAACCTTTACATCCGGCCACTAATATCAGACCTAAGGAAGAGGGACGTAGCCATCTTCAACTATGCTGATGACATACAGCTCGTCTTCACCATCGATCCCTCTCCCCCTGCAATCGAATCCTTCCAGTCCACCTTGACGTTCATTCGATCATGGATGAACACAAGCCAACTCAAATTAAACCTAGACAAGACTGAGCTAGTACTCATTAGGCCCTCATCCAATCCCTGGAACCCTAGCTTCTGGCCACCCATTCTGGGCCCTCCACCGACCCCCGCCGGAGCAGTCAAAAGCCTTGGAGTCACCATGAGCAGCGATCTCACCCTTAAGACCCAAGTCAATTCCGTAGTCTCTTCCTGTTTCTTTCATTTGCGCAGGATCCGAAAAATTAGCAAATTCCTCTCCTTTGAGGCCCTGGTTCAGGTCACCTTGGCCCTAGTAATGTCACGAATTGACTACTCCAACTCCCTGTACGCCGAGATTCCTGCCTATCAGCTGCAGAGGCTTCAGCTGGTCCAGAACCAGGTGGCCAGACTTGTACATGGCCTACCCAAGTCGCACCAGGCCAAACCTCTCCATAAGGGCCTCCACTGGCTCCCTGTGGCGCAACGCTGCCTCTTCAAGATTGGCTGCTTGACCCACAGAGCTCTTTCATCCCATGGGCCAGTCTTCATCACAAATAGAGTCCAGCGCTACATCCCCCGCCGTACCCTCCGCTCTGCCAACGCGAATCTCCTGACACCCCTTGCCTTCAAGCGCAAGAAACATGGGGGGCTGAGATTTGCGTCCCTTGCTCCCCAGTTCTGGAATTCACTGCCACCTACATTACGCCAAATGGAGTCCTACCCCATGTTCAGGAAATCTCTCAAAACTTGGCTGTTCTCCCAGGCCTATGATCAATAACCCACACCCCCCCCTGTTCACGCTTCCTCACCCCTGCGCCAAGAAACCGTTGGTGAACAAGCGCTATACATATCCTTTTTATCATAGCATATCATATCATAAAATGACCTGCGCAGACGCCCCCTCTAATTTCAGATAATCCATTAGCATGTGTTTACCTGGACCACTGTGGTCCCTTACAAAGGGACCGTAACTACAAATATATCATGGTCGCAGTGGATTCCTGCACAAGATTCATTTGGATGTGGCCTCAGCGCTCGGCTGACGCCAGAACTGTTATAAAAGATTTGCGAGTCTTTATCGGCACATATGCAATCGGCACGCTACATTCTGACCAGGGTCCTGCGTTTAGCTCTCGAGCTTACAAGGAGGCCATGGCCAGCTTGGGCGCTGCATTGCGGTTTTTGAGTCCCTTCCATCCTGAGGGAAATGCGGTAGTGGAAAGAAAAAACCGTGACATAAAGCAATCTATAACAGCTAGGGTATTAGGCTCGGGTGACGGGTGGGTAAAACATCTAGATAGTGTCCAATGTAGTCTTAACAATTTGCCAAGAAATTCTCTGGGGGGAATCACTCCATATGAATTACTATTTGGTACTAGAATGCTCATCCAGGATCTTGATTGTCAAACTTCAGTGGTGGAACAGAAGCCCTTTGATATCAAAACCGTTTGGCTGTTTTACAGGAGTTAAATTAAACAAGAAGAAGTCTGAATAACACAACACAAAGCCCAACGACCACTGAAGAAAAAACACCTGTCCCAGCAAGACCTGTCTGGATTCCAAAGATTGGGGATCTAGTCAGGGAAAAGATCGCGGTGGAGAAGGAATTTGGGCCTTCTTACAGAAAAGCAGTACCTGTCTTAGCAATGCTTGGACCAAGATAAGTGTTACTACCGCCGCCTGCTGGTAAAAGGGAGAACAGAACGGTATCAATCGACCTGGTAAAACCACAGCATGTGGACGATAATAAGTAGTAGGCCCAGTGGACTCCCAAGAAGTAGCAGACAACCAAATCTGGCTACTTTCCAAGAGGTTCAAACTGAAAGACTAATCACCTTTGATAAACCTACAGTAAGAAAAGAAGGACTATGTAACAAAGCAATGGAACTTGTGCCTCTTGAAACCCAAATATCAGTTCGTCAAGAAACTCCTGTCTACAATGATGTAGCATCTGACTATACAAACATGCCAAAAAAGGAAAAAAAAAGCTCTAGCGATTTTGAAAAAATCCGGATGCAATTCCAACTATTGACAGAACTGCCTCTGGCTAATTTATCAACTTCGATAACTTTTATGAGGATCCAAGTGAACCAGAAACAACGCCAGCAAAAAAACTTTTTAAAGAAAAAATAACAGAACTCTTTCATCAACTTGAGAAAACATATCTGGTTTCACCATGGGTTGAATTTTGGATTGGATAAGGTGTAGTTTTTCTCCTGCTATGGCTCATTTTTGTTTTAAGTTTGGGAAAAATGATAGATGGAAAATACTGTACAATGGACACAGCAAGTAAGAACATCAACTTGCTCCTGCAACCTTACAAATCTCATTGTGAAGGAAGAGACCTGTCATCAGTGAACATCACAGCCGTTCCTATACCTGGTGGTATAGCATGGGACACAACTGATTATGACATTTATGGCCCGTGGAGCTATTGAAGATTCCATATGAGTTTAAGGTTTCTTTGAGTGACTTTGTTTCACCAAGCACGTTTTCTGATGATTGGAACTTTGAAACTGTTAATAATATGATGACAGGTTTAGAAATGTCAGCTAAATTGACTAAACATGAATACTTAGAATGTTCATCAGATTATGAACAAATGTATTGTTATAATTATTATGGTCACCATTATTTGCACAAATCTGTAAATCCTAGAGATGTTTTTACTTATAATCAATGGAAAATTTTCCAACGCCGCCAAAGGGCAGCTCAAAAACATTTTATGAAAAGTTTCCATACTTCTCAGGTTTTAATGTCAAAAATCTAGAAACGTTTTATTACAAAAATATGAATAAGAACCTGTTGACCAATACTAAACAAATTTATTCTGCAAACTTTTATGCTCAGCTGTCTACATTAGGTTTTAACTTTTGGAAGGACAATATTGAGATAAAAACTGTCTGGGGCACAAAAGACTGGCAGGTGCAGGGTTTAGAAGCCTTGTTCCGAGCCTGCATTATCCCAGAACAAATTATATTTTTAAATGACACTGTTCAACAAACATCATGTCTTGGCATAGCTAAAATAAAAGATTTAAACAAACCGTCCATACCTAAAGCCACACCTGACAGTAATGGCACTGCAGATGAGGAGGTAGACATAAAACAGATTTTACAACACAATAGAACTAATCCTAATTGGAAAAAATGGTTAATCTGGCCCACAGACACGAATAACTGTCAAGATAGATTCCTGAACAAAATACAAGGGTTCAAAATGAATAGGCCAGATCCAAGGTATTCCCAAAGACAACATCCAGGGATAGTGACAACTTACAGTGTAGGAAAACTATGCCTTGAGTGGCTACAGAAATCCACGATTCCTGAAATTAAACAACACTTAACTTTACTTAAAGAAGGGGTTGACTTACGAGACTTCTTACTAGGGCCTCGTAAACAACGTCAAAAACGTTTCATATACACCAGTATATAAGCTGCGTACAACGAAGCTTGAAAAATAACACAAATGGAAACTGCAGAAAAAATATGTGAAATTGATCGTATTAATTTAGAGAAAGCTCTCTCTGTAGTGGACAATGGGTTAACGACTCTGTCCTCCAGAATCTATTCTTTGGACAGCATTGTATCATCTGCCATTGACATAATAGAACAGGATTTGCTAATGTTACAACATGGCCAGTCTCAATTACGTTCTATAATGCTGCTAGGCTGGACGTTACAAAATCTCCGTTCCGGCTACGTGCCATGGCGTCTAATCAATACCACTTCATTGTTTACTGTCTTTAACCTTACAGATAAACAAATCTCTTTGGCAAAAGAGGAGCAGACTATACGGTGCTGAACATTGAAAAACTGGAAAGATTACCATTAACAGTTTCTGAGAAGCCTGTCGTAGAATGGATAATACATGGCACCATCACGATACCAGTGACGATTTTCCAATTTCAGTATTGTCTACGGCATATACCAGCAGGCCTGTATGAAAGGTTGGGTAAAGGATACATTAAGTCAACCTGGAATTTACCATACACACACAAATGTTGGAGTGGGGGAAAGGAGGTATTTTTTAGTACAAAAAATTGTAAAAACTCATTTAGCGGTACACTTTTATGTGAAGGTATTAATTTACATGGAGCCTGCGAAGGTTCTTAAAATAACCTTTCTTGCCACATGCACAGTAGTCCAGCAGCAGTGATAGACCCTATTTTCAGGCAGCTTTCCAATGGTAGCTACGTTATGCATAATGATCACAGCTGTTGCGGCATGTTGCCAGGAAAAGCCTATCTAGTTAGTGTGTCGGCCAGGGTCACTTGTTGTATGCAAGTATTGTATCCAAAAAGCAAGACAGACGGGGAGACGGCGTTATGGCCTCACTGAATATCTCTTCTATACGAAATGATACATTAAGCAGAATGAAAGCCATTCTTTTGCAAAAAACTGTGCCACTGACCTCGTCTAGAGAAACATATGATCTGCAAGTTGCAAGGACTTCTGCAGAGATACATGCATTATTATCAACAAACTGCCCAGTACATTTCACAGAAATGTTAGGTCAAATCTTAAACATGTTTGATACCAGTGGCATCCCACATGTATTTAAGACGATCTTTCGGGACTGTTAACACCATTCGAAGCAGTCCTCTGCATTTTTCCAAATTTCGTGCACTTTGTGTTTGGTGGTCTGCCTCTCATTTTGGGACTCGTAGCAGGAATTCTATTTTATTTTTGTTCCTTCTGCTCTGATATGGCAAATCCAGTCACCGACGATACCCAGACTACAATGGAACAGGCTCTCCAGGCCATGCGGTATCGTGACAGAATTACACAGATTCTCGGCTTGGCTCGTTTAAGAGATCTGAATACCACTTGGCTCCTTTCATTCAGACCAATCTGGCAAGATTGCATCTTACCTGTTCTACGATGCCTGCTTTGCAGAGAAGAATGCGTGTTAGACATTTGTCTTACACTTCCATCAGCACTGCCAACGGATGTTGACACTTTGCTGGGTCCCATACCGACTCATACATCGTGTTGCTCCCAACGGCTGCCAATCCTGATGACGGCATTCATTGAGATCTCACCGCTAATGCAGCTATTGGTGAGGTACGTGGAACAACAGGCACACAGGTACCATCTACAGCGAACATTGCTAATGCGGATGACGCTGACGGCGATGCTTCACATCTATTCACATTTGATCTACTTGATGAAGTAGTTCCGCTTTCACTAACTGTGGTAGACGGTTTCTTTGCCAGCTTAGATGATTTGATGTTTTCTCCCGACACCGAGAATAACTTTTGAAAAGTGCACACGGCGTTCCATGAACTCTGAAATTCGGCCTTCGGGTTTTTCAAAACAAGTCCTCTTACTTGGGACCTCTATGTTTCTATAAGCTACATTCCAAATTTTTTTTTCTTCTCTCCATACCAGAATAGAACTTTTTTTGCTTGGCACAAAGTAATCTGCTTAAAGGAGAACTATTCTTAGAGAACAAGAAATTCATTTTTTTTATACTTCCCATAGACAATATTTTGCATTCTCGCATGTAAAACGATAACAGTTTATATTTTATGCTATGGAATGGTCTCGATTTTTCTTCTGTAAATTTAGAAGCCATTTCATAAATGTCATTTCATTTTTTAAAGATAGCTATGGTTAGTAAAATACGTGCTAGATAGATACTCATGTATGTGTATAACCATGTTTGATGCATTTCATGTATTTTGGGTGGGATAATGAACACAAGCTTCAGTTATGTTTTTTTAGGCTCATAGATTTAGTAATATTAGACATAATACGTGGAGTGGGTGTTGTATAGCGTTTTAGGACCCTAGTGTAATTTTCCGGATTCATGCCTTTATATAGGTATAAAATACCGTATCCTTATATAGGCATTGAAATCATAACGATATTAAGCCGTAACTCAAGTAGTCCCAATACGGCTAGTTCCGATAATCTACAACAATTTCTTGGAAAAAACCCGCCTTCAGCAGTCAGGGACCTCCCACTGCATGAATATTGCTTTATCCAAGAACTCATGGAGTTTTCAGAGAATTAAGACTCTACTGACGTTATTATGTCCAATCTTACGTCAAACTCGGCACCTTAAAGGTATAAATATGCCCACACTTGTCCAAACAAACACACAGTGGTTTGGAGCAGTTTGACTATCTACTTGACCGACGCGCCCTGCTGCAGCAAGTGCCAAAGGAAGCCGACCCTCCAGCTGACGCACTGAGAGACGCTGTACTTTCTCCAGCATAGAAATCCAGCTCCAGTGTTTCCACACTACCCTTGCAGGTTGCTGGGAAATCGAGTCCTGAGAGAGAGATAGCAGACCTCCTACATTCTAAAAACCAAGGTACAGAGCTGATTAGACCCTAAGAGAATTATTGGATTAAATTCTTGGCAAAAGAATACTAAAACTAAGCTACACCTCACTTACTTCTTCCCTTGTACTAGACCTAGGTTAGGTACACCGGGGTAGGCGTATTTTAGAAGCACTAGTTGAGTACTTTTAGTAATTATTTATTAATGTATGTATTTTATGGCTTAGAAACCATATCATGCTTTTACAGTATTATTTTATAATACTCTTCGTACTGTACGCATTGTACTTTGCAACCAGTATTACGATTGTACCAGTTCATTTCCTCTGCATGAGAAAGAAGACTGTTCAATAAATCCTTTTTATTGAAAACGCCCGTCTCTCTATTTTCTCTGCACCTCTGGTGAAACGAAGCATGCACGATTGACTGAGTGAAATAACTATATATTGTTTCCGCAACTCTAGAGATACATTTCTTATTCTGGGGAAACAAAGTTGTCATGTTTTAATAGGTTGTCAGAAACTAATCCCTTCTTGTGAATTCGAGAAAGTGTCTAGTGACCTCTGAGCTAGCTGGCACTCACAATTAAGTCTAGTATATTCGATAGAGACCTAGTAGACCTTAGTCCTACGTCAAATCTATAGGATATATTATTCCAATGCGCAGAGCCTATTGGGAATATAGGAACTACACTACATCCCTTCTCCATGCGGACGACGCAGTTTTGATGTCAAGAACCCAACTTGGCTCACAAAGGGCCCTTAACACTTACATTGATTTTATGGATAACAGGGGTGTGAAGCTTAACGTTAAGAAGACCTTTGTAATGTCCTACGGTAAGGGAAGGAATAAACAGTGTTGCCTGATAGTAGAAAATGGTAAAATTGAATCTACTAAAAAAAAATCTTATCTAGGTATCCTGTTAGAGGATACGGGGACTTGGAGATCCGTGATTAATAATAGGACCCTCCTCTTTAAGAGATCGACCGCGGCTGTGATGTTATTCGCGGAAAAAAATGGGTAGAAGGCCCCCGGGGATACTATTAAAAATGTACCAGGCTAAATGCTTAAGCATAGCTACTTATGGGGCAGGAATCTGGGAGTTTTATGATGTTTCACCTGTACAAGTAATAGAAAATGCTTTTTTAAAATGTATATTAGCTGTCGCTCAAAGCTCGTCGGTTTGTAATTGTCACAGAGAACTGGGCCTATCCGATATTGCCGATGTGATTAAAATGCAGCCCCTGTTACTTTGGCATAGAGTATGGATGCCACCCTATATAGGGTTAAATAGAGATATCATAAAAGACTCCATGGGATTAGAACAGTCAGTAAAAATTCCCTGGTTGAATTATATTAGAAAGCTGTCTAATGATCTAGGTAGATCTGACTTTTATACTAACCCGGATTCAATGTGCACATTATCTAGAAAAGAACTCAAAGCTCTTTGTCTAAATCACTTTGAGTATCTAAGAATTGGACTGGAAATTAACAAAAGTACAGTGCTTCGTCACCAGATGACATTGGCCTGTAGCTCTATTCAACCATACTTAGTGTGGTGCCTAGGTGGCTACGACAGATACGTCCTGACCAGATTCAGGTTCAACTGTTTCCATCGCCTTGTATCTTTTCCAGCCGCAAATGATTGGTCTAGGCAGCTCTGTCCATGTCGGTGCGATAATCTATCTCCTCAAACCACAATGCATGTGATTCTTTTTTGTAAATTTTATGTTAATGAACGTGCAAGATGGATTATCCCTTTTTTAAAGCAAGGAGCATGGCGGCAATGTCGTCCGACCTTTTTATTCTTACAAATATTGGAAAATGTGTATGTTATTGGAATCATGACGGGTTTCTTAAAATGTATATTAAGAAAAAGGAGAAGCATACATTTTTAATTGTTTTAATAATTGCAATAATCTGTGCTTTATGAGGTAGCTGTTTTCATAATGTATTTTAAAAGATATAATGTATATATGAATTGACTTTGGTATTTCTGGTTTTATGATTTTATCTAGTATTTAACTCCTTGGCTGCTAGGGAGATTATTCTGCTGTGCTGAATAATAAGTAAATCCATTGTTCATAACGAGCTCAGCTCGTCATGAGCACACGAGCAGTGTACTGCATGACGAGCTGAGCTCGTCATGAGCATCGAAGGGGTTAAAATCGAATAAAGCATTTTCTTAATCTGAATCTGAATCTGTACAAGGTTAGTGTTGGTGCTTTGTCTCTATTTAAGTATGAGTCCAAAGTATCTGCATTGTCGGTGTAATGATTTGCCAGTTTGTCTGTGAAATCTTGAGTAACGGGATGAATTCCTTCCAGGCAATTTAGTTTACGAAATTCATTGAGTATTTTTATAGAATTCTTTATTTGCACATTTAGCATTTTGAATTCTGTCTGAATAGTACCTTTTCTTTGTTTTTTTGATAGCTGTATTTTATAATCTGTTAATTGTCTGTAGGTGAAGTTTATCTTGTTTGTTTTTTGTCTTGAACCAGGAACTACGCAGCTTTCTAATTTATAGTTTTATGTCTTTAATCTCTGTATTTCTCCAAGGTGCTTGTTTTCTTTTGTTCTGTTGTGTGGTATCAGGATATTAAAAGCTTCCAGCCGCCACAAATATCGTTTTTAAACATAATTTTTGTTTCTAGATCTGTACTGGATGTTAGTTGTGTTTCTAAGTGTTCCACATTGAGTTTGTTCCACTGTTGATAGGTGGATGCATGTAAGGTGGTTTTAGGTTAATTGTTTAGTATTGTTTTATGTTGGAAAGCAAAGATATGTTTCTTTTTTTTTTTTACAGAGTTTTATATAGCGTAAATTTGACCCGAAGGTATCGGATATCAGGTATCAGAGCACTTTAAATAGCACCAGCTGCATTACATGAGGATACATCAATTTTTAGCTAGGCACGGGGAGATTAAGTGACTTTCCCAGAATCACAAGATGTTCAGCATCATTGCCGAGACTCAAACCCAGTTCCCCAGATTCAAAGTCGACTGCCCTAGCCGTTAGGCCAACACCTCTCCTTAAATGGTGGTCTGACCATGTAACCGGAATTATAGTTTGAAATGTAACTAGTTAGGTATTAGCAAAAATGACATCTAGGATATGTCCAGCAATGTGTGTAGGTTAGTGGTTAATCTGATGAAGGTTCAGTGCATCTAGGCCATTAAATACTGTTTTTGGATTGAACATATTGGGTTTGTCAAACCAAATGTTGAGGTTACCTAGAACACATAGGTTAGAGTGTATTGTTATCAGGTTTGAAACTGTGTACTGTCTAGAAGTGTGTCTGGGAATGTTGCCTTGTTAGGTGGAGGCCTGTAAAGGAGAAGGAAGTTACAGGAGGAAGATGGTGTAGGATTGCATCTTGTGAGAAGAGCCTCACAATTCTTTATGGCGATGTCATCAACTTTAGTGATATGTGATGTTTGCCTGAACACAACAACTAGACCAGCTCCTTTTTTGCCTATACGATTTTGGGTGATGGTTTGATAGCCTAGAGGGATGGCTTCATGCAGGACTGGAGCCATATCATCTCCCAACCATGATTCAGTTATGAATAGTATGTCTAGTTGTCAATTGGTGAGAAGGTCGTAGATGTAATATTTGTTTTTATAGAGTGATCAAGCATTTATTAGTAGACAGTTTAGAGAGTGTGTTCTGGTGACAGTGAGATTTTGTTTTTTAGAAGAGTGATCAGTATTGCGTGGGTTAGTAGCAGCTGTTTTTTAGTGCTGGTATTATCTGTATTTGAATAGCAAGCATGTAGCTGTTCTGTAGTGTGTTTCTCGTCCAGCAGGCTAATAAGGTGTTTTGATGGGTCTGCATGTGTAGGTGGTGAAGACTTTAAGAGTGTGTTGGCATGCTGTGTTGTTTTTGTGGTGTAACCTTGTTGTGCTATAGACATGGAGAAGCAAAGTTGTGATGTGTGGCACGTTGCTTATATTATTTGCATAGGTTTAGGACGGCTGGTGTATCAGTCAATGGTGGTGGTGCAGCATGTAGGTCATGTAGTAAGCTTCTAAATTGTCCAATGGATGACAGGCAGTTGGAAGAGAGGGTTGTATGTATGTTAGGTGTGGTGGAAGTTAGAAAGCTTGGCATTGTGGTTTGTTCTTTTGTGTAGTTTGAAAGGCAGGGTGTACGATTGTATTTTGTGACTGTAATTATTATGAGGTGTTGTGCTTGAGAGATTTTGTTGTGCTGATGTGTGTGATATGTTTAATTTTTGAGGAGTAGTGAAAAGAGTTGTACTTTTGTTTGTGAGTGGAATTTGTGGGGTAAAGAGGGTGGTGATGTGTATGGGAGTAGAATGTATGTTGTGTATAGGAGGGGATGAAATAGAATTGAGACTGTTTGTTTTAGGCCTGTTTGCTGCATAAGTTAAAATGTGTGGTGCAGTGGCATGTAAGTGTTGTGTTGTTGTGTTATTGTGGTAGAAAGAAGAAGAGGCTGTTGGTTGGACAAATGATGGAAGGCTGAGTATGGGTTTGTTAATGATAAAAGGGGGTCTGTTAGGAGTAATTAGAGTGGGGAGTGTGTGCCTGGATGGGTTATAGATAAGTATGGGAGGGATTTTGGTGGCGTTAGTGATGAGTTCATTAGTTAGTGGTGTAGGATAGAGTTGTGTACTGTTTGTAGGTGATGGTGGAAATGTATGGTAGGAGGGAATAAATGGTATATAGGCTTGGTTTGTGTGGTTTTGCAGTGTATGGTGGTACATTGATTTGTGTATAGGGTTAGTTTGTAGTAAGTGTGTGGTTTACATTTGGTGCGAGTGTGTTACTCTGTGAATGGTATGGGGTAGGTATTACTGAAAGAGAAAATGGGCAGAATTTCTGGCACTGGTCCTGACCAGTCTCGAAAAGGCTCAAACAGGCACCTGCCCTTGTCCTCTCTACCATTGGCCTCAACACACGGGCTGAAATACCCTAAGCCTTAGTCTTTTATAGCCCTAGTAGTCAGATGACCCCTTCAGCCAATGGGAGCCCTATCCCTAACTCTACCCAATCACAACACTAGCCCTAAAAATGAGAACCAATACAAGACCAGGACCTCACAGCCAATAAAAACGCTAGTCCAAGCACTCAATCAGATACAAACTGTCATGCCTCGAGGTCCGCAGACGGGCGGTCCCTTTAAGAAACCCCTACATAAGCAGTTAGAGCCCTTGGAGCGACGCTTTACGTCCTTGCGTCAAGCTCCCGTTTCTGCGTTTCCTGTCCTGTTTCCTGATTTCCGGTTATTCTTGTTGTGAACTGGCTCGCCTCGGTTCCTTTGCATTGAGGCGTTCTCCTTGTTCCTGCTGTGGTTCCGTATTCTGGAACTTATTCCTTGAGCCTCGTTTGTTTACAGACTGCTCCGCCCGACGGCCGGGTTTTCCTCCGTCGTCTGGCCGGGCAGAGTGTCAGTGTCCCCCTTGGTCTTGCTGGCTCCGCCCGACGGCCGGGTCTTTCTCCGTCGTCTGGCCGGGCAGTGTGCTGACCTCTCCTCTTTTCCCTTGGCTCCGCCCGACGGCCGGGTTTATACTCCGCCGTCTGGCCGGGCTGCTGCTTCCCCTTCATTTCCATTACCTGCTCCGCATTACAGCCGGGCTTGTTTTCCCCGCTGCCTTGCAGTGGATGCTTTAGGTATTTAGCCGTATTAATTCATCCCTCCACCCGGCGGCCGGGCTTAGTCTCCGCCATCCGGTGGTTCCCTTTACCCGCCATTTGTTTTCTTCTTGGTCCTATCATCTTCCCTTACCTCCTGAGTTCCTGGCCATACTCTGTGTGTGGGTACTGCACTTGCGTGGACTCGCTAAAGATACATCTCCACATCTCTCAGAAGCACGGTAACAGCGCAGTGCGCTATTCTTATGTTATTATCTCTAAGGCCATTCTTGAACTTAATGTATGTTTGTTTTGCATCTCAAACAGTTAGTTTCTACGTGAATGTTCTGATTCTGGGGTGCTCTACTGCGATACAGATGTTGGTTTAAGAGTCTTCTACATGTCATCAAGTAAGACTAACATAATCTTGAACAGTGTTATACAATTGCACAGTACACCTTGAGTAATCACTATTGTGTTTCTTGTTTGTACCTCCACCTTAGCTCAACCAAACCCCTGTCAAGTATCCACAGTTATATGCCAGCACAGTATAATTACTCTTGGTATGTAGTACACATAGCTTGTAGAGGTTACTGTTGTTATTTTGTGTATGATATTGAAGTTTAGTAATTCCTGTTTTGGTTTTAGCCCCTACACCCATCAGAGGTCCAGGCCAGGTGCATGTCCATCCACTCAGAAGTCTACAACCAAGAAGAATATTTTTTCCCCGCCTTTCCTTGTTTTGTCTCCCTGTTTTCCCCTGGCGAGCCTCTCGGTACTCTAGTGCTTGATAGAGTCGGAAGGCCGTAGGGGAAGGCTGTGGAATATTCATCGGATCCTTGGCGCTCCTGTGGAACCTGCCTGAGAACCATTACAGAACGTAAAGCCCACGTGGTTTGTTCTGCCCGAGCGTCATGGATCTTGATGCGGTATCCCTGGCTGATGTTGCTAGTATGTTGGGGAATCTACAGGTAGAGACCCAAGCATTGATATCTAGAGTAGATGTATTACAGCGACAGCAGTCTGGTGGGGCTACTGGGGGAGGTACTTCAGTGGTTCAAGTAACCACACCCCCTTCTCTACCGTTAGCTCCACCTGAAAGGTATTCCGGAGACGGGGCACGATGTGCCGCCTTCTTGAGTCAGTGTCAGCTGCATTTCTCCTGTAAAGCTGCATGTTTTCCATCTGACCAGGCTAAAGTAGCTTTTGTAATTTCCTACCTCAGTGGGGGAGCTGCGGATTGGGCCATACCGTTAGTTGACAGGGATGATCCGTTACTACACAGTTACCCTGCATTCAGGAGGGAGTTTCGAAAACTTTTTGATAGACATGTATACACCCAGTCTGCAGATACAGAATTATTAGCCTTGAAACAGGGCAACCAAGATCTAGTGTCCTACATTACTTCTTTTCGTAGACTGGTCGTTGAATCCCACTGGCCAGAGGAGAAACGTGGCACCATGTTTTACAAAGGTCTCAGAGATGACTTGAAGGATGCTTTATCACAGATTGTAGATCTGCCTACATCATGTAACGAGCTCATTGATTTAGTGGTAAAGATAGATCACAGACAACAAGAAAGAAAGAAAGAGAAAGGTAAACATGAAGCAAGATATCTACCTTTACGTGAAAAGAAGGTCACTGTGGAGAAATCCGTTGACGAGGGTGAGCCCATGCAGATAGGCATAGTAAGAGGACCTCTCACACAAGAGGAAAGACATAGAAGACGAACACTCAGGCTGTGGTAAATAAATAAATAATACCCTATTTTTGACTAGACATATATCATAACAGATAGCTCAATAAATAAGAGTCAAGATTCGAGGTAGTAGGAGTTTTGCAGGTTTAATACAGCATAAGGACAGGAACAGGACAACCTGCATGGGAATAGGATGACAGGGCCCAGCAGCTGCTGGGGCTGGATCTGGGATGAGCGCGCTGGCTTTCAATAACAAAACAAGAGCATATATACATAACGCAAACACATAGAATTACATTGCAGTAGGCGTAGCAGTGGGTGGAGCAGAAGGCGTGACGCGTAGCAGTCGCGAAAGATAAGGGGGAAAAGAGGTGTAACTGGGCGTATACATAGACATGTGATGCAAACGTAACAGGATATGTCATGAATGGGGCGGAAACCATGGAGGGGGCTACCTGAGGAGCCGGGACCTCTAACCTAATGGTGCGCGCAAACTGACAATGACGTATTACTAGGAGAAGCTGGGGGCTATGAACTCTGTGCTAGGAGCAGAGACTGAAGTCTGGAGGGTCGGAGCGACATGTGCCTAAACCCTATCTAGTATCTGATGTTTAGAGAACATGTTGATATAAACTAGAAGTTAGGAGGGGAAAGGCTAACTTGATTCTAAGACTGGACCATGCATTATTCTACATGTAGTGCGTGTTGAAGAATATTAAATGACCATTAAATACAGTATTCTCTAACATGGAGCCCTGAAGGCTAGACAATGACGGAAACTATTGATGCAGTTCAGTAGCTTAGGAATGCAGAGAAGGAGGACTGAACTGATAACTGGAACTATAACATACTTTTGGCAGACTCAGAGGCAGAGCCAGCTGAACCGGGCACTGCGAGGCAGGAAGTAAGTGAAGGGTCGAGGATACAGGTGGGGGCTGTATCGCTCCTCAGCGAGGCTTCAGGAGACAGGAGCTGAATCTGGTGTCCAGGCCCTTTTGAGGCCTAGAAACGGGGACTTTATAATAGAATAACGTGCACACTGAGAAACGTGGCAACGTAGCTTTACATAGGCCTGATATTCGTAGTATTCACGAGGACTGGAAACTGACATACTAGAGGTGGACACAACTGTAATTGCGTCATTAATCGAACATGGGAAATGCATATGCATATTTAATCATGCACACATAACATATGATGGATGAGGCGTAGGGACACAGAACATGGCAAAATTTACTTTTCCACATTCCCTCCTTGTCACTACGTTTCCATCAGGAAACATCAATATTCATGATACCATCTATCATTTCATACAGTATCATTTGCTCGTCTCGAATTATCCTGGAACGGGATTTAGAACTGGGCTTGGGACTAGGAATACAAGAGGTAGCACAAATGCCGCAAATCGCAGGGCCACATTGTATACAGAGGCAGCAGCTGAATATGATCGCTACTGCAATACCTAGGAAGGACAATATTTTCCATCCCCATGCGGAAATTATATTCCAGAACCAACCGGACCATGTCCAGGTGCCTGGATCTTGGTGTAACAGATGGGCAATTTTATGGAGTCTGGTTATAGCTGAATAAACAGACGGCGCGTTATTTGGAATGAAAATGCAGCAACTAGATCCGATGACTCTACAGGCCCCGCCCCTATCGGCCAGTATGACGTCAAGGACGAGACGATTCTGTAAAACGACAAATCTCATAGCAGATTGCTCTTCGGTTAGGTTACCTAGAGCAGAGGCAGTCTCATTTACTACAGCTTCAAGGGTTCTTGTTAACCTACGGATTAACTTACTATTCTGGACAGGTCCTATAAAGAAGAAGAAACCTTTATTGAAATCGGTATATTGTTCTAGAGCAGTTTCAGTATAATCGACAATTGGGGACTCCCTTCTATGTCTAATGTGTACTAGATGTGTATTTCTATGATAATCAGGTGGGGCTAGGAAAACTGGTGGCAGTAGGAAGGCAATGTAACAGGTTCCCTCCCAATCGAGGGGCAGACGAACATATGCGGTCTGACCACAAATAAAATATGAATGACGTGAAGCTTTGAAAATAGATTTCCCACTGTCACTATACTTGACAATAGTAGTACAATCACTATGTCCTACATGTACGGAACCATTATTTCGGACACATAATTCGCCTTTGACTGGTAGTACTGAAATAGCAGGTAAGTCTGGAGTAGTATCAGACTGAACATTCAGGACCATGAAATTCGACGAATAATTACCTAAATTATACACTTCATTCTCTAGATCTAACCCGGTTCTGTGGGGAAGACCTTGCTTGTCTGGGAAACATGTACTGTTAAGAAAAGACATATCTGTTGAGGATGACGTTAACGTGGACCATGCTCCACACGAACCATTATGTGAAAAAGGATAAGGAAAGAGTGGCAGAACTCCCTTCGGTGTCTGGAAAGGGGGGAGTCGACCACATACCCAACAATTAGTGGTATTGCTGGTCTGGTGTGAGTAATGTAACATGCGGATAAAAGTATTGTTTCGCATAGCGAGGCGGTAAGAAAATTCATGAGGGGGCAGATCACTAAACGTGTGCTCTACTGTAGCATTAGCAGACTTATTTACATGTGAGACTGGGAAACATAGGTAAAATGCATAACTGGTGCAGGAAATCATAAGGCTGGAAAACAATATGAAACATAGAAAAACGATACATCGGATTGAGTTTTGACTAACTCTCTCACTATGGGGGTCTATTTTATACATGTCAGAAACAGTCTAACCGTTTCACCTAGGGGAGGACTTAGACAATCAAACTGGCTGACTTATTTTACTAGACCGGAGTTTTTGTTTATACTCCTGTTGCGGAGTTTTCTCTAACAGGGGAGGGGTTGTAGCAATGTCTTTTGCGGGACAGTCCTTGAGAACAATATTCTGGCAATCCTTCAAATCCTGGGAAATGTTCTTAAAGACGGGTTTCAGTCCATTAAAAAGTTTGACATGAGAAAGGTGCACCCAGCCTTTGCGTCCTTCCAACTTCACGGCTGTACGGGTGGTGAGGAGGACCTGTCGGGGCTCTTTCCAACGAGGCTCCAGCGGACTTGATCTGTCAAAGTTGCGGACCATCACCATGGATCCTGGAACGATTTCATGCGGTGCCACCTCGGTATTGTCTGGAAATGCGGCGGCAACCTGTGAACGACATGAGTTGAGGGCAGACATCAAGGAAGCTAGGTAATCTGTCAGCATATTACTTGAAACATCTGTAATACTTCGGGGTCTAGGAGTACCCCACATATTTGGGGGGCGGCCAAATACGACCTCATACGGGGACAGACCTGATCTGGAATGTGCGACCATGCGCATATAAAATAAAGCGACTGGCAGAGCTACTAGCCAGTCCACACCTTTTTCTTGACAGACTTTGGCGATGCGGATTTTCAGGGTTTGATTATGTCTCTCAACGAGACCGGCTGCTTCAGGATGGCGTACACAATGGAACTTCCACTGGTACCCTAACAAAAGGGAAACATGCTTCATGAGTTCGGATGAGAATGGCTGGCCGTTATCAGAATATACGACTCTAGGGAGTCCATAACGAGGGAAGAATTCACGAACCAACTGCTTGGCAGTGGTCGCGGCTGTGTAATCTGGGACTGGATATGCTTCTGTCCACCTGGACAAAGCGCATACAACTACAAGGACATACTTGAAACCTCGACATCGCTCCATCTGAATATAATCCATCTGGAGGACTTCAAAAGGGTGGTCAGGGGGCTGGAATCCACCTTGTTCCACCGGGACACTTTTACCTGGATTAAACTGACAACATATCATACAGGTACGGACTTTCTGCTTGGCTGCAGCTCGTAAATGCTTGTTGAACCAAATGTTCTGGATACTGTCTAACATAGCTTTTTCTCCTAAATGTGCTGGACTATGTGCGGTATTAATAATGACTTGAACCATAGAGTCGGGGAGAAACCATGTGGCTCTACCCTTCGTTAACCATCCTTGATCTGTCTGGACCCCTCCTTGTTCGGACCATTTCTTGATTTCATCGGGAGTAGCATGTAACTGGATATCTATGACATCTTGTGTAGGGTCCTTAACTGTCATGCATGTAGTCGGATCTGGAGTATGTGTCTGATTAACTTGAATGTCTGGAGTCTGGGCTGTAAGCTTGGCTGTGCGATCTGCTAGATCATTACCCTGGGAAATAATGTCAGTGACCTTCGTATGTGCTTTGCACTTCATAATAGCGATAGATGTCGGTAAGTGTATGGCATCTAACAGAGCTTGAATAAGGAGACCATGCTGAATCTTGGTTCCATGAGAAGTCATGAAACCTCTCTCCTGCCAGAGCACTCCGAAGTCGTGTACAACTCCAAATGCGTAGCGTGAATCTGTGTAAACATTAACTTTCAGGTTCTTGGCGTGTATGCAGGCTTGTGTCAGAGCAACTAGCTCTGCTGCTTGAGCGGACAGGGTATCAATACGGTGTGTTTCAATAACTTCAGTGTCAGTAGTCACTGCATACGCGGCGACTAGTTCTCCTGTACTAGTTCTCATACATGAACCATCCACATAAAGTGTCAGGTCGGGGTCTGATAACGGAGTATCTGTCAGATCTTGTCTTGGCTTTGTCGTAATGTTAACTACTTCCACACAGTCATGTGGGTCAGGATTCGAAGTAACTGATGGTAATAATGTAGCAGGATTCAGGATGTTGCAGCGTCTGATTTCTATGTGTGGCTGGAACAGTGTCAATTCATAACCTGTTAAACGTGCAATTGTCAAGTGCTGAGTTTGTGTTCGGTTCAGAAGAACTTCCACAGAATGTGGAACTTGTACTGTCAGAGAGTGTCCTAAAACTATGGAATCACTTTGTCTGATAGCTAGTGCTGTGGCTGCAACTGACTTGAGGCACGCAGGTAAAGCCTGGGCTACAGGATCTAATGTGCTAGAAAAATAAGCACAGGGCTTGTATTGTCCTGCTTGATCTTGTGTGAGAACAGATAATGCTGTACCTTCACAATCTGTAACGAAAAGTGTAAAAGGCTTACTGTAGTTCGGTGTCGCTAGAACTGGAGCTTGGCATAGGGCTTTCTTTAACTCATTGAAACTAAGTGTATGTTCAGATGTCCAAGGGAGGACAGTCGATACGGCTGCCTCCTGTGTCGTTAACTGTATCAGTGGCTTGGCTAGAAATGCATACTGAGGAATCCATTGTCTGCAGTAAGAAGTAAGGCCGATAAAAGCACGTACCTCCTTCTGGGTCTTGGGCTGAGGAAGACTCGCTATTAACTGGATACGGTCTGGTGTCAACTGCCTACCCCTCTTGGACAGTAAGTGTCCTAAGTAGACCACTTGCTGGACACAGAATTGAAGCTTCGAAGGGGACACCTTGTGCCCCATCTCGGCTAGGAAATACAGAACCGTCAGTGACGCTCGCTCGCAATCACGTTCAGAACGGGCTGTGATCAGTAGATCATCGACATACTGGAGCAGGGCAGTGTCAGTTGGCATGTGAACATTATCAAGTTGTCTCTTAAGTGCTTGACTGTAAATACTAGGACTTTCTGTGAAACCTTGAGGAGCTCGTGTGAACATATAGCTCCTTCCATTTAAACAAAATCCGAAAAGGAACTGGCTGTCTGGATGAATTGGAACACTAAAAAATGCGTTCTTGAGGTCTATGACAGTGAAGAACGTGGCTTCGGAATCAATGGCTGTCAATAGGGAAGAGATGTCTGGGACAACTGGGTACTGAGGAATAATACATTTATTAAGCTCTCGTAGGTCAATCACTAATCGATATACTGGGGGTGCATTTGGATCAGTACGTTTCATGACTGGAATGATCGGAGAATTGCATACGTTGGAGTCAGTTTCTACAACTACTCCTTGAGCGATGAGCTCGTCAATAATTTTGGATAGGGCTGCTACAGCCTCAGGTGGCAATCTGTACTGTCTGATTCGTGGTAACACTACACCTGGCTTGAGAGTCACACGATGGGGTGTGATTTGCATGTACCCTACATCAGTTGGACCTTGCGCCCATAAATGCTGCGGAACATTAGACAATCTTGGATCAAAATCTCGTAATACATAGTGACCCTTGAAGTCACGCAGGAACAGACGTATTCCCTCTGGGGAACAACATATAACTGCACCTAACTCTTTCAGTGTTTTAATGCCCAATAGATTTTCTGGACATGACTTAGTAAGTAACAGATCAGTAGTACGGGACAATGGACCTACTTCTAGAGTAACTGGTTTTGAAATCTCATTTACGATAGGTTTTCCTGAAAATCCAAGGGAAACATTTCTTGAGCCTGAGAGCGGAGCCCCTGGAACTTCGGCATGACTAATTGTGGTCCTACTTGCCCCTGTATCAATCAAAAACTTTCTGTCTTTCCCTAATACTTGACTGTGAACATAGGGACCTTCTTGATCTACAGGTATCTCGATGAGAGGCAAGCCTACCTCCCTCTCTAGGCTGTTTCATGAATACTGCTGGTACTCTGGATACTCAGACTGTGCATACTGGTACATCTGCGATGTAACATGCTGTGTTGCAGCAATAGGCTGCGGTGCGGTAACTGTCTGTGGTGCATTCTGTGGCTGAGGAATCTGTGAAACTTGTTCTTGTCTAGGCGGACGTGGTCTTTCCTTAGTCTTACCAGTAGCTATATTGTGTTTCAGGACTGCACACTCATTTATAAAATGACCTGGCTGTTTACAATAATTGCAATTCCCTTTAACGGGAGCTGCAGGATGACTGGCTTGATTTGGACCCCTCTTCTGACTGTCTTGAGGAACAGATTGTGCAACTAGTACTTTCATTTTCGTGTCTTTCATACGTTTTCTCTCGTGTTCTTGCTCTTCCCTGATTCTATTCTGGTGGTACTGGAGCATCTGCAACATCTGGGACGGGGTATTAGCTTGCCAGGTACTTTCGACTTTCAGAACTCGATTTTTAATCTGTGGGCTTGAATTCTCGACTAATTTAGTAACAAAGAGATGAGGGTATGACTCACTACTTGTCTTGAGGCCACTATTGATGCTAAAGCATTTTTCAAACCTAGAATAAAAATCACTAATGTCTTCTTCTTGTTTCTGTTTACAGGCTGAGATTGCATCCCAGTCTTCTTTTCTAGTTGTCAATAATCTGGGTAAAACTTGTATTAATAATTCTGGTAATTCTTTACATTTATCTCCAAGACCGGTACCTGGTACTCGTGACTTATCTTCAGCTTCTAGAACTGTCCAATCTATCTTTTTCTCTCCCACCTCCCATTCTTTTTCCTTTAGCTTTTCATACACCCCTGCGGGCAACAGGACCTTTAACATTTTGATTATATCTGGGTAAGTGTATTCTCCCATACGGAGCATGTCTTTTAATTCTCTATGGAACCCTGCTGGATCTTTGTCATGACAGGGAATTAATTTCTTCATCTCGAGGAGTTCCATCTTTGTTATTGGAGTGTATACAAACACTCGTTGCATTTCACCGTCCTCTGTCTTAACTGGATGCACTTCTCGTAACGGGTTCTGTCTCTCTATGTAAAATGGTTTACTTTCTGGGGGTGAGACATGAACAAAATGCGGGTTCAGAAACGTTCTATATTTGTGACGCTGTTCTAGAATGACACTAATTAAATCGGTACCTAAACCTCTCCATCTATACTGGAGTAACTCGTTCAGGATATCATGTAACGGACCTGGATCAGAGTGTTGACCCTCATACAAAGTAATGAGGTGCTGAATCATATACATACCCGCCAGTCGTTGCTCGGCTGGGGGCAATTTCAGAAACATTTGTGCCACTATTTCGTCTGGAAAAGTGGTAGAATCAGTAATCCATCGGACTGCTGATCGGGCTAGTTCTTGTTCATGCATGGTACTTAACTCACTGTAACCGATTCGTGATTTCAGAATGTGATCGGTAGCTTGAAACACTTGTTCTAGGAAACCTTGTTCTGGTGCTGAATGATGGAAAATTGACTTGTGTTCTAGGCGTAAATGGCGATCTGGAAATCTAGATTTTCCTACATACGCTATTCTGGCGGTATTCTCGTCGTCTTCCTCTTCAGGATCAGAGTTACTTTCTTTCTCGCTTACTTGTGCTGCTTTACGTTGTTCGTGTAACCTTATTATTTCTCTACGGATTTTCTTGTACATACTCTCCATGGCACTAATGGTATTGTGCTTACCCTCGGCTATATTATCACTCCACTTTGTCAGGGTTTTCATTTCGGCCTGATCTTTAGACGGGTAATCTTGTTCTCTTATTAGACAGTTAATTAAAAACTTTAATATCATACGCTGGATCTCAGCTTTCCTTTGAGACATGGCATCACTAATACTTTCTGGATCATCCCCTGTACGGATGAAACGATATATTCTGTCTAGATCTTCTTTCATGTTTGGTAGGGTGACTAGATACTCGGTCACCCTCCTTACGCGTACTGAATATAAAACCATATTATTCTCGCCTGGGACTGGGTCATAGGCACATTCGCCAAGGGCTTGCCTGATTTCTGCAACAGACTTATTACTCTTGGGAGTACGCTGTGATGCTTGAGCATGTAATTCGAGTGCTGATAAACGCTTGCGTGGCGGCGGGGTTTGAGGAGGACCTCCTCCTGCGGCCCCTAGACTAGAATCGTCGACTGATATTCTTCGTGGCGGAGCGGGAAATTGAAATGCTGGCTGGACCGGGGGTACCGTAGCAGGTACTGCATGGGGTGCCCCGGTGTCTGGAGGAGCAGGATGTGCCTGATTGACAGGGACTGGCGGAGCGCGAACAGGATTTGCATATTCAGGGACTGTGTCGTCCAGATAGGACGAAATAAAAATATCAGCTGCGGTCGGTTTGTGACGTAGCTTGGTCGGAACTAATGGTGGCGGGAAATTACTGGATGCCTCCGGGGTCGCTTTTGGCAAGCCCTCGGCAAGAAGAGGATACATACCCTTAATAAGGGCATTCCTCTGTCTGTCTCTCTGTTCAGTTTTGACTTGTTCACCTATCTCGATTAATTCTTTTTCTTGGGCTCGCTCTAAGGATTCTCTACTTAATTCTGACTTTCTGATTTCTTTTTCAGTTCTTTTATGAGCTTCTTTGCGCCATAACTCAATGGCATCTTTCTGTGACTGTCTGGCTTTCTTTTTCCATAATGCTTCTTCTACTCGCATGATGCATTCGGCATCCCATGTACCCGATACGGGCCATCTATACTTTTCTTCTAACTGTTTGGTATACTCTACCCATAAATCTAGATACAATATGGCGCTTATGCCATGCTTCTGATACATAAAGTGACCTGGACTGTCCCTGGGCGGGACGGGAACTGCTGCTTCCAGCAGACCCTTTCTAGTTTTCAACTGACGTAACTTGGAAAATATGGGCATGACTGAACTGTAATCTAGACACAATACAATACACAATAAACACGATACTTATTCCCCATTCATACCACGACATTGAAATACATGAAAAACATTTAAAATAACAGTTCGAACAGAATACTACCTGGAAATACTGAGAACAGAACACATAAATTTTCTCGAGAACAGAAACTGACTAGAACAGAAACTAGATGCACTGCTGAAACAGTACGAAACTTACCGGTCTCATAAAGAGACACGTCAGGACCCGCATCCACCGAAGTGGACACTTCGTTTGTGGGACTGTGTACCACCAACCCACAGACCAGAGTCAATGAAATTGACCCTGTCTAGATACCACCCCAGTAACGGTACTCACCGGGCAGCAAGAACAGAAAGGCCTCAGACTGGACTGGACTGCTACGACGACGGACGACGAACTTCGGACTTCGGACTTCAGTTACGGGTGGACCTCCGGATACCTCGGACCTTGGACTCTTGGCTTGGGCTCTGGTCGGGACTCGCCGCGTTCCTCCACCGTCTCGTCTGGATGCTGGACCGCCTCCTCCGTCTCCTCCGTGGGCCTGAGGGATACTTGAGCAGAAATATCTGCCACTGCGCAGAAGAGTTCCGTCACGACTGCAGAGGGTCAGGGGGTCGGCGTGGCTTCACCGACGCGTGGGGAAAGGGCAAGTCCCTATTCGGGCGCCATTATGTGGTAAATAAATAAATAATACCCTATTTTTGACTAGACATATATCATAACAGATAGCTCAATAAATAAGAGTCAAGATTCGAGGTAGTAGGAGTTTTGCAGGTTTAATACAGCATAAGGACAGGAACAGGACAACCTGCATGGGAATAGGATGACAGGGCCCAGCAGCTGCTGGGGCTGGATCTGGGATGAGCGCGCTGGCTTTCAATAACAAAACAAGAGCATATATACATAACGCAAACACATAGAATTACATTGCAGTAGGCGTAGCAGTGGGTGGAGCAGAAGGCGTGACGCGTAGCAGTCGCGAAAGATAAGGGGGAAAAGAGGTGTAACTGGGCGTATACATAGACATGTGATGCAAACGTAACAGGATATGTCATGAATGGGGCGGAAACCATGGAGGGGGCTACCTGAGGAGCCGGGACCTCTAACCTAATGGTGCGCGCAAACTGACAATGACGTATTACTAGGAGAAGCTGGGGGCTATGAACTCTGTGCTAGGAGCAGAGACTGAAGTCTGGAGGGTCGGAGCGACATGTGCCTAAACCCTATCTAGTATCTGATGTTTAGAGAACATGTTGATATAAACTAGAAGTTAGGAGGGGAAAGGCTAACTTGATTCTAAGACTGGACCATGCATTATTCTACATGTAGTGCGTGTTGAAGAATATTAAATGACCATTAAATACAGTATTCTCTAACATGGAGCCCTGAAGGCTAGACAATGACGGAAACTATTGATGCAGTTCAGTAGCTTAGGAATGCAGAGAAGGAGGACTGAACTGATAACTGGAACTATAACATACTTTTGGCAGACTCAGAGGCAGAGCCAGCTGAACCGGGCACTGCGAGGCAGGAAGTAAGTGAAGGGTCGAGGATACAGGTGGGGGCTGTATCGCTCCTCAGCGAGGCTTCAGGAGACAGGAGCTGAATCTGGTGTCCAGGCCCTTTTGAGGCCTAGAAACGGGGACTTTATAATAGAATAACGTGCACACTGAGAAACGTGGCAACGTAGCTTTACATAGGCCTGATATTCGTAGTATTCACGAGGACTGGAAACTGACATACTAGAGGTGGACACAACTGTAATTGCGTCATTAATCGAACATGG
This sequence comes from Lissotriton helveticus, assembly GCF_964261635.1. Lineage (NCBI taxonomy): Eukaryota > Metazoa > Chordata > Amphibia > Caudata > Salamandridae > Lissotriton > Lissotriton helveticus. The sequence continues at coordinate 414,568,567 of NC_136071.1, read as the reverse complement.
GAAATGCATATGCATATTTAATCATGCACACATAACATATGATGGATGAGGCGTAGGGACACAGAACATGGCAAAATTTACTTTTCCACAGGAAGGCAGGCCACTTTTTGAAAGAATGTCCTGTAAAACCCGCACAGTCTAAGTTTTCGGGAAACTAGGAAGCCTGGAGTCCTGCGAGACAAGGACTCCAGGTAGGTTAGGATTAACAGTCTCTTCCTCTGACTATAGAAACACCCCAACTAATCACATGTATGTGTCTGCCTTTTTGTCTAGCGGGACACATGGTTTACATGTGTTAGTAATGATTGATTCAGGGGCATCAGGGAATTATATGGATCAAGAATGGGCCAAAGAAAACCTGTTACCTTGTGCACCAAAAGCAATAGCCAGTCATGTCACCACCATTGACGGTAGCCCTCTTGTCTCAGGCCCTGTGACACATCATACCTCTGTTTTACACATGACTATAGACCCCGAACATCATGAAGACATAAGTTTTGATCTTATTTGTTCTCCGCAGTTTCCAGTACTCCTAGGTATACCCTGGCTCAGAGCCCAAAACCCTAACATCAATTGGGAAACCTCGACCATAACATTTCCACCCAAACCAGGGGAACCAATAGGGGGAACATTAGGTGACATGGTTTCTTTGTGTAGCGGTAGTGATGAGACCAAGACTGACCTACCCTCGTGTTACCAAGATCTGCACTCAGTCTTTGATACTAAAGAAGCGGAGACCCTCCCGCCACACAGGGTTTATGATTGCCGCATAGACCTAGAGTCGGGAGCAAGAATTCCATGTAGCAGAGTATATGCTCTCACCGAAAAGGAGAATGTATATTTACGCGACTACTTGGACGACATGCTGGCTAAGGGTTTCATAAGGCCATCACGTTCCCCGGCCTCCTCTTCTCTATTTTTCATCCCTAAACGAGAAGGAGGTCTTCGGTGCTCTATTGACTACAGGAAGTTGAATACTGTCACGATCAAGAATCGTTATCCATTGCCTCTAATCAATTCCCTCCTTGACCGAATCCGCAATGCCAAGTTTTTTACCAAGCTGGACTTGCGTGGCGCATACCATCTTGTGAGAGTCAGGGAGGGAGATGAATGGAAAACCGCGTTTTGTACTAAATTCGGGCTATTCGAGTATTTGGTGATGCCCTTTGGGCTCTGTAACGCTCCTGCAGCGTTTCAATTTTTTATAAATGAGGTCCTGAAAGAAATGCTGGATCTCTACGTCATTGCATATATCGACGATCTTCTGATATTTTCTTCATCTTTGGACGAACATGTACAGCATGTACGCAACGTGTTAGAATGCTTACTAGAGAACCGTTTGTATTGCAAGCTAGAAAAATGCAACTTCCATACACAGGAGGTCCCCTTTTTGGGTTATATAGTGTCTCCTTGGGGTCTCAGCATGGATCCCGCTAAGGTGGAAGCAGTCTTGTCCTGGCCAGAGCCTCGTACAGTCAAAGAGATCCAAAGTTTTTTGGGATTGGCCAATTTTTATAGAAGATTTATACAAGGTTTCTCTACGCTTGTGGCACCTATCACTGCTTTGTTGAAAAAGGGAATCCCTTTCGTTTGGTCCCTAGCAGCAGCCGAGTCTTTTCACCTGCTGAAAACGGCCTTCACTAGCGCTCCTGTTTTAAGGCATCCGAACCCGGCCTTTCCCTTTGTGGTGGAGGTAGACGCCTCACAGGTGGCAGTGGGTGGAGTACTGTCCCAAATAGACACAGAGTCAGGCGAATGTCATCCGGTGGCCTATTTCTCTCATAAGTTCACCCCTGCTGAATACAACTATGCAGTGGGTGACAAAGAATTACTGGCCATCAAGAAAGCATTCGAAGAATGGAGGCAGTATTTACTGGGTGCCAGATATCCCGTGGTGGTATACACGGACCATCGCAACCTACAATATATCAATTCTGCTAAAGCACTTTCCATGAGACAATTACGTTGGTCACAATTCTTTAGCGAATATAACTTTACAGTTCACTACAGACCCGGGAGAAAGAATGGAAAGGCCGATGCACTGTCAAGATTAGGGTTTGATGTTCCTACGGACGTAGTAGAACAACCATACATCATCCCTAGAACTAGTATCGTAGGAGGTATGTCAGAGGAAGATGATTTCATAGCACAGGTTCGGAGTAGCCAGGCTGCAGTGGACATGTCAACGGTGGTGGGTTCCCACGACAGAATCTCAAAGGAGGGCTTAGACTGGGTGCAGGGGGGAGTGGTGCTACCTTCTACTGACCTACAACAACAGGTTATGAAGTGGTATCATTCACATCCTGTGGCAGGACACCCAGGGATAAAGAAAACCACCAAGGCTGTGAGAGAGAGATTTTGGTGGCCTGGTATGCTTAAGGATATAGAGACCTATGTGAAGACATGTCACGTTTGTGCCCAAACTAAGGCTTCTCACCTTAACCCAGTTGGCCTGCTCATGCCATTAGCTTCTCCACCTAGCCCTTGGCATACGGTGTCACTTGATTTCATAGTGGAGTTGCCTGTGACTAAGAGGAAGAACAACACGCTACTGGTAGTGGTAGATTTGTTTACGAAAATGGCCCATTTCGTACCCCTACAGGGCTTACCTACGGCAGTTAGTTTGGCTTCCATATTTCTACAGCACATAACCAGACTCCATGGGGTCCCTTCCGTCTTAGTGTCCGACAGGGGTGCCCAATTTGTGTCACGTTTCTGGACGAGTTTCTGTTCCATGCTCCAAATCGATGTCCGACTGTCCTCAAGTCACCATCCGCAGACAGACGGACAGACAGAAAGGGTCAATCAATGTTTTGAACAATACATACGAAATCAAGTATTACATTCATTGAGTGATTGGGATGAGTTAGTATGGTTGGCTGAGATTTCATACAACAACAGTCAGCATTCCTCTATCAACACAACCCCTTTCTTTTGTTCCTATGGGTATCACCCCAAGCTGTTGCCTTCAGTAGTCCCTACTGATGGATCCAATCCAGCTGCCACTGACAGACTAGTGAAACTACAACAGGTACACAAGAATGCCATTGACTGTCTAGATATGGCCAAGGTGCGGTACACAGAAGGGGCTAACTTACACAGGAGACTAGAACCTATTTACACTCCAGGTGACAGAGTATGGCTTTCCACAAAACATATAGCTTTGAGGGGTCCACGCAAGTTCAACCCTAAATACATTGGCCCCTATAAGGTGGTGAAGATGATAAATCCGGTGGCCATGAAACTGGAACTTCCCCCCTCTTTCAGGATACACCCAGTGTTCCACGTTTCACTGTTGAAACCGGTTGAACCAGGTACCAAACTGCCCCTAAGACCTGCTCCTGTGAACCTCCAAGATTCAGATGAATATGAAGTGGAGGAGATTTTGGATTCCCGTAGAAAAGGAAGGGGCTTGCAGTATCTGGTGCACTGGAAGGGTTACGGAATAGAAGAGCGTACATGGGAACCTGACACTAATATCCATGCCCCACGTCTGATACGTCTGTTTCACCAAGGTCATCCTGACAGACCCAAACCAGGAGAGGGGAGTTGTGGGGGGAGTGTGCTGTCATGCCTCGAGGTCCGCAGACGGGCGGTCCCTTTAAGAAACCCCTACATAAGCAGTTAGAGCCCTTGGAGCGACGCTTTACGTCCTTGCGTCAAGCTCCCGTTTCTGCGTTTCCTGTCCTGTTTCCTGATTTCCGGTTATTCTTGTTGTGAACTGGCTCGCCTCGGTTCCTTTGCATTGAGGCGTTCTCCTTGTTCCTGCTGTGGTTCCGTATTCTGGAACTTATTCCTTGAGCCTCGTTTCTTTACAGACTGCTCCGCCCGACGGCCGGGTTTTCCTCCGTCGTCTGGCCGGGCAGAGTGTCAGTGTCCCCCTTGGTCTTGCTGGCTCCGCCCGACGGCCGGGTCTTTCTCCGTCGTCTGGCCGGGCAGTGTGCTGACCTCTCCTCTTTTCCCTTGGCTCCGCCCGACGGCGGGTTTATACTCCGCCGTCTGGCCGGGCTGCTGCTTCCCCTTCATTTCCATTACCTGCTCCGCATTACAGCCGGGCTTGTTTTCCCCGCTGCCTTGCAGTGGATGCTTTAGGTATTTAGCCGTATTATTTCATCCCTCCACCCGGCGGCCGGGCTTAGTCTCCGCCATCCGGTGGTTCCCTTTACCCGCCATTTGTTTTCTTCTTGGTCCTATCATCTTCCCTTACCTCCTGAGTTCCTGGCCATACTCTGTGTGTGGGTACTGCACTTGCGTGGACTCGCTAAAGATACATCTCCACATCTCTCAGAAGCACGGTAACAGCGCAGTGCGCTATTCTTATGTTATTATCTCTAAGGCCATTCTTGAACTTAATGTATGTTTGTTTTGCATCTCAAACAGTTAGTTTCTACGTGAATGTTCTGATTCTGGGGTGCTCTACTGCGATACAGATGTTGGTTTAAGAGTCTTCTACATGTCATCAAGTAAGACTAACATAATCTTGAACAGTGTTATACAATTGCACAGTACACCTTGAGTAATCACTATTGTGTTTCTTGTTTGTACCTCCACCTTAGCTCAACCAAACCCCTGTCAAGTATCCACAGTTATATGCCAGCACAGTATAATTACTCTTGGTATGTAGTACACATAGCTTGTAGAGGTTACTGTTGTTATTTTGTGTATGATATTGAAGTTTAGTAATTCCTGTTTTGGTTTTAGCCCCTACACCCATCAGAGGTCCAGGCCAGGTGCATGTCCATCCACTCAGAAGTCTACAACCAAGAAGAATATTTTTTCCCCGCCTTTCCTTGTTTTGTCTCCCTGTTTTCCCCTGGCGAGCCTCTCGGTACTCTAGTGCTTGATAGAGTCGGAAGGCCGTAGGGGAAGGCTGTGGAATATTCATCGGATCCTTGGCGCTCCTGTGGAACCTGCCTGAGAACCATTACACAAACACCCTAATCTCAACATCCAAAAGAGACCCTAGTCCTAGCTGTAGTCCCAACCCTAGTCCCAACAACCAATCACACAGGAAACCCTAGTCCCTACTTCCAATAGAAAGCATAACCTAAGTCTTAGTCCCACACCTACTCCAGCAAACAATCACACAAGAAGCCCTAATCGCTATTTATAATAGATGGCCTAACCCTAGCCCCAGTCCCAAAAAACAATCATATAGAAAGCCCTAGTCCCTACTTCAACTAAAAAACCTAACCCTAGAACTAGTCCCAATCCTACTTTGATTAAATCACACACCCAGAAACCAATCAGAACACTCACATACCCAACCAATGACAAAACTAACCCAAATCCAGTAGAAACACCATATACTGCCTCCAATCAGTGCACCAATAGCAGACTATATAAGGTCCCAGCGACCTCAGACAAGGTTTGCTGGCCTGGGAGTTGGAAGCTGCTCGTCTATTCAGAATCTCCTAGGTGACAGACAGGCTCAATCCACACTTCAGACTTCTGCATGTAAGGGGGTAATAAGCTTTGTCCTCTAACAATACCGTTTGTATAAAATTGTACTCACTCTCCTAGCCAAAGAATGAAGTGCATAATCCTTTTAAAACCGAGCTTTAATAGCTCACAGCAGATTACTGCTCTCTCAGAGCACCCTCTGAATATCTCTGTTGCTATGGGGGGAAAAGGGGGCTGTTTTCACTCCCTTGCTAACATAAAATGGAAGCTGGGGTGGACTGCTTAACATACAGGTCTTAGCAGAGGAGAAATTTGAAGGGAATGAGAGAGAAAAACTACAGAATTTGGACTGCACATCCCAAAATTACCAGGTTAAATGTAGACATTCACGGGAAGGTACAAACCACACGTTTGAACACAAAACAGGGATAAATTATGCAATCACGGGCAGGTTAAAACTACAACTTTTAAATCGTAAAAACCTCAATTAGAGACAATTAAAAAAGGATGCAAAAGCGGGTAGGGAAAATCGCTTTTTACATTTTGGGAAAGAGACAACTCTAGTCTGCCTCCTTACCGCTTCCTAGACTTTCCTGGGGCAAACTGCTACTCACAAAATGGAAGTGAATGTTTTAGGGGTTACCCAACAACCTCTTAAGGGGCCTAGGCAGATGTGGGAGGAGGTCAAAGGGTTGCCTGGGAGCTGGGAGCCAATCGGCAGGCCTATGTCTACTGGCCTGGGGGTGGGGCTGGGGAACTGCTCCTCTATTCATAATCTCTTAGAAGACAGACAGGCTCACTCCAAACTTTGGACTTTTGCAGGTAAAGGCCTAACAAATGTTGTCTTCTAACAATACTGTTTGTAAAAAACTTTACTCACTCTCCTAGCCAAAATACTAAGTGCGCAATCCCTTTAAAACACATCTTAAACAGCTCACTGCAGATAACTGATGTCTCAGAGCACCCTCTGGAGTAGAATATCCCTGTTGCTGGGAGGGGGAGGGGGGCTGGTTTCACTCACTTGCTAACACAAAATGGGAGCTGGAGGTAGACTGCTTAACATACAGGTCTTAGTACAGAGCAAAGAAGAAATTTGGAGAAAAACCGGAAAGTCACAGGTAATGAGAGGGAAAGGCTACAGAGTTTGGACTGCTAATCCCACAATTCACCAGGTTAAATATAGGCAGTCATGGGCAGGTAAAAACCACAAGTTTGAACACAAAACAGGGATACATTATGTAATCACAGGGAGGTTAAAACTACAATTTTTAAACTGTAACAACCACAAACAGAGACTGTTAAAAAAAAAGAAAAACATGATGCAATCATGGGTAGGGAAAAATCGCTTTTTAAAGTCTTAACTTTGCTGGGGCACAGGTGAACTGCAACTCACAAATGGAAGTAAATATTTTGGGGGTCACCCAGCAAGCTCTTAAGTGGCCAGGGCAGGTGTGAGAGGAGGGCACAGGGTTGCCTGGGAGCCAATCAGCGGGTCTATGTCTACTGGCCTGGGGGTGGGACTGCAGCTGGGGAGCTACTCCTCTATTCAGAATCTCCTAGGAGATAGACCGGCTTTACACACAATTCGGACTTCTGTAGGTAAGGGCCTAACATATTTTGTCCTCTAACAATATTGTTTGTATAAAACTATACTCACTCTCCTAGCCAAAAACTAAAGTGCACAATCCCTTTAAAACACAGCTTAAACAGCTCACAGCAGATTATTGCTGTCTCAGGGTACCCTCTGATGTAGAACATCCCTATTGCTAGAGGGGTAAGGGGGATGGCTTCCCTCACTTGCTAACACAAAATGGAAGCTGTGGGAGACTGCTTAAAAAACAGGTCATAACCAAGAGCAAAGGAGAAATTTGGAGGGAGAAACTGATCTTCACAGGGAACGAGAGGGAACAATTACAGAGTTTGGGCTGCAAAATGCAGATCCCATAATTCACCAGGTAAATGTAGACAGTCACGGGCAGGTAAAAACCACAAGTTTGAACACAAAACAGGGATAAATTATGCAATCACGGGCAGGTTAAAACACAAGCAGAGACAGTTAAATAAAAAAGAAAAAGAAAAAAAGATGTAATCACAGGTGGGGGAAAATCACTTTTTAAATCTTTTTAAATTCTATTCAGAATCTCCTAGGAGAAAGACAGGATCAGCCCACACTTTGGACTTCTGCAGAAGTGCACAATCCCTTTAAAACACATCTTAAACAGCTCACAGCAGATTACTGATGTCTCAGAGCACCCTCTGATGTAGAATATTCCTATTGCTGGGGGGAGAGGGGGCCTGATTTCACTCACTTGCTAACACTAGTTTGGATCTGGGGTTAGACTGCGTAACATGCAGGTCTTAGCACAGAGCAAAGGAGAAATTTGGAGGAATAAACTGATGGTCACAAGCAATGAGAGGGAAAAACTACTGAGTTTGAACTGGATATCCCACAATTCACCAGGTTAAATGTAGACTGTCACGGGCAGGTTAAAACTACAATTTCTAAACTCTAACAACCACAAGCAGAGACAGTTAAATAAAAAAGAAAAAGAAAAAAGTGATGCAATCACAGGTAGGGAAAATCTCTTTTTAAATTTTAGGAAAGAGACAGCACTAGTCTGCCTCCTTACCACTACCTGGGCTTTGCTGCAGCACAGGTAATCTGCAACTCGCACAATGTAAGTTAATGTTTTGCGGGTCACCCAGCAAGCCATTCAGGGGCCTGGGCAGGTCTGAGAGGAGGGCACTGGGTTGCCTGTGAGCTGGGAGCCAATCAGGAGTCCTAGGTCTGCTGGCCTGGTGGTGGGGCTGGGGCAGGGGAGCTGCTCCTCTATTCAGAATCAGCTAGGAGACAGACATGCTGAATCCACATTTTGGACTCCTACTAGAAAGGGGCTAACAAATGTTGTCCTCTAACAATACTGTTTGTACAAAACTTTACTCACTCTATTGCCAAAGAATGTACACATCCCTTTAAAACACATCGTAAACAGCTCACAGCAGATTACTGATGTCTCAGAGCACCCTCTGATGTAGAATATCCCTGTTGCTAGGGGGAGGGGAGGCTGATTTCACTAACTTGCTAACACAAAATGGGATGTGGGTGTGGACTGCTTAATGTACAGGTCTTAGCACAGAGCAAACAAGAAATTTGGAGGGAAAAACTGATAGTCACAGGGAAAGAGAGGGAAAAACTACAGAGTTTGGACTGCAAATCCCACATTTCATCAGATTAAATATAGAAAGTCACAGGCAGGTTAAAACTACAATGTTTTAACTCTAACAATCACAAGCAGAGACAGTTACATAAAAAAGAAAAAGAAAGCAAATGATACAATCACAGGTATGGAAAATTTATTTTTAAATTTTATGGAAGAGACAGCACTAGTCTGCCTCCTCACCACTTACTGGACTGTGGTGGGGCACAGGTAAAATGCAACTCACAAAATGGAAGTGAATGTTTTGGGGTAACCTAGCAAGCCCTTAAGGGATGTGGGCAGGTGTGAGATGAGGGAACAGGGTTGCCTAGGAGCCAATAAAAAAAAAGTCCACCCAACTCTTAATACGGCAGTTGGACAGCCAAGATCACAGCAATTGGACCTCCACCACTGGTACGGTGGTCGGTGGGCAACCAAACTCCTAATAAGGCCCTAAAAGTCTCTAAGTAAGTCTTAATGAGTATGCTCAAGTGAGAATGATAGAGTGAGAGTAAGAGTGAGTGCAAGTCAGTGAGAGTGAGTAGGTTTGAGTTAGGCTGATGAGGATTATGAATCCGAAACCGGTCCCAGGATGCTTGTTTCCGGTCCAGGGAAGACATGGCTTGGCAGTTCGGGCTGGACTGTTCCCATGAGGCACAGGGTCAGACTGATTTGCATATGGCCATGTCTAAACTGGGGTGGCTGAGTGAGCTAAAGAATGGTGATGGATTAAACCCAGATCAGTTGACTGGGGGTGAGTGTTTGATTTGCTCAAACGCTCCGTCCATCATCTCCTTTTGTATCGCTTTGTTCGCCCTAAGTGTGGCAGGGTATGCTCAGACGTGAGTCCCTTGCTCACTTGGCCACTGGATTCAAGATAGCCTGGCTGATGAGGATTATGAATCCCAAACCGGTCCCAGGATGCTTGTTTCCGGTCCAGGAAAGACATGGCTTGGCAGTTCGGGCTGGACTGTTCCCATGAGGCACAGGGTAAGACTGATTTGCATATGGCCATGTCTGAACTGGGGTGGCTGAGTGAGCTAAAGAATGGTGATGGATTAAACCCAGATCAGTTGACTGGGGGTGAGTGTTTGATTTGCTTAAACGCTCCGTCCATCATCCCCTTTTGTATCGCCTTGAGTTAGTTTAACAATGAGTGACACAGTGTGAGTGAGTGTAAGATTCAATGCAAGAGTGAGAATGAATGAGTACAAGTGAGTGATAAGGATTGTGAGTCAAATAATCTAAATTAATATGAGTGAGATAGTGGTGTTATACATGCAAGCCTGCTATTGGGACCTGGCATACTAGAGTTAATACTTGATATTTGGTACATGCATGGCAAAAGGCTGGCACAGGCATACTTGAGGTGATTCTTGGCATAAGGAAAGACAGCTGTGGCAAATGGGATGGGGACAAATATGAAAATATGCTGACCCTATCATGGTAGAGGTACATCTTGACATGAGGGTCACTCATGGTACATGGATAACATTAATTGCAACCTTCCAGAACTGGCATATTTTATGTAATTGTTTGCATAAGGGAGCATCCATTTGAAACCAGGGGCACCCATGGCATAATGCTGGCCTTGGCACAATGGAAGTAATCTTTGGCTATCAGAGCCCATTTTTCAGAAAAAGGGGCGCAACTCCTGTGGAATGTCAGGGTTCATTGCCTTGGGACACCATGAAAGGACTTTTATTTTTGAACAAGTGCCCTTTCATATTCCGTTGCTTTTTAGCATATTTATGTGAAATGTTTGCTTTAAAATGCACTATCAAAAGACCTCTGGTTTGTTTGCAATACATGTAGAGCACATATTGTATTGCACCCCACCACTTTTAAAAATGTTGTCAGCACATTAATATAGGTGTAGTCAAAAGAGAAAGTTGTATTGTATTTTTAAATTAATGACACAGTTATGATGTACATTCACTGATGTCAATCATTGTGATATCATCTGGGTTAAGGTCAAGTAGCATCACTTGCTGGGAAAGTTCAAGGTCAAAGGTCATATGATGTCACGTATATTGATTCAAAATAAGGTCAAAAGGTATGTAATGTCAGTCAGTCAGAATAACTTTATTTTGCCAACTCAATGAAGGCATAAAAAGTGCTACATGTAAAAACATTCCACAACATTACAATAACGTTAAAATTCAAAGGATTATACAAAATTTCCACATTAAAAAAGTATACATACATAGTTAATAACACAATACAATACATTGATTCCTCTTTTAGAGATAAAAAGTCAGCAAATTGAACGTCTCTTTTTTAGGGCAGATAAAAAGAAAGACGCCAAGGATAAACATGTAAGAGGGTCAGATAATAGCTGCAGATAGTAAAGGGTCACACAACACTGTTTAAAATTCATGTTGCGCATGAGGGGATAAAAAAACTTTTCCTTTCATCACGATAAAATGTACTGAAAAACATTAATTGCATATCATCATCAATAGCTTTATTTCGACAGCTTGTGTCATAAAAGCATTGTTTAACGTTTATACAAAAGATAAAAACATAGATTCCTATTAACAAACCTTTAAGTACAACAAGTTTACTAGGGATGTGATTACGCAGCATTTAAAAAAAAAATTAAAAGACTAGAGATAAGGCAAATAGAGCTAAAACATCATGCCATGAAATGTGTTTACAGATTAAAACAAATTCGTACCCTAACAAGTACCCAAGATAGATAGATATAAAATGGCGAAGGTAGAAACAATATGTAACACAGTTCCTCACGGCCATTTTGTATAAAGTGCAAGTGTTATGTCCATCGTGAGAGAAGTTCTAAATTAAAAACAGCATAGAACTAATCTACAGAATTATTAAATAGGACATCACATTTTTATTGCCACATAGATGGAGCAAGGCCTAGGGTAGAGTCACCCCTCGCAGAGCTTTGTGCCTAAGTAACCAAGCATGACTCAAAAACTTGGCCACCCCACAAGAAAAGAGGACACAGGCTCAGATTTTAAAATGTGGAGGGCAACCCGATAATCACGTGAGCCCATGCCATTGCAAATGTGTCTCAGCCAATTGGATGTAGCAATCATAATAGGCTGGGCAGGCGAACATGACATGGGCAACACTCTCCAGCAGGGCTCCACAATAAGGGCAGCTTTCTGTTCTATTGTTAGCTGAGTGCCACTTTGATGTAACAGCATTAACAGGGAGCGAGCCAAACCTAAACTAGATATATAGAGTCCTATCCCGTGGGACCTGAATCACATCCAGGTAAGGCTCTAGTCATCTGGTATGCTTGGCCATGAGGAATTTGTCTGTTAATCTCCCCCTATCTGGGTAGCTATACTCCTGTTGGTCAACCCAATCCCAATAATGGCGCTTAAGATCCTCCTTGCTCGGGGGGATTTGGGTGTCCCAGTACTCTTTAAGGCCAAGTCATATCATAGCTTTCTTTACGCACGCTATCCATTTAACCCTGTGGCCTACATCTAAGTTCGATACCTCCGTTAGGGCTGCAGCGTAGTTGGCAAGTTTAGAGGTACGCCTCAGCCGAGCCCAGAAGAGCAATGGGTGGTGCTTGAAGATATCCTTAATCGACCGTCTGCCTATCATTTTGTATGGATCGCTCATCACAAGTGAAAAATGGGAGATCGGAAGCAACACAGATATTACATATATAGGAATATAATTTCAGTGGAATCTCACCAAGATATACCTGTGTTGTAGATTAGTGACAAACGATAGATATGTTGAGTTTATATCTATTTGCATTATGCTAGGGGCTGCAGGTATGTTTTAACTGTTGACAGCTTGGCATTTAGAGCCTCCCTTCTTGTCTGTAAATTAGATAGCAAATGAACTTTCAAATCATTCTTAGAAATGGACCAACAGGTTGTAGGGTCTACAAAGAGATGATGTACCCCAGCTGCTTTTCAAAGTAGATTCGACATATGGTAGCCAGGTGATATTACCCACCCCATCTAATTTCAGAACGTCATTTATAATGTCTCTTGTCAGTGAGAGGGTCTCCTTTGGCCATATTGAGTACCACAATAAAATAGACGCCACAGAGATTTTATCGGTAATTTAAGGGGCTCTCAATTCCATATGGCACTTAAAATTGGCGGCTGACTTTGGCAGTGAGAGTAATTTTTTTTATAGTTATCTTCAATAGATAGCAGTTTTGCGCAATCTCTGGTTCCCCAAACAGCTGCTCCATAAGTGATAGCAGATATCGTCTTTGCTTCATATACAGGTTTTAGACTCGTTTTTTAAATAAATTTAGTTAGGGCCCCAATATTCTTTTCCATCAGCATCCCTCTATTTACAATCATGTTTTGCCAGTTAATTTGATGGTCAAACATAATCCCTAGGTAGTGAAAAGAATCAACAACGCCCACCTTTCCCTCTTCAGTGTTAATTTGGGGCAGTTTCCGCTGTTTTGCGCCTGCCAATAGAATTAAAGATTGTGCGAAATTAACTTTCATATCCAGATTGTTCATAAATTGTATGTATTCCAACACTAAACGACGCAGCGCATTACTGGTGCGGGCTAGAAGTACTGCGTCATCTGCATATAATAGTATTGGTACCTGTATTGAATTATTATAAGGAACATCTGGAGTAGATCCCTGCGGGGCAGATTCTACGTCATTGGAGTAGAGTGCAAATAGAAGGAAGGCGAGAGCACACCCCTGCCTCACACCTCTCGCAATTTTAAAATACCTGGTACACTCACCACCATTTCCATAGCGGACATAGGCTGAGGCACCTTATTACAAGTCACAAATAATATTAATATTACTGAGGTCGGGGGCGTGGCTTTGCACCGGCTGTAATGGCCGCCTGATCTCGTAGCTCCGACGACCCTACCCCTTTGCCTCGCTACAGCCGCACACAATCCGCTGCTTCGCACGGATCTCCGGTGTCCGCGAGCTCCCCTGATCGTGCCGCACACAGCGGTCTGTCTCCGGCTCCTCCACGTCCAGCAAGCGCCGAGAAACGACTCCTGCCGGAGCGGGCCGGGAGAGGGCCCGGAGGGTGCGTGACTCGCGGCCGGCGTGCCGCGCAACGACAGTCCCCGGCTTGAGGCCTTGGCTCAGGTGGGGCGCGCCTGGCGCGGCGGAGAAAACCTGTCCTCCGCTTCACGGAGCTCACTTGGGGGGGCGCACGGGCCACGGACCTTGGCCTGGAGCCGGTAGGACCACTCCGGCAACGTTTGGAGGCGGGGAGCTGCGATCCTGGCACACCGGAGCGCGCCCGACGTCATACACGTGGCGCCCGGTCAGTGGGGGACGAGTTGGGCCGGGGGCCCCCAGGGAGGTGCAGGCGGACGCTCTGCAGCAGTGGCGAAGGGGCCTGAGATGGTGACGGAGGCCTGTGAATGCGCCCGGGGCGCTGCAACAGTGGCAATCAGACCTGAGGAAGTACTCGGACCTCGTGGAGCCCTACCGGACGATCGTGTTGCCTCTGCCGCGGCTGTGGTGGATCACCTGGGCCGGTATACCGCTGAGATCCCGTTTGGCGGGAAGGTGTTGCCCTGTGGCCCGCGCAAGTCGCATCGCACTGCCCAGCCTTGAGGGCGCTCTCTCGGCCCGCGGACTTGTCCCTCTGCCCTGGCGATCCTCCCCCCATCACCAGTCCAGGTGGGGGGCTGAAACCACGAGGGGCTTCGACACCTGGTTCGTGGTGAGCGCCATCCTGACCTACGGATCGGCCTCTCGACACCGGCTCCATCATGAGGCCTAAGCAGGGCCAAACCGCACAATCGGACAATCTGGATAAATACACGGTGCAGAGGGGTGCACCGCGTACAGAGACGCCCGCGAGCGGCCAACAAAGTCCACAGGAACCCTCTCTGGCCAGTATCATGACGGCTATTCAGGGACTGGGCACCACCCTTGAAACCAAAATCGACAAGATGGCCATAGAGGTGAACCTTCTCCGGACCAATCTCAACAAAACGTCGGAAAAGACCAAGGCCAACAAAACCGACATAGCGGACCTGCGGGCGTCCACTAAACATCTGGAACAAAGGTTGAATGACTTGGTCCATCAACATCGCCAGATGGCACTACGGCTGGACGACCAAGAAGGGAGGGCCAGAAGGAGTAACATACGCCTTGTTGGAGTTCCGGAAGACCTCGAGGGGCCTAGCGTGGAGCTGTTCGTGGAGGAACTCATCCTTCACCACCTCAAGCCGAAACGCCTGTCTACCATCTTCACAGTCGAGCGCGCGCACCGGGCACCTATCCCCAAACCTAAACCGGGGGCACCACCACGGACTATTATAGCTAAAATCCTCAACTACAGAGACAGAGACGCCGTCCTTCAGGCGGCCAGACAATCTGGGGATCTGCTGTATGAGAACGCCGTGATACGATTCTTTCCAGACTTCACCCTCCAGGTACAGCGTGAGAGAAGGTCGTTTTCGGGCGTGAAAGTGGCACTCCGGGAAAAGGGTCTCAAGTACATGATGTTCTTCCCCGCAAAACTGAAGGTGCTCAAGGGAGGAAAGTCCTTTTTCTTCACGTCGCCGGCGGAGGTGCCGGACTGGATTGACAAGGAGGTGGCCTCGATGGGCGAGGGAGCAGAGGCCCAGAACTGGAGAGACACTCAGACTGCATCTCCGGGCTCTGCGACCGGGAGATCTGATCGAGATGGCCAAAGTCTACGCTCATGGAGATCCCACTCCGCAAGTCCGAGCTGAAGGACACGAGAGAGAAACGCCAGAAGACGGCCTCCACGAGACTCAAGGAACTGATAAGTGTCCCTGTATTGTATAGTTATGTTGCCCAAACTCGTAGATTTTGCCTGGGGGGTTTGTTGCCTATAAGATATTACTGACTAACTATAGACACTGGAATTCTGAGTTGCAGGACTTAAGTACTGTCCTGCTGTGAGGCGGGGGTGGCGGGGGGGACAGGGCCAGTACACGCTTCCCGTGACAGGTCCTCTACGGGGGGGGTGGATAGTTCACTGTTGTAGTTTACTCTTCGGGGGTGTCTCTGGGGCGAAAGGCACTCTGCTAATTGGGGATGTGGGTAGATCTAAACCCGCAGAGCAGGGCGGCAGGGAGGGGGGATGGTACTCGGGGAGTTGGGGTGGAGGGTAGGGAGGGACGGGGGGGGGGTTGGGAACAGTTGGGCACCAGAGAGTTCCATTCACGCTGTACTGATCAAAGATTGTATTGACGATGGATGTTGGGGGGGTAGCGGGGAGGACGGGGGAGTTGGGGAAGCTTTACAGTCATGTGTAGTCAGCACTATCAGAATTGATCCGATTGCCAGAATGCAGAAGCGAGTCATGTCACACAGCAACGGTTATGGCTAGGAAATGGGAAAAAAGCCTCAAGGTTCTGAGCTGGAACGTTAACGGATTAGGAGACAGGCTCAAGCGCACCATAGTCCTGAGATTTATTAAAAGGTACCAGCCGGACGCAGTCCTGCTGCAGGAAACACACCTCATGGGTAACACATGTCAGGCCCTCAATAGGTGGGGATACACCCTTGCAGTCCACTCCGGCTTTACTTCAGGCTCCAGGGGTGTCGGGATCCTGCTGCGTCGCTCACTACCCTTCCACATAGATCACACAGACTCGGACCCACAGGGCCGCTTTGCAGTGGTGTCAGGCAGATGGGAGGGCTATCACCTTAACCTACTCTCAGTGTACATCCCGCCTGGCCTGCAGACTCAAGCATACACTGATTTGGGCACACTGCTTCTCTCCCTCCCGGATGATCAATTGGTAATGGGAGGAGACTACAACGCTGTGGTGTCGGGGACCCTAGACAGACACCCCCCACGAGACATACCACAGGGGCAGAGGTGGCTGGCGGATTTCCTGGACGCCTTCGGGCTCACGGACGTGTGGCGACTACTACACCCCGCAGATACTCACTTCACCTTTTTTTCCGGGCCGCACAGATCATTCTCTCGTCTTGATTATATCCTCACTGTGTTGCAACAAGATGCGACGGTGCTTGAAGCTAAACACCTTACTCTTGGCATATCTGACCACTCGCCGGTTAGTACCCATATAACGTTCGGGACTAGACATGAGGGCTGCATTGCACCGATCAGCGCTTGGCACTTGAAGAATGAGGAGACTAGTGGGAAGCTATCTAAGTTCATTACCCAATACTTTGAAGATAACGTAGGGTCGGTTGACTCCCCTGTAACCCTGTGGGAGGCCTTTAAAACCGTGATCAGGGGGGAGGCGTTGTCAGCCATAGCAGGTAGGCGGAAAGATAAAGAAAAGCAGGTTGTCGCAGTGGAAGCGGATCTGGCAGTTTTAGAGAGAGAAGCGCGTGAGACTGGGGCGACTGACGTGCAACACCGCCTGCGGCTAAAGACAGCCGAATATAGGGACTTGGTTACACAAGAAGCCAAGACGGCAGCCATGCATAAGATGGGGAGGCTATATGACCAAGGCGACAAAGCTGGGAAACTTATAGCTTGGCTCGATAAAAAGCAACAGGCCAGTAAAGTGGTGCCGGAAATACTAACGGCCGCAGGGACTGTTGTAACTGAACCTCGGGAGATAGTGGCCGAATTTGCCCGGCACTACAAACAGGTATACAGCCGTGAGTCCGACCGCCCGGAGGAGGACTCGGTGGCCCTCCTTGCGGATATCCGACTGCCTTGTCTGTCGGAGGAAGACCGGACTATCCTTGAGAGCCCACTTGAGGTCGCTGAGCTCCAACGCGCTGTAGCCGACCTTCGCCCGGGGAAAGCCCTGGGACCTAACGGCCTCCCAATAGAGCTCTACAAGCTGAAACCAGATGCCCTCAGCACCCACCTTAAACACATGTTCGATGTAAGTAGAGAGGCGGGAATGCTGCCTAGAGACCAACGCCTAGCAACTATAGTGGCTACACCGAGAGAGGGTAAACCTAGAGAAACCTGTACCTCGTACAGGCTGATCTCGTTTCTCAACGCGGAGCCAAAAATCCTGGCTAAAACATTGGCCAATCGACTTCAGCCGGTCCTCTCTGCCCTGGTCCATCTGGACCAATCAGGGTTCATGCCCCATCCCAACACCGCACTAAACATCAGACGCCTCAATGGGGTACTCGGGCAACGACATAGGCTGCAGGAAGATGCAGTTGTGCTCTCCCTTGATGCCACTATGGCATTTGACACCTTAGAGTGGCCATATATGATCGCGGTACTTCTTAAATTGGGCTTTGGGCCGAATTTTATATCCTGGATCCGTCTCCTAGACACTGAACCGCTGGCCCAGGTGGTAGTGAATGGTAAGGCATCCGAAGTTTTTACCCTAGAGAGAGGGACAAGACAGGGCTGCCCTCTCTCTCCCCTCCTATTCGCGCTCTCCCTCGAGCCGCTTGCGGCCTGGATAAGGCAGGACGGCTACCTTAAAGGGATAGCATGGACGGAGGGTTGGGAGGACAAAATCTCCCTATACGCCGACGATATCCTTCTTTACCTCTCTAGACCACGTAGATCTATTGTGGCGGCACTTGATATCTTTACGAGCTTCGGGCGAAACTCCGGATTCTGGATCAACTGGAGCAAATCTCACCTCTACGTACTCCGAGGGGACCCCCCGAGGCTCCCCACTAATTGTCCCATTGCAAGGGCGGAGGACGGATTCAGATATCTGGGAGTCTTTGTCTCCACAGACAAGGCTCTACTATACGAGAGGAACCTACTGCCACCTCTGAAACGACTCCAACGTGATGTTAAATCCTGGCGGCAACTCCCACTGTCGTTGCTGGGCAGAGCAGCCCTCTTCAAAATGATGGCGCTGCCCAGATTTCTTTACGCATTACAGAATTATCCAGACCTAGTACCAAACACATACTTTGCAGCGGTTGAAGCGGCGCAGCGCGACCTCCTATGGGCAGGGACGCCTAGGATAGCATTACACAAACTCACGTTGGGGTGGTATGACGGTGGAATTGCCCTCCCCGACATCCACAAATATTACTGGGCTGCCCACCTCTCAGCGATTAACCACGGTAGATATAGTGACGGAAATGACCCAGGGTACGGGATGGACAGGTGGCTACTTCCTGGGGGGAACTACGAGATCGCACTCTACTCTAAACCGGGTAAACACCAACTCACGGGACCGACCAAACACTCAGTACAGATATGGCACACTGCTCAGCGGAAAATGGGATGGTCGGGTGTCCTTACTATGGCCACTCCACTATGGGCGTCCGAAAAACTAGGCAACCTGGGATGCACCAAGGGGTTCCGTAACTGGGACCTGATAGGGATCTCACGGATCGGAGACATTTGGGGCCCTACGGGAATCCACACGTTTGCCCACATGCAGGACACGTATGAACTAGCCCCTACAGAACACTTTAGGTACTTGCAGGTGTGACATTCCCTGCAAGCGAATATTCAACCAGACACCACACTGCCTCAGGCCTCCCCACTCGAGGACAGATTACTTGATGGGCACATACCAGATCACGCCATCTCTCACACTTACAAAAAGCTAATTAATAACCCCCCCGACATGCTCCTTCCCCTAAAAGAGAAATGGGTCGCCGATGGGCTAGAGATAGACGAGGAAGAATGGATGTGTGCTCTTGCCTCCCCTAGGGAAGTGGCGATTTCGGCCAGACTGCGTTTAATCCAATTAAAGATTTTGCATAGAGTGTATATTTCCTGTACCAGGATACAAGCTATGGGGCGGGGAGGAGAAGGACTCTGCAGAAGGGGATGTGGAGGGAGAGGCACCTTCTTCCATATACTGTGGGACTGTCCGAAGGTGCAAAGATACTGGAGACGAGTGGTGCAGTGTATGCGGGAGGTATGGGAGGTGGAGATCCGATTAGAGGCCAAGAGATGCCTCCTGAACATTTGGGAGCCCACGGACCTGCCTTCAAAAGGGAAGACATGGGTGACACTTGGGCAGATGGTGGCAAAAAGAAACATTGCTAGACTGTGGGTAGCCCCTAATCCACCAAAACTTATAGACTGGAAAAGTGACATGGACTGGTGCATGCTGCAAGAAAAGACTGTATTTATAGCGAGAGGATGCCCCCGCAAATGGGGAGAGATCTGGTCCAGCTGGAACGTCTATAGGGGCAACTTGTGTGAGCCTCCACATGTCCCGCCGCCCGGTTCAGAAGACATAGACTAAAATGTTTTTCATATTGCTATACGTGCAAAAATGTATACATTTCAAATGTATTTCTGGTGCTGTAACAGACTCACACTGACTGCAACTAAATGACTGTGATTGTTTCTTTACTGAATAAAAAAGAATTAAAAAAAATTAATAATACTGAGGTCAATCCCCATTATCTCCATGATCTGCCACAGCCTAAGCTGCGCCACGCAGTCAAAAGCGGCGGACAGATCCATGAAGGCAAGATAGAGATTGCTTTTTTTGGCTGCCGTGTGTTTTGCTATAATTAGACTCAGGTTCAGGCACTGATCCACAGTGCCTTTTCCTTTTCTAAAGCCAAACTGACATAGGATTATGTCACTTCTGCTACAACTGGCATGTTGGTGGATTGAAGTACATGGAAAAGTGGAGACAAATGGAGAGGACAGTGACGTTGGGGTAAAAGAAATAAAAGGAAACGAGACTAAAAGAACGAGAGGAGTGTGAGGGGAAGATATAGGTAAGTAGAAGGAAGAGGAATTTGAGAAAAGGAAAGAGACTAAAAATGAGCAGAATGTAGGAGCAAAAAGAGGCATAGGTAAGAGAAGGTACAGACAAAAGTATGGGGAGAAATGTAGAGAAGAAGAGACGTGAGGGCAAAATAAGAGAGAGGTGGGAGAGAAGGAGGAGACAATGGAGTGGATGGGGATATAGGAAGGTTAGCAAAAGTATGTAGATAGGAAGTGGAACAGTTGGGAAAGGGCAAAAAAGTAAGAGAGAAGGGCAGCGAAAGAGAGTGAGATGATTGGAAGCAACAGTGTAGATAAAAGAGAAGAGAAAGGGAATAGTGAATGGCAAAAGAAGGAGGTGGTAGGAGTTTCCCGATGTGTAACATACGAGGAATGAGCAGTGCCTCATATGTTCCTTGTGGTACATTATTCTAGGGCCTTGATCTAAAGGTTGGTTATGTGGTGTCTTCATTATCTGGTTAAAGGCTTAAATCTAGAAGTGAATACACTGGTGGAATTTCTTACATTAAAGGGCTATTACTCTGGAGGAAATACTTAGTGGTGTAGCCAGTGTGCTTTGGACCCTAGTGCAAGAAGGAAAATGAACCATCCAGGCCACTGTTGGAATTGTTAAATACAGCAATTCAGTAGATCCTTCAAGCCTCCATGCCTTTGTGCCACTGCACCTGCTGCACCAATGCAAGCTATGAACCTTCAAATACTACCAGGAACTCTCAGTGTCAAACTTGGATTTTCCAGAGTTCTAGAATGCGGATCCATGCTACTCTAGCCTGCCTCTGTGACCAATCCCTGGGACCGACGTTTGATAGACCAAGATGCAGCAAGAAAGTCTGCAGATTTCAGCTTGTGCATATTCTGCCTATCTGTGGGTACCAGGATCTACGTCGTGGCAGATATAAATTCTGATGTGCTTATATATTCACTTATTATTCTCACTTCCCCAGGCACAACAGGTATTAAGGTTTCTTTGGGCCCATAACATGTCAGAAAAAGTGATCATTTCAGAAAACTTTCTCTATATGGATATGTCTGCTTTGTTCCGCTCATATTAAAATGTCAAATGACTGAAATCACATATAAAAACACACTAGTAACATGGACCTGTCATAAATGAGAAAACTTAAAACATGGCCGCTATGAGCACACTGTTTAAAATTATGGTTAAATGCTACTTTATAATCAACTAATTAAAACTTCAGATGTCAAATATAAAACAGTTTAAAATGTAAAATGTTACTTTTAAAATCATAACCTTGCAGTTATGAACATCGCCTCGAGCTTCCAGAGACCTTGTGACCCCTATCATTGTCTCTGCCTCCTCAAATTTGCTCAGTCAAACCATGGCCGACTGCAAGCAAACCAATCCATGGAGTGCAGACTTCAATATAAAGCCCATTCAATCCAAGTTGTTTGCTGTTTATTAACCAGTGTGATTGGCCTTATAAAAACGAATAGTTTGCAGAGAGCACAATTGCAATATGTGCATATGTGTTGTGCACACCAATCATTATGTAATGTTTAGAAAACAGTATATTATTTATACAAAAACCTATACGGTGCTTATAAATCAAGGTGTTATTCATGTGAACAATACAATGATGCATGTCAACCAGTACTTTAAACAACCAAGCCAATATGTTAAACATACAAACCAGTATGTTAAATATGAGAGCCAGAACATCATGCATGCAAATCAGCATGTAACCTTTTAAAACCAATTGTTGAACATTGTAGCCAATATGTTACACACATAAACTAGGACATCACACCCTATATAGCTTGTGTATGAGTCATAGTAATCAGTATGGTATTAATGTAAACCAGCCTTTTTTTGTATTGGACCAAGTATGGCATGCATGCAAACCAGCATAAAATACTTTCAAACTGACCAACAACCAATATATCACATTTACAAATCGTGCAGATGCAAGTGGGTGTTTATTCCAAGTGTTAATGACACATTAAGTTCAGCCAACGTGTTTCGTTCTCTCCCTGAGAACTTCATCAGGGCCAAAGTAGAATTCAATGTGCAACAGTCTGCATTGAATTCTACTTTTGGCCCCGATGAAGTTCTCAGGGAGAGAACGAAACGCGCTGGCTGAACTTAATGTGTCATTGGAATTGGGAATCAAGACTTTTCAAATTGCAAGAGTATCTTAGACTTCTATTCCTGACGCACACCCACTTGCAGCTGCAACTTTCATGATCTGGAACGCAGAGGCATTGCGTAATGGCTGGTGCCGGGGTTTCAGTGTGCAGGAACTTTGAATTTGGGAAACTGATATGAGGTGCAGAACCACAAGTCTGCCGTTTAAGCTTTGCTCTCTTTGTTACAAAACAACAGTGTGTTATGTATACAAAAATGCAATTATATGAGTTTGCCATTCTATTATGAATGAAATGCTTTCAAACAAATAGACTAAATATTCGGTTGAATAAATTAGACACAAAAACCAGAACATTAAAACAGTAAACCAATATAGTATATATATGAAGCCATTCAATAAACACTGACACCCAAATATTACTCTCGCAAATCAAAAAGATATGCACGTCAGTCAGTTTGCTATGAATACAACGAGTATAGTATGGGAGAAAACTAATACACTATGCAGTAGCTAAGCTAATAAGTTAGACGTGTGTATCTGTGTATTACCCATGCGCAGCACTAGAATATGCATGCACACCATAGTATTTAATTAGTTATGAAGAAAAACCAATCGAGTATGCCTACCAACCAGTATTGTGAATTAAAGATACAAAGCAGTATGCTGTTGATATATACCGGTGTATTCAGAACCTTTAAACCGTATGCTGTGTCACGCAAACCAATGTGCCTCATCAGTGTGTCAGTAACTTACCCAGCATTAACCGCATACAGAGTAATCAGACCAGTGTTCCTGTATACCAACCAGTATCGTGCATGTAAACCAATTCAAGTTGTGTGAATCAGTGCAGTGTGCAGAAAGGCACATCCAATAGTTTTCATACATAAACCAATCTGTTTGCTATGTGAACCACTGTGAAGAATGTGCCAATATCCGTCTTATGTGAAGGAGCTGAATGTTGGCCTGTTTGGCAACTCAAAAATAATGGCTGAAGACTTGTGCGGCCTCCTTCAGCAAGTATTTGTATCTCACTCACAAGACCTTTAGTGATGACCTGTGGTATTATGAAGTACTTTGGAAAAGTGCTGATTGCAGTTTTTCACTCTCTTCATTGAACACATAGGTATTTAAACTTCTGCTTTCACCATGGCTGAAATTACAATAATTACAATTTGAATTTTGTTTGTTCCTTGACCTAGTCCTTTTCTTTTCTTCCTTCATCCATCCTCTTTGCTCTAGTTTCTTGTTGCTCTCAATCATCACTGCATTTCTTTACATCTCTCTTGTCTCGGCCCTCATCTCAATTTCTCCATACGTGTTGCACTAATAATTCCTTATGACACTTAGGGGCATGTTTACCGAAATGGTGGCACAGCGCAATGCAGAAAGTAACCTTGCAGTGCTGCCCCGAGCCACATGGAAAGGGTATGAATGTACCATATTTACCCAATATGGAGCATTCCTTTCCTTTTCCCCTGTGCTGGCGCCAGTTCGGCAGCCTAGTGCCAATGCAGGCACCATTGCACCGGGACATTGAATGAGATTTTCCCAATAGCTTCTAGTTATGGGCTGCACGTTCCTCTGTGAGCAATCTGCATCAGACATAGAAAACAGGAAATGCCTTCTTGGATTGTTTTCATACTGGAAGGTATCCCTTCCTGCACATAAACAATCCTGCCCATAATGCAGGCACCCTTGGAACATGGCACAACAGAGCCTATGTTGGCGTTATGCAGCCACAAGTGCGCCACCACTGGGAGAGAGCTGAAGAGCTCTATATCTTTGTAAAAATTGCACTTTTCAGCACTCTTCTTTTCACGCAGGTAGTTAAATTCCTACACTGCTTTGCGTAAATTCCTAGTAAATCTTTCCCCTAAATCCATCACCAAGTCATCTCCAGAAGGGAGATTATAAATCCCCACTGTGTCAGAAAATGTAATAGTCGCAAGTGCTGCCAGGAGAATTGTCTGCAAGGTCTTTGAATACACAGGAAGCATCACTCACAACCTGTATGTTGAATAAGTGGCAATTTTAATGATTACAGTATAAGAACTCATTTGCAGATGGCCAGCATGTTGCAAAATGAGTATATCAACACAACCTACAACATGTACTAATTGTGCAATATGATAAAAACAAGTTTAATTTGTTGTGACTCCTGCTGTGAGCTAGAAAAATACATATATTGATTAATTTGTAAGAACATCAGATTTAAAATCTACAAAGAAATGGGGTAATGTTCTTTGTGAAACTCCCCCAGCTACTGCAATTACTCCCTGGTAATATTTAGAAGCTAAAAGGTGTATGTATGCACTTGTGCATTGGGTGGGATTGCATTACTTCTCTCTGTCGGTCATTCTAAAAGTGGTTTTAAATCAGCAATTAGATCAACAGTAACCTAACTACTAGCCAATATTTGTCACAGATCTTCACCTCTGTCTCTTCAAAAAGGGTTATCCTAACCTTAAAAATCCTTTCCTGTCCCCTCCTCTTCAAAACAGCCTGAATCCTCCCCGCCAACAGATTAAAAATGCCTTTGTGAAAGGTTCAGATGCATTTTGTGGCTGGTTATATAGGCTGCACCAAAGTAGAACCTGTTTCAAGTTGGTGGTAATTTGCAGATGCAAAAACGAAACTATGCGACTAGTCCAATTTGCAAATGCTTAATACATATAAATACTGAATCACAACTAGGATGTCTCTCATAGTGATTCGGAATTTAGAGTTGCTAAATTAGGGATTGAGGGCCAGATGTACGACCATTTTTTTCGGTCGCAAATGGGCAATCGGCCCGTTTGCGACCGCAAAATAGGTCTGCCCAGAAACAGATAGGTATAATTTTTCTTTTTTAAATGCATCACATTTTTCTTGAAGGAAAACGGGCTGCATTTTTTAAAACACTGCTTTATTTAAAAAGCAGTTACAGACATGGTGGTCTGCTGACCCCAGCAGGCCACCATCCCTTGGAGTGCTAGCCATTCCCAATGGGGTTTCACTTGCACCTGCCTCATGAAAATTCATGAGGCAGGCAATTTGCGAACCGATTAGGAAGAGCAAACAGTGTCTGAGGGACTGTTGCAAATCCCAATTTGAGAGTCGCAAAATTGCAAGCCGCAAATTGGAAGGGTCGTACATCTGGCCCTATGACTGTTTGCCGAATCGCTAAAAGTTTGTACATCTGGCCATAAGAAAATAGTAAGACGATGCCAAGCTCAGGAAACTTTTAAAGCTCTGAAAATTCTCCTCCTCCAGCAAGCGTTTGATTGATTAGCAGCTCACACTCGCTTAGCAACACTTAGTTTCCACTGCAAATTATGTTTAAATGATAACTACAGAGTGGTTCCACTTATTTGTGCAATACGTCATTTCAGTTCTTTAAACTAGTCTGTGGAGCATATGATGCTTCACAAATAACCCCAAAATATACATATACATACAAAAATACTATCTGCAATTCAAATGGTACTTGTAAAGAAAAATATTAAGATTCTTGATTTCAAAAGGTACAGCTGCAGAATTTTGTGGAGTCTCCGGTTTTCCTATTGACTGTTTGTGATAAGGCTTACTTAAAGACCACGGGTGATGCACAAAACATATATATATGTGGTTTGATACTTACATTTTTGTATACCATGTTTCTTGTGCCCAATTTACAGGTTCCTGAAGTTTTGTGAGCAGTACCTGCCGCATGATCCTATTATGGCTGGCTGTCTACCGAGCAACCCATGGATCACAGATGACATCATGCATTGGTCCATGAACGCACCCCTGTACGTAGCATTGACAATTATTGATTGATGTTAGTGGTTGGTCAGATAGGCTGAAGGAATACTGGTATAATGTTTTAACTGTGGGAGGAGGTAGCAGGGCATATTAGGACATACACTCGTGTCCACAGACACAGGTCTGTGTAGTTTGACAGGATTGAATGTTACGGTTCATATGACTGTGTCTTGTGTAAAGTTTTGGTAGGATTCTTTACCAGTAGCTTGAAAATGATTAGAAGGTGGGTGAGGCAAAAGATTATTACAGCAATTTAGAGACCTATTTACTAATATTTGGTGCAATGCAACATAGCAAGCCAGTTTGCTGTTCGGTGTTAAATAGAGAGGGCAGGAATGCACCATATCTGCTAAGATATGGTGCATTTCTGCACTCCCTCTGGACTGGCGTCCTTGTTGCTGCAATGCGGCAACACAGGTATCCTTGCACCATGGTGCAAGGATGCCTGCGTTACACCCAGGATGGTCTTTGTGCAGGAAAGGTTTCCTGCACAAAAACAGTCTTCACATATCTCCACATTACACATCTCCTGGGAAGGAGTACCATTTTGATGCATCCCCAGGTTTATTAGTGTTAGTAAAACCGGAAATGTGCCAAACACCATGGTTGGATGTGGATGGATGTATGACGTTACAACGCATACTTTTAGCACGCATACCTTTACAACGCAATTTTTACAACGCAGGATCCATTACAACGAAGTACCATTACAACGCATTTTTTTACAACGCATATCATTACAACGTAAGTATTGGTAAGTATATAATATTTTTAAAAATGTAAGTAATTAAAATTATTATAATTTAATTTAATTTAATTTTAATTTAATTGTATTTAAAACCCAAACCTTGCCCTGAACCCTAAAAATACCCCTTTACCCAAAAACCCAAACCTTGCCCTGAACCCTAAAAATACCCCTTTACCCAAAAACTCAAACCTTGCCCTGAACCCTAAAAATACCCGTTTACCCAAAAACCCAAACCTTGCCCTGAACCCTAAAAATACCCCTTTACACAAAAACCCAAACCTTGCCCTGAACCCTAAACATACCCCTTTACCCAAAAACCCAAACCTTGCCCTGAACCCTAAACATACCCCTTTACCCAAAAACCCAAACCTAGCCCTGAACCCTAAAAATACCCCTTTACCCAAAAACCCAAACCTTGCCCTGAAACCTAAAAATACCCCTTTACCCAAAAACCCAAAACTTGCCCTGAACCCTAAAAATACCCCTTTACCCAAAAACGCAAACCTTGCCCTGAACCCTAAAAATACCCCTTTACCCAAAAACCCAAACCTAGCCCTGAACCCTAAAAATACCCCTTTACCCAAAAAATCCCAAACCTAGCCCTGAACCCTAAAAATACCCCTTTACCCAAAAACCCAAACCTAGCCCTGAACCCTAAAAATACCCCTTTACCCAAAAACCCAAACCTTGCCCTGAACCCTAAAAATACCCCTTTACCCAAAAACCCAAGCCTTGCCCTGAACCCTAAAAATACCCCTTTACCCAAAAACCCAAACCTTGCCCTGAACCCTAAAAATACCCCTTTACCCAAAAACCCAAACCTTGCCCTGAACCCTAAAAATACCCCTTTACCCAAAAACCCAAACCTTGCCCTGAACCCTAAAAATACCCCTTTACCCAAAAACCCCAAACCTTGCCCTGCACCCTAAAAATACCCCTTTACCCAAAAGCCCAAAACCTTGCCCTTAACCCTAAAAATACCCCTTTACCCAAAAACCCAAAACCTTGCCCTTAACCCTTAAAATACCCCTTTATTTAACGATATGCGTTGTAAAAGTACATGCGTTGTAAAAGTACTTGCGTTGTAATAGTATCCGTTGTAAAAGTATGCGTGGTAAAAGTTTTTTCGTTGTAAAAAATGTGTGGTAATGGTATTGCGTGGTAAAAAATGCGTGGTAAAGGGTGTATATCGATGTGGATACATGGGAACCACAGAGCTCCACCGAAAGCAGCATAACATGAGGCAGTGACTTGGGCTGCCTTTGCGTTACTACAGTCAAGGTGGCTCTGCGTGGCATAATAAATCTCACTTTAGGACTTGCGTTGCCCTAATGTCACCTTGCATGACGCAATGGCAACACAAGCCCTTGATAAATTAGCCCCTCGTTACTACAGTACAAATTGATATTATCAGCCAGGATGT
Source organism: Lissotriton helveticus (assembly GCF_964261635.1). Classification (NCBI taxonomy): domain Eukaryota; kingdom Metazoa; phylum Chordata; class Amphibia; order Caudata; family Salamandridae; genus Lissotriton; species Lissotriton helveticus. The sequence continues at coordinate 414,540,307 of NC_136071.1, read as the reverse complement.
ATATGGGAAATACATTTTCATAGCTTTTTAATCCCAATGTATTGTTTCATTCATTCATTATCAGTTGGAAACTGCCATGAGGAGAGCTATGAAATGAGACTAACAAGTATCAATCAAACAATCAGTCATTTGTTAAGCGCACTACATACCCGCGAGGGTCTCAAGGTGCTGGGGGGAGGTGGGGGCCGCTACTGATCGAACAGCCAGGTCTTTAGTATCCTCCTGAAGGTCAGCAGGTCTTGGGTCTGTCGTAGGCTCAGTGGGAGGGTGTTCCATGTCTTGGCGGCGAGGTGGGAGAAGGATCTCCCGCCGGTGGTTGTTCTTAGGATGCGCGGGACGGTGGCGAGTGAGAGGTCGTTGGAGCGTAGCTGGCGAGTTGGGGTGTAGAAGGAGAGCCGTGTGTTGAGGTAGGCTGGGCCAGTCTTGTGGAGTGCCTTGTGTGCGTGGATGAGGAGCTTGGAGGATATCCTCTTGTTGACGGGGAGCCAGTGCAGGTTTCTCAGGTGGGGTGTGATGTGACCGTGTTGTGGTACATCGAGGATCAGTTGTGCCGAGGTGTTTTGGATGCGTTGTAGTCGATTGATGAGCTTGGTCAGGGCTCCTGCGTAGAAGGCATTTCCGTAGTCAAGTCTGCTGCTGACAAGAGCCTGGGTGACTGTCTTTCTTGTATCTGTCGGGATCCATCTGTAGATCTTGCGGAGCATGCAGAGGGTGTTGAAGCAGGAGGAGGAGACGGCATTGACTTGCTTGGTCATTGAGAGCGTTGAGTCGAGGATGATTCCCAAGTTGCGTTCGTGGTTGGTGGGGGTCGGGCTGCCCCCAGTGCCATTGCCACCAGGAATCGTCCCAGGCTGACAGGTTGGTGCCGAGGATGAGGACCTCCGTCTTGTCCGAGTTCAGCTTCAGATGGCTGATCTTCATCCAGTCGGTGACGGCCTTCATTCCTTCATGGAGTTTGGCTTTGGCGGTGATGGGGTCCTTGGTGAGGGAGAGGATCAGTTGAGTGTCGTCGGCATAAGAGATTATGTTGAGGTTGTGCTGTCGGGCGACGTGTGCGAGCAGGGTCATCTAAATGTTGAACAGCGTCGGGCTAAGGGAGGATCCCTGGGGTATGCCGCAGATTATCTCTGAGACTTTGGAACAGAATGGGGGAGGCGGACGGTCTGGGTTCTGCCGGAGAGGAAGGAGGTGGTCCAATTCAGAGCCTTGTCTCGGATCCCTGCTGCATGGAGGCCTGCGCATAGTATGCGGTGGCAGACGGTGTCGAAGGCGGAAGAGAGGTCTAGGAGGATGAGTGCTGTGGTCTCACCGTTGTCCAGCAGGGTCCTGATGTCGTCGGTGGCGGCGATGAGGGCAGTCTCGGTGCTGTGGTTGCTGCGGAACCCTGAATGGGAAGGGTCCAGGATTCTGTTCTCTTTGAGGTATTGGGTCTGTTAACGATTTTCTCGATCGTCATCTGCCACCACACACTACGCACATGCCTCCATGCCGCAGGGATCTGAGACAAGGCTCTGGATTGGAACACCTCCTTCCTCTTCAGCAGAACCCAGACCGTCCGCCGAAGGGGAGCAGAGAGATGGGTCGGAAGTTCTTGAGGTCTCTTGGGTCTGCCATGGGGTTTTTGAGTGGGGTGTTGATCTCGGCGTGTTTTAGCTCTCTGGGAAGGTCGCGGTCTAAAGGGAGAGATTAATGACGTTGCGTAGGTGGGGTGCGATGGAGTTGCTTACTTTGTTGAAGACGTGGTGCGGGAATGGGTCTGACGGAGAGCGGGAGTGGATTGTGCTCATGGTCTTGATGGTGTCATCGACGCTCACGCTGGTCCAGGCTAGCAAGGGGACGTTGTCGATAGTGGGCGGAGGGTCTGTTGTGTTGCTGTCTGTTGAAGCTGTCTGGGTGTTGAAGCTGTCAGGATGTCTGCTACCTTGCGGTGGAAGAAGGTGGCGAGGGAGTCGCACAGGGCTTGCGACGGTGGGATGTCATTGGTGTTGGAGCTGGGGTTGGAGAGTTCCTTCATGATGTTGAAGAGCTCTTTGCTGTCGTGTGCGTTGTTGTCAAGGCGGTCTTTGAAGGAGGTCTTCTTGGCAGCCCTGATGAGGTGGTGGTGGTTGCGGACGGCTTGTGTGCTGCATGGCTGTCCAGAGTTTGTTCACTGTGTCATTTCTTCTCTAGTTTTCAGCAGGCCTGCTTGTAATCTAGGAGTTCTGGGGTGAACCAGCTGGCCCTCTTGCTGGTGTCTCTATGGGGGGGTTTCTTCAGCGGGGCGAGGGTGTTGGCGCAGTACTCGATCCAGCGTCTGAGGTTGTGGGCAGCTACATCGGTGTTAGAGGGTTCGGTGGGTGGGCTGAGAGTGAGGTTTGCATGTAGTTGGTCTTCGGTGATTTTGCTCCAGCGGCGGCGGGGATCTGTTGGGTGTGGTGGTGTGTGGTGGGTTTCCGGAAGGTGAAGTGGATGCAGCTGTGGTCGGTCCAGAGGAGTTCGGTGGTGAGGCTGACGGAGATATGCGGGCTTGAGGAGAAGACGGGGTCGAGCGTGTGGCCGGCGGAGTGGGTGGGCGTTGTGACGAGTCTGAGGTATGAGGTATGAGTATGAGGCCAGGGCACGATTCTGAACGTCTGAGAAGTTGGAAGATAATTCAGACCTCAATCCAGAGTTGTAGGGGTGTGAAGTGACAATCCATGTGATCTTGTTTTTGAGGTTCCAGGAGCTCTCATGTTGTACAAACATAACAGCATGAAGACAATAATGTTGATACAGACATTAATGCCTTTGAAATATTTTTCTGTTAAATCTTTCTGCCAACCATACTTCATGAATTTTCAAAGTGCTGAGCTGCCTCTAACATAGTCTGAAACATTGTTTTATCCTACGTACCAGAACTGCTTTTGAACTTTCACTCTTCTGGCACAGATAGACTAGAGTTAGTACCTAATAACGTGCCTGGGTTGTGTTTGTAATTCATTTTTTCCTCTCAAGAGTAAAAAGCACACAACTCTTTGGGAGAAAGCTGAAGGAAAGTCCTGATTTGATAGTGCAAGAGGCACGACACAAATATGTGGACATTAGGCGAACATTGCAGAAGGCCAATGTGTGTTATGCTATGCTCTACCCAGTGCGCCTTCGCATTCAGGTCACCAGAAAGGTGAAGATTTTTTACACCGCCAAGGTAGTTAAATGTTTTAGAAACAGCATCAAAGCACGCAAAAAACCCAAGCACAAGGGGAAGATGAAGCATCGGATTCAGGATAACGACCAGCAGCTTCATAACCTCTACTCAAAAACATGTTTGCACATCCAGCTACAGCCTTGTACTCAAACTGTTCAAACACAATTGTCACAAGCTCACTCATGTGCTCTCCTTCTTACATACACACCTACATGCACAACACCACTCTTCATCACTATGTACACAACAACTCGCACATACATTGGAGTGCGTGGCGAGTACAGTGGAGAAGCGTGGCTCAGTGGTTAGAGGCGGCAGACCCGGATGCTGAGATCGGCCGTGGACCAGGGTTCGATTCCCCGCCTCGGCGGGTCTCGGGCTAAAAAATTCCACGGACTCGACAATTCTCGCTCCGGTGCCTTCTCGACTCACGGGGTCACACTCTGCGACTCTGGGCAATAGCTTGCTTAATCTCCACTACGGCCCCTCGCGGCGGGATGCCTGGCTTTCACCTTGTGGATACCCTGCCGGGGTATCTCACAGGGGAATACCAGGACGGGTTCCCTAAGCAAGCGCCTTGATACCTTCGGGTGATACGTGCGCTATATAAGTCGCAATACATGACATGCACACTATGTACTATACTCATCACCTCAACAGACGACAAATCTCACATGTAAAAATGACTACGCTGATCACCATTAGCACCCTCAGTAATTTATTTGGAATGCACTCATATCACAACGTGCAGCATCACTGACCACTCTGACATGCAAACTTAATACATCATCACATCTCAAACAACACACTTACATTGCTCAATGGATATGCCCTCATTCAGACACATATCAACATGCAACCACCCTACTCTGCTTAAGTTGCACAGATTGTCATTTCAGAAACACATGAATACACAGATGCAATAACAAAATATATCAACTATATGACACTACATGTTTCTGCACACTAAAGAACACAACTGGCATATACCCTTCACATACACTTATCCACTTTGTCGCAAGGGACAAGTTGAACCTTGTCTCACTGTGGCACTGTCGCGTCCACATATTACGTACATGCTCAATGACACAATTGACTATTGCACATCAACAACTATCCTCATTCATTTCAAAATGCCTGGTTACAGCCATCCCTCACTGTAGACACACAGATCACCCCCTGCCCGAATACAACCTTGTTTAAGTGCTTCAACACCTATCTTATCTACCCATTCATCTCATACCTTGCACAAATTCAAACTGTCACATGCTCTGAATCACATAATTCTATCTGTAAACACTCACATAGGGGGAATATGGATACCTCATGTCTCCTACACAAGATCTGCCTATGTACTCAAACGATACCTTACACTCTCTAACAACCACTAAATTTGACCTGCCACCATGACGTATGTCAACCTGAAAGCAGAAGGGACAAAGTCTGGGTCACTTGCCAGGGACCAGGATGGCGATGGAGACCAGCAGCCACCAGCAAAGGAGAATCCTGGACTGGGAGATGACGACAGTGGGGATGATGATGGCGTGAATTTGAGACAACAGCTCATCAACAACTTCTTCACATACGTGTAGGTATGCAATGAAAACTGGGGACTAGCACAACATGTTTGTTAATGTGTTGCTGGTTTACAATGTGTATATATGTTTGTGAGTGTATGAAAATTGCCATGGTGTTAGTTGTATGATAATCGTTTGTGAGATGGAAATGTTGAGATGTACAGCGTTAATATGAATCATAGTTAGTATCCACTTTGTAAATCGTATGCTTATGATGTCATTCTTTGCTAAATTGAACAGTGCCTAACTCTGTTCTATGTTTTTCTTCCCCAGGGTACTTTGTCATGTCAACCATGCAAGTTGTGACCTCACCAGGACCTAATTCTGTGACCTAGTCCAACATTGGACTTGGTTGTAAATCCATTGCATTCACATCCTTTAAACTGATGGACATTTCTCTTTACTTTAGAGCATGTTCTTACTGTGTGATGTCCTTTGAAATTGGGTTAAGGTGCCAGGTTATGCAATGACTTGTGCCTTGTCTGTTTTCACACATATAAAGGTTATTTTAAAACTAAACATGCTCCATGATGCACTTGTTTGCTAAAAATATTTCTTTATTGTGATTGAAACTGGTGCTAGTATTTTAAGCAACAGACTTGCATTGCATCTGTAACAGGATGTGGTTGTGGCTACTTATCATGCTGTGACAATCGTCATAGACTCACAAGCCAGTAATGTACATCTTCAAAGTGATTTGCTACCAATGTTGCGGACACTTTCTTGTTTGACTTTTTCAACATCATTACAGTTCTTACATTTGTTATTCTAAGTAACGAAATGACCACAGTTTTGGTGCTGAGTGATTTATTTTTTAGAATAATGTGATGATATCAGTCCACAACATGTTGGTCTTCTCACCTTACAAACATTGAGAATAGTGCAGGTAGGAGTTGGTAGGGTTTGTAGATGAGGTATTCCAAAGTAGATCCACATTTATTTGAGTCTATAGTCCAACTTAGACCCTCCAGCCAATGTTGGAGAGTTCAGTGACAGTCAACTAACTGAATGCGTGGCACACAATGGGGGAAATCAGGAGCAGGTAGTCAATTTCTGATGCGGAGCCATCTGTCTCTCAAGGATTCTTCTTTGGACAACCAACTCCACGTTTTGCTGGGGGACCCTCAGGTGCAGGCAGCAACGGTGTAGGGTGCTCTCAGTCAGAGTCCACATCCCTCCCCGTGGCTGGTGCAAATGTTGTTGCACTGGTTGTGGTAGACACAGAGGGAGGTGTGGGGATGTTGGTGGCAATCCGATGGAGGCAGGTGACAATGTACCTGTAAACCATAGTCTGTTCATCCATTTTGTCCATAAACCTATCCATTTTTGCGTTTTGCTCTGCCTGCTGCTTTTGCATGGTCCTCTGGATCCGTATGACCTATCCTATCTCTCCTTGTGAATCCTCATATGCATGGATGATTCTGGAGAGGTGTTGGGCCTCCACATCAGCAGCACCAGCTGCATGATGGTGCAAGTCCTCACGACACCTACCACCACCCCTACCCACCCAAGCAGGACCAGTTGGCGACACAGAGCCTCCTTCATTGATGGTATTTGTGGTGTTGTTGGGAAACTCAAGACTGCCCCTTGTTGTTGTGCTGTTGATGTTGTCCTGGGCTGCTATGTCCATGTGGGTAGGGGTCAGCTGGGTGTTGGCAGCTGAGGCGGGAGTGGTCCCAGAGGATACAGATGTTGCAGCCACTGGTGCTGTGGGGTGACCCATACCTGAAGGCCCAGGTCTGTTGCTGTCTGAAGAATGATGAGTCATTAACGCTGGAGGTTAAACAACCGTCACCCTGCACCCGTAACCCTGCATGTTGTTACAACGCAGACGTAGTACCGACCGCGTTGTGACAACGCATACCATTACAATGGCTTGCGGAGGGGGAGAAGGTGTTGAATTTAAAATCCAACACCTTCCCTACAGTCCGCACAGACTGGAGTTGGAATAGTACATTTTACTATTCCAACATCCAGCGCCCCCCTCTGCAAGTCGTAATGACTTGCGGGGTAATGGTATGTGTTGTTACAACGTGGTTGTTGTAACAGCCATGTTGTAAAACATGTGGGGTAATGGTACGCAGGAAAAAGAGGCATATTCAAGCCAGGGGGCTCCTGTTCAACAGGAGTCTGGGCCTAGCTGTCCTGCATGGTTCCAGTGGTGTCCTCAGCTGTCCCTGTAGGTACAAACACAACACAAGGACTGCTATGAATATCCACTGCCCCTTAAACCATACACATTACATATGCTACAGAAGTTCATAATGAGTTACTGTAGATAGATTGGACTCAATTCAATTTCAATTTCAAAATCTTTATTCGAATTTTTGCAAATTCATAAAAGCAGTACAGACAATCCCAGATCAAATAACATATTTACAGTAGTTAAAAAACAGCAATATAAAACATAATTATTGGACTCATTCATAGATGATGCTGGTCTATTTTTTCGAATGACTATGTTTTTGGTACAAGAGGGGGATTTATGGACATGTGCAGATATGTTAATTAATGGGCCCATTGTGTTTAGTTCACATTACGTCTCGGAAGACATTGACACAGGTGTGTTTAGGGTGTCCACATCTTTACTTTCACAGTGAGACACATAAATGTTCACTCCCTGTGTGGGTACTTTTGTGTGCCTCTCTACTGGTCTAAGTGCATGTCTTTACCAGTCTCATTGGTGTGGCTGCCTACACACTCACAATCTGTTAACTTAGCCAGGAAGTTGGGGGAGTTGAGTGAGGGAGGTGCTTCTTGTTATCATCTCACACTACACATGTGATTGGCTGTGAGTAGCACAATTCTGTGACTGTTTAAATTTGTGGCTACATTGATCCGTGTATTTTGTACATTGACTCCATTGTCAAATGATTTCACAAACACAGCTTTGTGTCATTTAGTGGCAAATAAGAATGATAAACAGTTGTTTGAGTGCTTGTTCTTTATTTGTGAACTTTACTCCCCTCCCCCCACCCAGCCCCACCAGGCCACCAGGAATGGTGTTGTCCAGACAATGTTTATAAGTGTATTTGAAAGATATTTGTCTATGTTGGTTGCTCTTTGTAGCACATAGGCAAATGTGGCCGTTGTGATCGGCTTAGACAGCATTCCCCAGTGTCTGCCATCTTTCTAGTACACATGAGATAGACATATCCCACGATGAAGTGGTTGTATAGGAGTGTTTGCCAAGTCCAATCATTGCCAGTCCTACATATACCTTCTTGCCCAATGCAAACATGGCAACAGGACATAGGCTCACCTCACAGTATGACAAAATGTCCCTGCCACCTGATTGGCACTGGGAACTGGTGTCTGACTTGAAGACAACTCCCCTCATGGCCTTCTGCTCCATATAACAGGCCACAGTCTCTGCTATTTTATAGTTGGATGTCCACTTACTGTCAGGTAATCATGGTTCTTATTGGTCTTGTACGGCTGTGTGTGAGGAGCAGTGTTTGCAATGGCCAGACAACCCATCAGGCCTTGTACTGCACACCCTCTTTCCTATGTTCAAAAACATCACCCCTGGTACTATGTTTTCCTGCAAGTGAGTGTATATATACTGACAAATATGGCTGACACTAGTGCCTTGTGTTAAACTTGAATCAAAATCCTTGTGGCCAATACACCATGAGCCAGTGTCAGGCATTTTGATGTTGCACTTCCATTCACTGTCAGGTAGGCATAGGCCCAGATAAAGTGGTTGTTTGTGGTGGGTGTAGTAGTGTTTACCATTACTTTGGCTCATACCAGGCTCTGTCCTTCACACACTCTTCCCAACCAGAGACAACTGACCACATGTCAGACTGGTTTTGTGAGAGTGGTTGTTTATGCATTATCAAGATGTGTGACACTTGTGCCTGGTCTCTTATTTGTCCACACATCCCAACAGTGCCTTGTGGTCCACACAGCAGTCCCCAGTGTCATCTATCTTAGCAGTACATATCCACTCACTGTCAGTTAGGCTTAGTTACATGGGGCTGTTTGTTGTGGGTAAACAGAGTGTGTGTGAAACAGGGCCTGCTGCGAGATGTAAACAGCACACAAGGAACCATGCTAACCTGGCAGTGAGTGTAAATGTACTTCTACTGGTGCCTGTTTGACTTTGCCTAAAACACACTACAAGGCATTGTGCTACAGACACCACACAGCAGTACCAGCCACCTTGATAGTCTACTTCCCCAAACTGTGAGGTAAGCATGATCCCAGAGTAGATAGCATGGTTGGGTGTCAGGATGAGTATTTGCAATGGCTACAAGTCACATCAGGCCTCGATCCCCACACACCTTTCAGCTAGCAGCAAAAGCCTACCTGTAACACAGCTTACCTGACAGTGAATGTGAATGTACTTGCAATTTGTCTGACACTGATGACTGGTGCCTATTTTTCCACACCTCCCATCAGGGCGTAGGTGTCCAGATGGAACTCCCAAGTGTCAAGCCATTTCATCAATAGATTTCCAGTCACTCTCAAGTAAGCATGGTTCTTGGTGGTCTGTTTGTGCTGTTTGGGAGGAGGAGTGTTTGCCCTGACTTCATCTCCCATCAGACTCTGTCCTCCACACACCTTCATAAACATCAAAATATCTTACCTGTGAGTCTACTTTCCTGACAGGGAGTGGCACTGTGCTTCCAAAATATCTGACACTGGTGACTGGTGTCTGATTTGTCCCCAACTCCCCAACAGTGCCTTGAGCTCCAAACAGCAGTCCACAGGGCCAGTTATCTTGCCAGAATACTCTCATTGACTATCAGGGAAGCTCAATTGTATGTGGTCGTGTTAATCTGTGTGTGAGGATGAGTGTTTGCACTGATTTTAACTTCCATCATGCCCTGTCCTACACACACATTCCCAGCCAGCACAGACAGCAGACCTGGGACTATGCAATCCCTAATGGTAAAACGAAATGTACTATCAAGATGTCTGACACTGATGCCTGTTATTTTACCTGACTATAGCTCCCCTCAGGCCTTGTGCTCCTGACACCATGCAGCAGTATCAGCCATCTTGCTAGTACTTTTCCACTAACTTTGAGACTCACATAATCCCAGTATGTCTGTGCACCCTGTGTGTGGGGAGGAGTGTTTGCAGTGGCTACAAGTGCCATTGGGCCTGTACCTACACTCCCCTTCCCGGCCATCTCAAATAGCCCACCTGTGACTGAGCTGGCCTGTGAGTGAGTGGAAAAGTACAGGGCCAAGATGTCTGACACTAGTGCCTGCTGTTTGACTTAACTACAACTCCCCTGTCGCCTTGTGCTCCTCACACCATGCAGAAGTGTCAGCCATCTTTCTAGTATTTTTCCACTGACTGTGAGGCTCGCATAGTCTCAGTGTGTCTGTGTGGGCGATGTGTGGGGAGGAGTGTTTGCAGTAACTACTAGTGCCATGAGGCTTGTGCCCACACCTCCCTTCCCAGCCATCCCAAACAGCCTCCCTGTGAGTGAGCTTTCCTGTGTGTGGGTGGAAAAGTAAGGGGCCAATATGTCTGACACTGGTGCTTTCTGTTTGACTTGACTACAACTCCCCTCAGGACTGGTGCTCCTGACACCATGCAGCAGTGTCCGCCATCTTGCTAATACTTTTCCACTGACTGCAAGACTCACATAGTCCCAGTGTGTCTGTGTGGGCTGCGTGTGGGGAGGAGTGTTTGCAGTGACTACTTGTGTAATTTGGCCTGTGCCCACACCCCCTTCACAGCCAACTCAAACAGCCTACCTGTGACTGAGCTTTCCTATGAGTGAGTGGAAAAGTACCAGGCTAAAATGTCTGACACTGGTGCAAGGTATTTGGATCAGAATGTCTTGCTGTGAGTTTGTGAGAAGTATGTACATTGTTATAGTTAAGTTCATTTTCAATATGATTTGAGGTCTTTTTGTTAACAATCTGACATACACATCACATGGTCTTATAATCTAGTAAATTTTATAAATGTATACTGTCCTTTGCTTAACTGTATTCTTTACAGTGATGTCTCTAGGGGTAAGATTATTGACTTTATTTGAATGTGGATTGTGTACTCTCCAGACTCTTATGATCCCGGTATTCCACAGACGCCCTTCAGCTGAAGGAAGTCATTCACCTTCTCCTCCCAAGAGGTGCAGTGGACAGGTTGTGCAGTAGGGCCACCACCAGTCGCACATATTAGTACCCGGTCCTGCTATCATCCATTTTGCGCAGGCAAGGTGCTTGAGCATTCACCTTGTTAATGATCCTCGCCCACATCTTATTTCTCTGAGAAAGGGGGGTCTGTTCGACTAGGTTCCCAAACGACTGTGGCTCTACACTAACAATCTCATCTACAAGCACTTCAAACTCCTTATTTGTAAAATGTGGCTGCTTCCTTTTGGCCATGGTGAGGGTGAATGTGAAGGTGAGTGTGATTGTAAATATACAAAAAGGTGTGTGTTTGTGGGATTTTGTATGAAATGAAATCTGTGAAAGGTGTGTGGTGTGTGAATGTGTGAGGCAGAGAGTCAGGGAGCAGGGAATGTGTGGTGGTAGCTCTTTGGACCTATAAGCAGTTATGGCAAAATAACATGGTCATGGTGTTGGCCCTTTATATAGGTTTATTTGTGGGCAAGGTTTATATTTTTTTTAGTAGTAGCCAATGGTTGTTTTGGCGGTTTTTGACTCCCCCTTGACAGTTAAAACACTGACTGACACGGTTTGGTAACAGAGTCTCATGCAACATCATCTGCTTGCTTGTTGATGCGAGTCGGATTCATGACCGGCATGCTATTCTTGAGTGTTTGCAAATGAGTTGGTCGCATCGTTGCGGTTTACAGAGGCTTCTTTCAGAATGATAGTGTTCTGTATGACTGGATTGCGTTTTACATGGGATGCATCGTACTCCGTTGCTTGGAGGTCTCATGGTCGTGTCATAGGAATCAATCAATCAATCATGGCATTTGTAAAGCGCACTACCTACCCATGAGGGTCTGAAGGCGCTTGGGGGGGAATGCTGCTACTGCTCAAAGAGCCAGGTCTTGAGGAGTCTTCTGAAGATCAGCAGGTCTTGGGTCTGCCGTAGGTGGGTGAGGAGGGTGTTCCGGGTCTTAGCGGTGAGGTGGAAGAACGATCTGCCGCCGGAGGTCGCTCTTCGGATGCGGGGGACTGTGGCGAGGTGCGAGGTCGGCGGAGAGAAGCTGGCGGGTGGGGGTGTAGAAGATGAGTTGTCTGTTGAGGTATGCTAGTCCGGTGTTGTGTAGTGCCTTGTCTGCATGGGTGAGGAGCTTGAAGGTTATTCTCTTGTTGACGGGGAGGCAGTGCAGGTCTCCCAGGTGGGGTTTTGATGTGGCTGCAGCAAGGGATGTCGAGGATCAGGCATGCAGAGGCATTCTGAATGCGTTGGAGTAGTTTCAGGAGTTTGGCCGAGGCTCCAGCGTAGAGGGCGTTTCCGTAGTCCAACCTGCTGCTGACGAGGGCCTGGGTGACCGTTCTTGTTTTGGTGGGGACCCACTTGTAGATCTTGCAGAGCATGCAGAGGGTGTTGAAGCAGGAGGAAGAGATGTCAGTCGACCACCAGGAGTCGTCCTAGGCCGAGGGGGTGGATCCGAGGATGAGAACTTCCGTCTTGTCCGAGTTCAGCTTCAGTTGGCTGTTCTTCATCCACTCGGCGACAGCTTTCATTCCTTTGTGGAGGTTGGTTTTGGCAAAGTGGGAGTTCTTGGTGAGGGAGAGGATAAGCTGGGTGTCATCGGCATAAGAGATGATGTTGTGGTCTTGCCGTTGGGCGACGTGGGCGAGTGGTGCCATATAGATGTACTATAGCGTTGGGTTGAGGGATGAGCCCTGGGGTATGCCACAGATAATCTCGGTGGCTTCGGAGCGGAAGGGGGGAGGCGGACGCACTGTGTTCTGCCGGAGAGGAAGGAGGTGGTCCAGTCCAGGGCCTTCTCTTGGATCCCGGCGTTGTGGAGGGGTGTGTGTAGTGTGCGGTGGTAGACTGTGTTGAAGGCAGCTGACAGGTCCAGGAGGATGAGGGCCGCGGTTTCTTCATTGTCTAGCAGGGCCCTGATGTCATCGGTGGCGGCGATGAGGGCAGTGTCGGTGCTGTGATTGCTGCGGAACCCGGACTGGGACGGGTCTTGAATGCTGTTCTCCTCGAGGTAGCGGGTCAGTTGTTTGTTGACAGTCTTCTCGATGACCTTCGCTAGTAACGGGAGCAGGGAGAAGGGCCGGAAGTTCTTGAGGTCCCTGGGGTCCGCCTTGGGTTTCTTGATTAAGGTGTTCTGAGGTTGTGTGCGGCGGTGTCGGGGTCGGTGTGGTCGGGGGAGGGCTCCGGGCGAGGGTGGTGGGTAGCTGGTCTTCGGTGACTTTGCTCCAGCAGCAGCAAGGGAACTGTTGGGTGCGGTGGTGCATGGTGAATTTCCGGAAGGTGAAGTGGATGCAGCGAAGGTCGGTCCAGTGGAGTTTGGTGGTGTGGATGAAGGAGACGTGGGGGCTTGCAGAGAAGATGGGGTCAAGCGTGTGTCTGGCGGAGTGGATGAGTTTTGTGATGAGTTGTCTGAGGTTATCAGGTTATCGATCAGGGTGGTGGAGTTAGTGTCGCTGTTGTCCTCGAGGTGGAAGTTCATGTCCCCGAGAAGGATGTAGTCCATGGAAGCGAGGGCATGTGTGCTGACAAATTCGGATATGGAGTCGCTGAACAGTGGTTGGGGTCCGGGGGGTCTGTAGATGAGGGTTCCTCTGAGAGTGGTGTTGGGGTCGTTGTGTATCTGGAAGTGCAGGTGTTCAGCGGTGCTGAAGGTGTCGTCGGTGTTGGTCAAAAAGCATTCCCTATCTGATTCGATTGGGATGCTTTCCAGACGAGATCAGAATCGGGCCCATAGTGTTTAACACGGCGAATAGTTGTGATAATTACTTTTCAATTGGAAGTGGAACTCTGTATCGTATTTCAATGTTTAATTTACACAGTTTTGTTTATTACATTTTGAGATGTTCAAGATTTACTCTCTCGATGGATGCTAATATTGTACCTTTTTGTACCACAAAATCTCAATAAATAAGAGTACAAAAAAAACATATGTGCCACTACGTGGGAGCTACAACCCATTAGATAAATGTATGCATGGATTGTTTGACCCTAAAGGAAGGAAATCATTGAAGAGAAATAAACCTGTTTGTTTTGTGTGGCCCCCGTCCCTGAGCTTTTAAAAGCCTCTATCCCCAAGGGTCGCTACTCAAATTGAAAAAGTATGAGGGCTGCATGCCCCGTCCCCATAACAATGGGAACCCCATCCCCTGGGGCAGCTCACCTACTGTGTCCCAGGGAGTCCACCCCTTGGACACAGTGGTTTCTCTGTCCACATCGGACCAAGCAGGGAAACTTGTCTTTGCTCCCGCCTGGCGGAGCATTTTCATATCTCCCGCCAAATAAGAGTAAACACAAAGGGGCCTATTACGATGGAGAATTTTCCCCATCCTCCGGGCCGGCGAAAGCCACCCCCGGCCCGGAGGATGCGGAAAATCCTCTGTGGACCCACCAAAGACCCACCGCCACATTAGGATGGATGGTGGGTCCTGGTTTGCGTCCGCCGCTTTTCCGCCGCGGTTGGCTTACAACCGCGGCGGATAAAGTAAATGTTTGATTAATTAATAATCAGTTGTTAATTTATATTAATTAATTGATTGGAAATTAATTATGGAAATTGTGTTAATAATTTTAGGTGTGGATTGTGGGGTTGATGGGGTAAAAGGTGGGAAGTGATTTATGAATAATTAATTAATAATTAGTTGTTAATTTATATAAATTAATTAATTGATATTTAATTAGGGTATTCGTTTATATTTTTGTGTGTGAGTTTTACTGTTATGGGGTACAGTGTGGGGAGTAAATACATTTTATTTACTCTTTAATTAGTTGTTAAATACTATTCGTTTTTTAGTTGAAAATACATTTTAATTGTGTAATTTAGTTTTTTACAGTTTAATTTTAGCTGTGGGTTGTGGGAATTATAGGGGTTTTGTGTGGGAAGTCAATTAATTTTCATGAGTTTTAATTTTATTTTTAATTAATAATATTTCTTTAATTGGTAATTAATAATGTTAATTAAGGAAGTACATTTTTTTTAAATGTAGACATGGGTTGTGAATTGTGTCGTGTTATATGGTAGGGAATAGAAAAGTAAATTAATGTAATAAGTAATGATTTTGTTTCTAAATAATTTCTAATTAAACATATGTATTTGTTTGGAAATTATTTTTATTTTTTAATAATATTTTTGTAGGTATTTGTCATATGTATTTAACATTAGAATATGTTTTTAAAATATTTTTAATATTAAATATATCTGTATTTATATATTTTTCTATTTATTTAGGTTTTGAATATTTTTGTTCTTAATATTTCCCTACTGTCGCACTAACTAGAGTGGGAATAGTCAAATCAAATCAAATCAAAATATCTTTATTTGGTTTCATGTGGATAAACCCATAAAAACACAATATGTAATGCGTCATAAACACTTGGGGGTCGATTCCGATCCGGTAAAAAGCGCTCCGATTAGCTGTACGGAGCCTTTTTCCCGTAGGAATCGTACACCTACAACGTCCCCGTACGAACTAGCAAGTACAATCCTAACCCAAAGCGCCACTCCGTACGACTCGTACCAAACACCGTATGACTCTAATCTCCGTACGATTCTCCCTCGGAACCCGCTGTACGCGACATCTGTACGGTTCGCGACTGGTTTTTAGGACCCAGCAAGTACGATACGTGTCGGGGACGACCCTTTTTCTACGGGAGCTGAAAACAGCCTTAAAAGCAGAGTTCGCGCCGAAACAGGTACAAACGCCCCCCCGGGTATGGTGCGTACCCCCTATGATCGCAGGGGTACGCACCGTACCCCTGTGATCATGGGGTATACGAGCCGTACCCCCATTGTACGATCGGTGCACGAGCCGTACCCCCATTGTACGAGCCGTAGCCCCATTGTACGATCGGTGTACGAGCCGTACCCCCATTGTACGATCGGTGTACGAGCCGTACCCCATGTACGATGTGTATGTGTTTGTGTGCTTTTCCGTACGACTCGCCCTTACCTGACGTGGACCGTACGAATTGCGTCCTCATACCCCGGTCCGGATCGTACTCGTGGGGTCGTACGGCATGTGTACGAGTTGTACGGTATGTGTACGAGTCGTACGGTTCACGGTTTCAGTCTTGCAATACGTACGAATCGCGTCCTCATACCCCGGTCCGTATCGTACTCGTCGGGTCGTACAGCATGTGTACGAGTCGTACGGTATGTGTACGAGTCGTACGGTTCACGGTTTCAGCCTTGCAATACGTACGGATCGCGACGATTCAGATGGATTCACGGAATACGGATCGTACTTCGCGATTCGGACGGGTACGATTCGTACGGAGAGGGCCCCGGATACAAATCATACGGACGTTTTTTTTTCCCGAATCGGAATCGACCCCTTGGTATAGTACAATATATATACAATCGCAAGGCAAACGAATGTGGACAAATTGGCAATTAATTTGTAGGTGTTAATGGACAGCACAGGTCCAAAATTCATACAACTACAAATCACAGCTGATACGAGTACTAGATTAAAACATTATAAATAGTGCAATAAAACCATTAAATGAATATACATGCTATTAGCTAACCAAAAACATGAAACCAGGGATGGTTATGAAAAACCAGCCAATTAGTCGCAACTTGCCCTGAGCATAATGGCGGATTTTGGAAAACTTAATACATGGAATATGACATTGCCCATCAGCATCTGTAGGAATATATAAGTGGGCCGAACTTGGTTAAAATTGGCCTGTTTCAGAATGGAAATTAAAAACTATTTTCTAGGGGTGCCATAAAATGGGCGAAAACATTGTAAAATGAACCATGTCTTGCCGAGATGAACCATCACAGCCGCAGGGCAAAAAGGATTGTCCTCTATTTTTTCTCCTTGGTTATGTGAGAAGTAGATTAAAAAGGTATAGCCGAAATCTAGTCAGAAGGAACCGGTCATAGGAGTTTATGGGGCCCAATAAAAGTGGGAATAGTCATTTTTACCCCTACGCTATCCAACACTTTCTTTACTGTTACACTCACTGAAATGGAAATAGTAATTTGTACCCCTCCGCTATCTAACACTTTCCCTACTGTTGCACTGACTATAGTGGGAATAGTAATTTTTACCCCTTCACTATCCAATTTTAATTTTAATAGTGTAATGTTTTAATTTATAATAGAATGCTTTATGTTATTGGTTCATATGTATGCATTTGTAAATTTTTATATAATTTTAAAATTATGAAATAAATTAAAATTAATAGTTTATTAGGGGCCATATGTATCAAGAAAGTATTTTGCGATTCCTAAATAGCGATTTTTAAGGAATCGCTATTTAGGAATTGCAAAATGGTATGTATGAAAAAAATCGCTTTTTTTAGCGATTCCTCAAGCTTCCTTATTTGCAAATTCGCAATATTAAGGAATAATTTCCAATGCATTCCTATGGGCCAGGAGGCCCATAGGAATGATTGCAAAATAATTCTCGAATTGCGAATTTGCAATTTGCTAATCGCAATTTGAGAATTATTGCAAGGGTGCAGGGGTGTCTCAAAGACACCCTGCTGCACCCCTGAAATGTACATGTGTGTGCATATGGCGCACATACATGCCCTATGGGCATGTGTGTGCATCACATGCCACCTTTAAAAATGCCAAATTGTGCATTTTTGGAAGAATTCGCAATTTACCATCAACTACAAGTTGGTGGTACTTTGCGAATTCTTAACCAAAATTCGCTAGCCAAAAATGCTACATACATAGCATTTAAGGAATAGCAAAATTGCGATTCCCTAAATGCTATGGCAAAATAAGGAATCACACAAGTTTGCAATTCCTTATTTTGGGAATGTTTCATACATCCCAAAACATGCAAAAAGGCCGTTTGCGAATTTCGGCCTTTGCGAATCACAAAAGGCTTGATACATATGGCCCTAATTGTTTTAACACACACACTTATATATAAATATATATATATTCACTGAAAAAAACATAGGTGTCACACATGTTATAGTTAGGAATTAGCATTTAAAAAACCTTAGAAATTCATTGAAAAAACCGTAGGTTTCACACATGTTATAGTTAGCTGGACATTTCACTCATACAAAACCATTGAAATTCTACTGTTATAGTTAGTTCAGCTAACTATAACTCGTGCACCCGCAATGCACTGCTGATGATCTCACATATTACATCACTCATGACATGGTCAGTGACATCACTCATGACATCACTGAGGCAATGGTTCCATTGTCTTTGTATTCCGGACACCCTGAGACACACGCTTTGGATATCGATTCATATTGAGGGGGTGGCTACCCCGGCCGTGAGCCCGCCATAAGAGGCTCGGGTGAATGCCAGCGTTTGTTTGGTATATATATATATTATATATATATATATATATATATATATATATATATATATATATATATATATATATATATATATATATCAGTCATGTGCAGAGGAGCCCCAATGAAGACAAGCCACATGAATTCCCATTTCACTCGATTTATTTTTTCATTACTTGCCAGCAGACGGACTGAAAGGTAAAGTTCACCAAGTTCTTTATCATTGCCAAACGCGTTTCAGGATACTGACATCCTTTCTTCAGTGGCTCAGGCAGGGAAATGAATGCACTCAAATTCGTTTTGCACTTGTAAAATATTACCTCAGTGGGTGGGGCTTCAGTGCAAAGCTCCCTGGTTATTGTAGTGCTTTCTTTGAATATTCCTCATGTGGGGGAGGCTTTCAGTCCCAATTATCACCTGTAAAAGTTTTCTCCAAGTGGGAAGGTGAATTCCTCCCTTCAGCCATCTGCCCTGCTTTGTAGTAACAAAAACGAGTTCTGAGCAGCGTCGTTCTGCAGCGCGCTGCTCACCTTCATACCACAGAGCAGGCTGTATTTCTAAGCCTGCACGGACCCGCCTTTCAGCGATGGGTTTGTCCTCTCGGCTGGGCAAAAGCCAAACATCAGCTCAGTGATGTCATTTGAGATGTCATCAGTGATGTCATCAGTGATGTCATTTGAGATGTCATCAGTGATGTCATCAGTGATGTCACTGACCATGTCATGAATGATGTAATATGTGACATCATCAGCAGTGGATTGCGGGTGCGCGATATATAGTTAGTGCAACTAACTATATATGGAATTTCAATGGTTTTGTGTGAGTAAATAAGGTTTTCTAAATGCTAATTCCTAACTATATATGGCCTATAACCCATGGTTTTTTCAGTGAATTTTCAAGGTTTTGTAAATGCTAATTCCTAACTATATATGGTCTATAACCTATGGTTTTTTCAGTGAATTTCATTGGTTTTTTAAAAGCTAATATCTATAGCTGTAAAATGTATTCTTCTTTAAATCAAAAAAAGATATTTTATATGTTTATTAATAATTTTTTTTATTATTATGTTTTGGTTCGCTCCCGGTTCGCGAACCGGGTAGCTTCCCGTTAGCTCAATTTGGTGCCGCGACTCGGTACGCGAACCGGTAAACGTTCTGTTTGCGCAACTGCCGCGGTAGAAATCAACATCGTGACGCGTCGCGGAAGCGCGACGTATCGCGTTGTCGCGTAATGCGTCTTATGACGCGCCGCGTTAGCGCACCCGGAAGTGCTCCGGTCCGCGAACCGAGGCGCGAAGCGCAGCTCCCCGGAAGCGATCCGTGGCGCGTCGCGCAAGCGCGACGTATCGCGTTGCCGCGTATTGCGTCTTATGACGTGCCGCGTTAGCGCACCCGGAAGTGCTCCGGAGCGCGAACCGAGGCGCGAAGCGCAGCTCCCCGGAAGCGATCCGGGGCGCAGCGCGCAGCGCGTAACGTAAGCGTAACAGGTCATGTGACTTGTTAATAAAACTTTTCATTGGTTCATTTCACTTTTCGTTTCCTAATGATGTAAGGCTAGGTCATGTGACCTAAAAATAACACTTTTCATTGGTTTAGAACTATTTTTTTTCCAAAATGATGAAAGCCCCCACCTTTTTTCTCACTCTGACTTTCAACTTTGAGAAAGGAAGACCTATTTTGCTGAGTAGAAAATGGCTTCAGTAGTAGCTGCAGCTGGTGGACCCCCACCACCACCACCACCACCAAGTAAGAGAGGACCACCTCCACAGTTCATTCCCAACACAGAGGAGGAAGAGGATGAAGAACAGGAAGAGGAAGTACAGCCAACACAGTTTTTACGTGAGGAGCCCCGGGTATCTCACCACAAAAATAGTTTTATTTGGCAGTTTTTTTCTTTTCCTGAAGGACAAAAAAAAGTGAATGCTCGCGGCAACTATACTATGCATCGTCATATGCAGAGGTGGCATCCACTAAATTACAGCAGGGCAGAGATTCGTGACCTTCAAGACAACCCCCCAACTCCTGTGGCCAGGACATCGGCACAGGTAACTCTGTCGGGGCCAGAGGCACGGGAAACAGTGCCAAACATTCAAGAAAACTTTGTGCACATGAAAATAGTGTGTATCTATTGCGGTAGCCTACTCTCATGTGCCAATATGAGTATTAATTTGATAAACAGAGCATATGAAAACCACAAGTGCTCTAAACGCCCCAAAAAATAATTTTTTTTTGCTCCTGTTGAGCCCTTTGTAATGCCTGTTTTTCGTTGTTTCCCCACCAAAAAAACCAAAAAAACCATAAAATTGTTCAAAAAATCCAAAAAAAACAAAAAAAATTCAGAAAAATAAAAAAAAATATAAAACAACAAAAACATAAAAAAAAGTTCTTTTCAGAACTACCTCCCCTTTATAAAAAAATTGCTAGAATGTTTAGCACTCTGGCAACCTCTATTTCTTTTGGTTCGCTCCCCGGTACGCGAACCGGGAGCGAACCCAAAACATTTTTTTTACAAAAAAGAAGAGTAAGTATAAGGGAAGTAAACAGAGAGTAATGTTAAAAGAAAGACAGCTATAGGGAGTAAACCAGAGATAATGTTTAATAGATTTATTTACCGAAGAAAAGATGGAAGAGGGTATAATTGTGAAAAACAAAATAGATAAGGAAGTGAAAGAAAAAAAGGAGAGTAGAAGAATAACAAAGAAGAGTTTCTTAGAGAATATGAGTGAATGTTCAAAATAAGATTAAAACATGTGGAATAACAGAGAGAAAAACCAGAAAGCAGAAAAGAAGAAGTAACAGAAAAAGAATAATTGAAACAGCAAAGAAATCTAAATAACATAGGGGCATATTATCAACATAGGCAATAAAAGTTTTGCAGCTTTTATCAGCAGAAATGTGTCGCTAAAGCCGCTTTTGCGGCAGAAAACTGCCGCTAAAACCGCTTTTGCAGCAGTTTTCTGCTGATAAAAACAGCAATAATTTTATTGGCTGTGTTCATAATATGCCCCTTAGTGTGCTTCAACTACACAGAGAAAGCATAATGAACAAGTAGTGAAAGAGTGATCAGTCAAAGACACTAAGAGTAATAGAGACGGAGTGAGTGAACAAGAGTGAGGAACTATGAGAAGAGAGGGACTGAGAAAAAGAGTGGAAGCAGTAGAGTAAGTAAGTAATAGAGAAAGGAATGA
Source organism: Lissotriton helveticus (assembly GCF_964261635.1). Classification (NCBI taxonomy): domain Eukaryota; kingdom Metazoa; phylum Chordata; class Amphibia; order Caudata; family Salamandridae; genus Lissotriton; species Lissotriton helveticus. The sequence continues at coordinate 414,518,997 of NC_136071.1, read as the reverse complement.
GGGAAGTAGCAAAGGCAGGAAAGTGAGGGTTAAAGAAATGAAGCAGTGGAACTAATAGTAGTTAAATGTGATAGAAATGTAATGAAAAGAGTACAAAACATTTACCTTATAATTGTCGTTAACTTAGTCACTTGTTATTTTTATACTTTCAATCTGTGAAAGAGAGAACAAACATTTGAAAAATATTAAAACATGTATTTAAAAATTAGAAAAAAGACAAGGGAAAAGATTGAAGGACAAACAGTTTTTCAACAACTTTGACACTTACAGAAGCCTCTGCTTCTCCGGGCCCCCTACACAGTCCTAAAGATATACATTTTAAACTAACAGTATCTTGATGCAGATGAAGTGAGGCCTATCTTGGAACATGATGCATCTTTTGCACTGCTGCTGTCTCACAACAGATGTGCAATGGCAGCGCAAAAGAGGTGCACAGCCATCATAAAACTGTCCCTAACATTTTAAATGATTGTTTCAAGATGGCAATAAGGTGTGTCCTATCCAGACGTTTGTTTCAGGTGAGGCCTACTCAGGGTTGCAGATCAAATTTAGGCTTGTTGAAGAGTCCAGAGGAGATAATACATGTGCAGGCCAACCAATAAAGTTCAGACTTCCTCTGTTTCCCTGGACAGGCCTAAACTTCATCTGCACAATGTGATTCGTAATGTTAGGAAACACAGGTAATGTATTTGAAAAACGTGCAATTTCTTTTGCTCATTTCACAATCACATCACTTGTGTTTCCTTTGGTTAGGTATCTCATTGTGCAGATGTAGTCCAGCATATGAAAGAGTACGCACTGCATGCAACAACTTTGACACTTACTGATGCCTCAGCTTCTCCATACCCCCTACACAGTCCTAATTATATACATTTTAAACTGACGGTTTCTTGCTGGAAATGAACTGAGGCCTATCTTGCAACATGGTGCATCTTTTACACAAAAGTGACGGAACAGCGGCGTAAAAGAGGCACACAGCCTTCATAAAACTGCCCTTAACATTTTAAATGATTGTTTCTAGATGCTGATAAGGTGTAACCTATCCACAGATTTGTTTCAGGTAAGTCCTACTCAGGGTTGCAGATGAAATTTAGGCTTGTTGAAGAGTATAGAGGAGATAATACATGTGCAGGCCTACCAACGAAGTGAGTCATGTCCACTGCACTCTTGAACAAATGTCAGACCTCCTCTGTCTCCTGGAACAGGCCTAAACCTCATCTACACAATGTGATGTGTAATGTTAGGAAACACAGGTAATATAATTGAAAAACGTGCAATTTTTTTTGCTCATTCCACAATCACATCACCTGTGTTTCCTTTGCTTAGGTATCTCATTGTGGAAATGTAGTCTATCATATGAAAGACTACGTAGAATGTGAGCACTGTATGCAACAACTTTGACACTTACAGAAGCCTCACCTTCTCCATACCTCCTACACAGTTCTAAATGTACATCATGAATACAAACAGTACAGAATTAATTATACATGTTAAATGGTTTATTTTTGCTGTTCTCAGAATGTATCAAATTTCACTAAAAACAGTGACTTGAAGGTATTCATCATATAACAGCGGGGAAAAAATAACACAATCAAAATGATTGTGTTTAAAAAACCCATATAACATAACCAATCAGAAATCAGAACTCCTCAAAAGTAACTTACTTTCCATGACGTCGAAGGATGTCCTATGAACAGCTTACACTCGGTTGTGCTGTTTTTATTTTCAGCCCGCCACTTTCTGAAAGAAAACCTCCATCGTTTTGAAAAATATGTTACATACAATAAATGACTTCTCGCTCTCTACCACACGTTTCCACAAGGCCAAATCATGTAAGAGCCATTTATAACTCTTGGAATTCTTGTAAGCAAATCCCGTCATTTTCTATTTCCGCAACTTTCAGAAAGAAAACGTTCAAGATCACTTTCACAATCCTGGACTAGTAATATCTTACCCTTCTTGCTCACTCATGTTCTACATTTCCTATGACACTGATACTGCTTACTATGAAGCAGACTTACACTACCTCTATGACTACTACAATTATTTAATTCTCTACATCACTTTTAATCACAAAGCAATATAAAACAGTAGATAAAATTATATCAACCCCTAGAATCATTATACGCCAGTTACCTACCCTAAATTCTCTTTTCTGAAAACAGAAAGTAAGAATATTTTTAAGTAAAAAGGCAACATTGTATCGTAGTCAAATGGGAATAATTTCCGAAACAGCAAATTTATTTACATTTTCAATAAGCTGTGTAATAAGCGGATCTTGTCAAATGACCATCATGCCATATAATAGCTGCAGTTACAAATGTTCTTCCTAAAATCAACGACTGTGTAGCCACAACATTTGTAATTAAAGTTGAAGACTTACTTTCATCAGGTTTATATAGTTGGATTTTTAAAATGACATTATAATCAAAAGTTTGGACCAATAATCTAGACAGCATTGCAGACTTACATTCCCTCTACTCCATGTTTTGATTGGCTGCTTGAATTAGCTCATAAAAAGAAACAGTTTTTCTGAACTCATTCAAAGTGCAGTTATTTTTCCATGACGTCAAGTGTTATGGTAAGAACACCGTTTGCTTTGGGAAATACTCTGTTGTCCTTCAACTAATCTCTGCCCACCACTTTCTATAAGAAAATCTTCTTTTTTTCCAGGAACTATTTAAAACTCAAAAATAACTTTTGACTCTGTACTACACTTATCCTCAAGGCCAAATCGTGTAGGAGCCATTAGAACCTCTTGAAATTCCTCAGAGCAAATCCCGAGATTCCTTCTCTAAAATTTTGGTTTTAAAAACACCAGGTAAGAATTTTTAAGGTCAAAAGGCAATTTTTTTTTGAAAATTAAAACAGAATCGTTGCAAAATTGCAAAATGACCAGCCATTTCCAGACTTCAAATAAGCTGTGTAATGTCCTGATGTTATTGAAGGACCATCATGATATATAATTGCTGCAGTTACAAAAGTCCTTCCTGATATTGACAACTGCGAAGCCACAAATATTTTTATTAAAGTTGTCAATTTTGTTCCATCAGGCCTACATCGTTGGAACATTAAAATGACATACTGACCATATGTTCGTATAAATAATGTTGACATCATTTCAGATTTACATTGGCTACACTCCATGTTGTGATCAGCTGCTTTTACTAGCTTATTGAAGGAGACTGATTTACTGTCTGGCAAAGTTAAATATATAAATCTTTCTGAGTCTACACTAGTAGTACTTGATACCCTGCAGTTCTCGCAGTCATGCTGCCATTGATAAGAAAGCCCAAACAGGTGATCTACATCTACACCTTCAGCATGCAATACATCAAGCATATACATTAAAAACTCCTGACAATCTTGCTGAATATTTTGAGAGAATTGTGTTTGACCTGAACATCTGTCTAACAGATTTCGAATTTCAGACACACTTTCTATTTTTGTTCTATCAGTGCTACATTTCTCTAACACAGAATTTAACAAACTGCAAAATCTTTGATCAGAATTGACCACAATCTCTTCTTTTACATTTTCTAGAGAAAACAAAACATTAACCACTACATTAGCATAGCAGTTGACACCAGAACTGTTTTCAAATTGAAAACCAACAACATCTTCAACAGAATCCTTTTTCTTTCTGCTTATAATTTCAGGTTCATCGACTTTTCGTCTTTTTGCTACAACCTCCCTAGTATTGGTCACATTTCTTCGTTTCCGGCCTACCACACGTTTCTCAAACAAAGGATATTGAGGCAAATGTGGCGCATACTCTCTTCTTAACCTATTGTATTCCTTAACACAATCTAGATCCGCACAAATGTTTGTGACATCACACTCAATCAAGTACAATCCAGATAAAGTTCTAACTCGTGACAATGCCACATATGCCATACCCTCCTTGAACACAGAACTGCCAATATTCACCAATGCACTGTCTACACTTAAACCTTGCGATTTATGGATTGTCACCGCATATGCCAAGCAAACAGGAAACTGCTTACGGTCTTTTACAAGCAAAAATCTAGCAGAACAACGACCAATTAGCTGTACTTCCTCAATGCCATCAAATTTAATTTTTTATAATTCAATTAAATCTCTATTTCTGTATTTCACAAAATCAACAACATTACCCATTGATCCATTTACCAGACCTCTTTCAACATGTAAATTCCTTCTTAAAATTATACGGCAGTTTAAGCACACATTCAGAGTCTTTTCAAAACCTGCAGTTTTAGATATAGTCTTCTCTAATGATTCCAATTTTGTTTTCAAATTCTCAGACAAAAAAATTGTTGATCCCATATGCTCTACTCTGTCAATAGCTTCCAGTTTCACAATCTCTTGGTTTTCTAAATGCAACATTTTGTTGTTGAAGATGGCACATTCTGCAAGAGTTGGCATCAAACATATTCCAGATTTCTCTTCTCAGTAATTTTCTGAAAAATATTCTCAGGCACAACGTCTTGTTCTGGATATAAATTTGACAGTAATCGTGCATGTAAAGCTTCTTTCCCATGCTCGGTCACTTTTCCAATTCTAACATCTTGTAGAATATTCTTGTAATCTTCATCCTTCGCCTGACGCATATTTTCATGCAGTTCAGCATAATTGAAGTTTAACCATATATTGACGTTGCCAATGCTCCCTAGGAACTTCCTGGTATCTTCATGCGTGAGCATTTTGAACACAGGTTGTCCTTTCACTGGTGTCAGCTGCAGAAGATCTCCGACAACAATGATGTGTTTGCCACCAAATAACACATCATACTCTGTTTTAAGAACTTCTTGCATTCTCAAATGCACAAAGGCAAGCATGACATTGGAAACCATGCTTACTTCGTCAATGATAAGAAGTTTCATTTTCCTCAAGACTCTTGAAACTTCACAACAAGCATCTCCAGATAACTTGTGGTATTGTAATTTGTTGTCATGCTCCACTGGCAGCATCAGTAGACGATGCAAAGTAATACCTTTAATGTTATGTGCTGCCAGTCCAGTTGGAGCGGTGACAACACAAGACAGCGATGACTCAGTCCTTTCTTGCAAATAACATGAAATTGCTTTAATGAGGAAACTTTTTCCAGTTCCCGCTTCTCCACTCACGTACAGTCGGACAGGCTTCAACGACGTACATGAGCACTCTTTCTTCTCATGACTTAATCCATGATCAATTTGCTTGGTAACTTCGTCATATATTTTCCTCTGCTCAACGTTGAGTTGTCTTTCCAAGTCTTCTAAATTAACCGCATCCTCCTGAGCATGTGCCATGGCTCTTTCCACTTCATTCATGGCAGTGGCAGCTTCATTTTCGATAACAGGTCCTCCTAGTGGATCCTGACTCAATGAAACAGAACTCTGACTGTCCTGAGAACTGTCTCTGGCAATCTCAGCTGCAATCGTTGCTTCCTGCTCGATTTCCGCATTCAACATTTCTAGATATTTGGGAAAAGCAGGACATTCTATGGTCTCCTTGGCGGCAGTGAAAGAGTCTTCGTAACAGAGGAAATCTCCAAGCAGTTCCTCTTCTGCACGCCAAGGCTTGAAAAGTTGCAAAAGTGCTAAATAGAAAAACTCCTTTTTTTCAGGAGATTCGCCACTCAATTTTCGATGGTTTACCAAGTGGCATTTTCTTTGCTTGACCAGACATCCCTCACTTCCAATTACAGCATACACTCCTTTCTCAATATCTTCTTTGATGTTCCTCTTGAATATGTAATTTTGTAGAACCTCATACAGACAAACATTCTCGAGGTGACTGCTTCGATTTGGATAATATGTATCCAACATGTTGGTCTTCAAAATATCGGTACTGTTCGGCTCCTTTTCCGCCAAATACTCAATTTCCCGCACAGGTTTCAGAACTCGATTACGCGTTGCAGCAAGACCAAGACTCGCCCAAACGATACTCCTGGATTTGGCATAGAGACTTGCTGAAGACAACCGGTCAGAACATTCGTAAGCTCCAATTTCTCGATGTGACAACATCTTCAGACTGAAACTGTACAACTTCTTGCTGAGGCTCTTTTCATGGGAAATGTCCTCCCACATATCCTTCAATTCTGTCTTTTCTTTTTTGGTGATGTAAGATGTCACATACCGAGCCACAGCCATACAGTTATCAGCCACAAACTGTATATCCATGTTAGCATTCCACATGGACAAAATCACTGGGTTGTAGTCGTTGATGTACTTGGACTCTTCGTTCCTTTTCAAATTGTATGTGTTTTTAGGTGATTTCTTCATCACATTATGTCGCAGCGAAGACATCAAACTGTTTACTCTTCCTTTAGAAATCACCGGTCGTGGAAAGCCGAAACGACATTTGGTGTAGAACTTGTCCTTGTTTCTGAATTTACGACGACAGTACTTTCCACAACGATGGCTTTGGAAACGTAGAACTTGTTCTCTTAGGCTTTTCTTCTCCTTTGCGTTTGGAACAGCACACGTAGAATACTGTTGTATGAAACTCATCACTAAGTCTTCTGGATCTGTTCCAAATTTAGGTGCATCCTTGATCCACAGCAGCATATGTATATGAGGAGCACCTCTTGCTTGGTACTCCTTTCTCCAGAAGAAATCCAACACCTCTCCAAGAGGTGGATTCTTCTTATTCATGATGAAAGACATCATAGCTTCAAATCTATGATTGAAGTACCTGCATACATTCACTGGATCCAAAGAGCACAGTTCTCCGGGTGTCTTGAATTCGATATTTTCAATGTTTCCATTTGCCTCTCGTAGAAATTCAAGTAAGTCTTCCCAGCCATACTCGGCACAGCTCAGAGTGAGGAACCATGTGGGAGTTCCTAAGTTCCTCAGCATACATTTTAAATCACCATGACGACGGTACCAGTACTCATTAGTACCACGCTGACACGCCATGAGATTAATCAGGTGACAATCCAAAATACTGTCTTGCACATTGACTTTATCCATAAAGTCACTTGCAGAGATGTTTTGCATCTGTATACCACTTTTCAAGATGTGGTTCACTGCATATGACAGTCCAGACAGATTGCTTTCAAACAGGAGATGAAACAAATAGGGAATGCATTGTCGAAACCTAGCATCTTCTGCATACAATCGTAAAGTCCGGTATTCAGAAGCAGGAATTTGATGAGGTCGCTCATCATATCTTCCTCCTTGACCTGTTGGAAATAGCTGTGGGAAACACCGAGCTTCCAAACTTTCCTCCCAAACACTAATGGGACTCCCTTTGGCTTGTTTCATTTGAAACAACTCAATAGCATTCCCCATGACTTCCTTGGAATGCAAAGGATGAACACTATAATGTTCATATATTTCTTCACTTTTAGAGGGTTCTACTTTCTCAATTTGACCAGCACACAAATTGCTATCCTCTTCTTCACTTACTTCCTCTTCTGCAATATATACATTCTTATAGTACTTATTATTTTTTTTCAAAGACAATGTTGCCTTTTTGACTTTCCTAACATCCACTAAATCTTGCCATATTTTCTTACTCTTTGTCAGAACCCCATTAACTAAGATAACCAGAGGTTCCTCTTCCACTTTTTCTACTCCAATTGTATTAATGTTTTTCTTCAAATCTAGAGGCAAATAAACAACTCTTCCCTTTAATCCTCTCTGTAAATCTGATGGAGGCAATTTCCCTGTCTTTGGCTCCATTCTTACAATAGCCTGAAAGGGATGGATACTTTGAATCAAAATAGATTCATAAGTATTTAAATCCTTCAATTCAGAAGGAATCTCAACCAATTCCAGATTATTATGAACCGCTCTAGCAGGCATCTGGTTTTGATTTAATTTGTTACAACAATAAGTACACACACGTTGATCTGATCCCAAATCAAAACAATTTTCTACCATCAAGTATGTTGCAAAATCCTTCCATTCACTATTATTTTCCCTTTCACTTTTTGCATATAAATCCACTAACTTAGTCTGATTCTTATAATAAGTGCGTCGACAACACACACAAGTGAAATTAGGCCTCTCACTTGATTTTACCTGAAACGTGGCAATTTCCTTCTGAAAATTATCTGTACTGGAAACCTGTACACTGTCTTCCACATTACCCTCTTCTTCTGGGTCAATTTCAACATTCTCCTCTTTACTTCCAAAGTAACAAAACTCAATTTCTTCACAAATATTCTTCACATCTATTTCAGAACCATGCAAAAGAGCAGCGCATAATTGTTTAAGCATAATTGCTGGACTCTTAGCATAATACAACATTCTAACTAATTTCCTCACTTTATCATGATGCACTGCTAGCATCCTGAAATGATGAAAAACACTCTGGCATACTCTCCTGGAAAGACAAGCCAGTGAATGACCATGCAAACCCGTCACTTCTCTCACTCTGCAAGGATCTAATTCTTGCAACAACATCATTTTCTGCTTCAAACTTTTCTTATCAAATGTCCGTACAAAATCATAAAGCAAATTGATGGAATCCTGTTGTACACTGCAAATACTACTACACTTCCAGGTGTACACAGGACCCTTAGGACATCTTCCTAAAACCTCATTACCTAACACCTCTTCTGTCTCTGTTGTCACAAGTTTTTCTTTTTCAACTGGACAACCATCTTTCACCTCATAAGCTCGACCACTGGTGTCAACTGCATGCACCAAATCATTATCCTGGAAATAACTCTCCTCATTAAAAACTGCCTCACAACTTGAACTATGCATCCATTCTCCGGAAAAAACTTCACAAAAAATACTACGATTAACTATTCTCTTCCATCTACTATTTCTTTTGAAATCATAAATTGCCTTGTTTAGCTTCCTAATTCTATTGATTATCAAAATAAATAACTTTCGTTTAATTTCAAATGCCTGATCAATAACTTTCTCAACTTTTTTTTTCTCTTATAAAAAACCACTTTCTGTTGACCTTTCTTAATATTTTTTAACAAATTGCCAATTATCCTGTTGCGGAACATTCGTTTACGAATGTCCCTAAACTGTTGTTTCCTTCTACTATCATGCACAGAGTTATCTCTTGCTCTAGCAGTAACATTTTTGATTGGCCTTTCCTTTCCGTTTAAATTGCTTCTCCTTTTCTGGACTGAAACATTTTCTGTAGTACTACTTTTTTTCTACAAATGTTTCTTATGAATGATTTAGTTGTCTTACCCGGTGCTTTCTTGGTGACTTGACGATTTTTTATTGTAGAGGACTGCTGCAATAATTGATGCACCTGCTGTCTTTGACGTTTTGTAGCCTTTCTGATTCTATCCTTAGTCGGCATTCTCTACTTTTGAAATGATCTGCAGTTGAATCTGTGGTAAAATATAATAAAAAATGTTATTAACCACTATTACCAAACAGTAAATCAATAACAGTCGTCAAAAACTTAACACACTACTTGTCATTTTCACTTAGAATAATTTTTAGTGCATAAGCAAATTCAGTATTCACAAATAGTAGCAAAGAAATGGAATGCTTCTACATTTTACCTGTGCTGTTTTATATGTGAATCTGATCTAATTTTATGAGCATATTATACTATTTTATTAAAGACACTACACATGACCTGTTTTTGAAGTTGTGTTTAATTTTAAATGAAACGGTTTACATTTTTACTTTTTATTTCCGTTAAATTTTAAAAATAAATGTTTATAGTTCCATAGGCTCAAGCAGGTCAGCTTCCCACCCTATGTCATACAATTCTGACAAATCGGTATCCTCATCATGTTCTTCATCATCCTCAGGATATAAATCATCTAAGGGATCTACTTCCACTGACGTTTCAATGACAAGTTCAACGATAAGATCGAGATCAACTGATTGCTCATTATCACTCATGCTTGATGTTGTTGTTATCTTTAAAAAAAGAGAACAACAATGAGATGTTGCAGAGTAAGACACAAATCTCAGAGACTATAATAGTAAAATTGTTTAACAAGAGTAACATTTTGCAGCTATTATTTAGCCATGTCCAGCGATGCTGAGGAGGTGAGGCCTATGTCCAAGTTTTCAGTGAACAGGACTCATCTCTTAACCTTGGATAAGCCTCACCGACTCTGTGTCCCCTGCACATACTTAAATGTAAAGGGGCAGATTTATGTTAACTGGCACATCCCTAGGGATGCACCAGTTAACGTGCACCGCTGCTCTGCCACCCATGGTGTGCCGCATTTACAATGTGGAGCACCATTGAGTAAAAACAGCACAGATGCGTCACGCATCTGTGCCGCAAAAGCAGCACATTGCAGGAATCACGTCATAAGCATGACATGTCTACTGCAATGCACAGGAGGAAGCCACACATTGCATGGTGCATCACTCCTTAGGCTATTTCAAACAGGCATAAGGATTTGATTCAGCAATGCTATAAAGCTGACTCAGTGAAATCTTCTAAATTTCACTGTGTTAGTTTTACAGGGCTTTCATGCAAATGAATGCCCACCCTGCAACAAAACACCTATATGAAACCTGACGCAGGTTTCATGTGGCACAGGACTTTACAGCATAACACATCTGCCTAGATGCATCAAGTTGTAAATATGTCACAACATAGCAAATGTTTTGCACCACCGCTGCATCACAAAAGTGACGCACAGCGGCACAAAAGAGGCACACACCTATCATAAATCTGTCCCTAACATTTTAAATGATTGATTCAGGATGACGATAAGGTGTAGCCTATCCAGAGGTTTGTTTGAGGTGAGGCCTACTCAGGGTTGCAGATGAAATTTAGGGTTGTTGAAGAATTCAGAAGAGATAATACATGTGCAGGCCTACCAATGAAGTGAGTCATATCCACTTCAATCTTGAACAAAGGCCAGACCTCTTCTGTGTCCGTGGACAGACCTAAACCTCATCTGCACAATGTCATTCGTAAACTTAGGAAACACAGGTGATGTAATTGAAAAATGTGGAGTTTCTTTTCCTCATTTCACAATCACATCACCTGTGTTTCCTTTGCTTAGGTATCTCGTAGTGCAGATGGAGTCTAGCATATCAAAGAGTACACAGAAGTTCAGCAGTGTATACAACAATTTTGACATTTACAGAAAATTCAGCTTCTTATCTTGTTGGAGATGAAGTGAGGCCTGTCTTGCAACATGGTGCATCTTTTGCATCACTGCTGCATCGGTTTCATGTGGCACGGGACTTTACAGCATGACACATCTGCTTAGATGCATCAAGTTGTAAATATGTCGCCACATAGCAAATCTTTTCCACCGCCGCTGCGTCACAAAAGTGACGCACAGAGACGCAAAAGAGGCACACACCTATCATAAATCTGTCCCTAACATTTTAAATGATTGATTCAGGATGACAATAAGGTGTGGCCTATCCAGAGGTTTGTTTAAGGTGAGGCCTACTCAGGGTTGCACATGAAATTTACGCTTGTTGAAGAGTACAGAGGAGATAATATATGTGAAGGCCTACCAATGAAGTAAGTCATATCCACTTCACTCTTGAACAAAGGCCAGACCTCTTCTGTGTCCGTGGACAGACCTAAACCTCATCTGCACAATGTCATTCGTAAACTTAGGAAACACAGGTGATGTAATTGAAAAATGTGGAGTTTCTTTTCCTCATTTCACAATCACATCACCTGTGTTTCCTTTGCTTAGTGGAGAAGCGTGGCTCAGTGGTTAGAGGCGGCAGACCCGGAAGCTGAGATCGGCCGTGGACCAGGGTTCGATTCCCCGCCTCGGCGGGTCTCGGGCTCAAAAAAAAAATAAAATTCCACGGACTTGACAATTCTCGCTCCGGTGCCTACTCGACTCACGGGGTCACACTCTGCGACTCTGGGCAATAGCTTGCTTAATCTCCACTACGGCCCCTCGCGGCGGGATGCCTGGCTTTCACCTTGTGGATACCCTGCCGGGGTATCTCACAGGGGAATACCAGGACGGGTTCCCTAATCAAGCGCCTTGATACCTTCGGGTGATACGTGCGCTATATAAGTCGCAATACATCTCATAGTGCAGATGGAGTCTAGCATATCAAAGAGTACACAGAAGTTCAGCAGTGTATACAACAATTTTGACATTTACAGAAGATTCAGCTTCTTATCTTGTTGGAGATGAAGTGAGGCCTGTCTTGCAACATGGTGCATCTTTTCCATCACTGCTGCATCGGTTTCATGTGGCACAGGACTTTACAGCATAACACATCTGCCTAGATGCATCAAGTTGTAAATATGTCGCCACATAGCAAATCTTTTGCACCGCCGCTGCATCACAAAAGTGACGCACAGCGGCACAAAAGAGGCACACACCTATCATAAATCTGTCCCTAACATTTTAAATGATTGATTCAGGATGACGATAAGGTGTAGCCTATCCAGAGGTTTGTTTGAGGTGAGGCCTACTCAGGGTTGCAGATGAAATTTAGGGTTGTTGAAGAATACAGAGGAGATAATACATGTGCAGGCCTACCAATGAAGTGAGTCATATCCACTTCACTCTTGAACAAAGGCCAGACCTCTTCTGTGTCCGTGGACAGACCTAAACCTCATCTGCACAATGTCATTCGTAAACTTAGGAAACACAGGTGATATAATTGAAAAATGTGGAGTTTCTTTTCCTCATTTCACAATCACATCACCTGTGTTTCCTGTGCTTAGGTATCTCGTAGTGCAGATGGAGTCTAGCATATCAAAGAGTACACAGAAGTTCAGCAGTGTATACAACAATTTTGACATTTACAGAAAATTCAGCTTCTTATCTTGTTGGAGATGAAGTGAGGCCTGTCTTGCAACATGGTGCATCTTTGCATCACTGCTGCATCGGTTTCATGTGGCACGGGACTTTACAGCATGACACATCTGCTTAGATGCATCAAGTTGTAAATATGTCACAACATAGCAAATCTTTTGCACCGCCGCTGCGTCACAAAAGTGACGCACAGCGGCGCAAAAGAGGCACACACCTATCATAAATCAGCACATTGCAGGAATCACGTCATAAGCACGACATGTCTACTGCAATGCACAGGAGGAAGCCACACATTGCATGGTGCATCACTCCTTAGGCTATTTCAAACAGGCATAAGGATTTGATTCAGCAATGCTATAAAGCTGACTCAGTGAAATCTTCTAAATTTCACTGTGTTAGGTTTACAGGGCTTTCATGCAAATGAATGCCCACCCTGCAACAAAACACCTATATGAAACCTGACGCAGGTTTCATGTGGCACAGGACTTTACAGCATAACACATCTGCCTAGATGCATCAAGTTGTAAATATGTCACAACATAGCAAATGTTTTGCACCGCCGCTGCATCACAAAAGTGACGCACAGCGGCACAAAAGAGGCACACACCTATCATAAATCTGTCCCTAACATTTTAAATGATTGATTCAGGATGACGATAAGGTGTAGCCTATCCAGAAGTTTGTTTGAGGTGAGGCCTACTCAGGGTTGCAGATGAAATTTAGGGTTTCTTTTCCTCATTTCACAATCACATCACCTGTGTTTCCTTTGCTTAGGTATCTCATAGTGCAGATGGACTCTAGCATATCAAAGACTACGCAGAAGGTGAGAACTGTATGGAACATGGCTATGTAAGTCAAATATTCAAGATCTAAATTTGCCAAGCACAGATGGGGGCGTATTTACAAGGACCTTGCACCACAGGGAAAGGTCTTAAATTAAAATGGTAAAAATAACATCAGAGAGACTCAAAGGCCTTATAAATATGCCCCAAGCAACCTATGAAGCTCTAGCATTACATATCAAGAAACCTAATTGTTTTCATAAATCGTTTTTAAACACATCATCTAAATCAATTATATACCTACATTCAAGGGGAAATGACTTAAAATGGCCTAAGACACATGAAAGCGTTTTTTTTAAGGCCCTTGCAACATTTTTGGGTCACTTTTAACATGGCTATGTTAGTCAAAGAATTAAAATCTAAATTTGCCAAGCACAAATGGGGGCATATTTACAAGGAGCTTGCACCACAGAGAAAGGTCTTAAATTAAAATGGGAAAAATAACATCAAAGGAACTCAAAAGCCTTGAAAATATGCCCCAAGCAACCTATGAAACTCTAGCAGTACATATCAAGAAACCTAATTGATTTCAAAAAACGTTTTTAAACACATCTTGTAAACAAATTATAATCATACATTCATGGGGAAGTGAGTTAAAATACCCTAAAACACATGAAAGCATTTTTGTAAGACCCTTGCACTATTTTTGCGTCACTTTTAACATGGCTATGTAACACAAAGAAACAAAATCTATTTGTAAAACACTTGACACAAAGCAACATTTTAAATACACAACTTTCTTCATAATTTTCTCCCTAAAGCATACTATTCTCTATCTAAATTAAATGAATCTTTTCTCACCTTAGCAAATACTTTATGAGTTTCAAAACAGTCTCAGAAACACACCAATTTGTCTTTAGCAGAGCAAAAGGTATGCACTTTAGAGTCTGCAGCCATAAAAAGCACAGAAATGCTGTAATTCATCACACATATCTCTCATGTCACCCAATCAAAACTCTTCCCTCACTTTTTTCAAATCAACACCCTTCCCCCCTCTGCCCTTTCTGCCTTTTTTGCATAGCAACCACCTCCTGAAAGACCTCTGATGTTTGCAAGTTCACACAACAATGTTTCAATTGAACTCTGAACTCTCAGTGCACCTGCATATCCAGTGCAATCTTTCATAAAATGATTTTTTCTTGACCATTCAAATTACATCTTTCAAAGAACTCATCCATGCACCCTAACTTTCTGTTTTCAGCAATCAAAATCCACCAATCACTGCTACTGCTTCCTTAACACAGAAACTCCACAGTTTTTTTCATTTTAAACTCTTATTTTTTCAACTGCCATTTCATTGCCACACTTCATCTGACTGCAGCAGAACCTTCTCTCACCTTGTTTTCTGTCTGGATTGTTGGACATAGTTACATCTACTGGGCTCAGAGGTATGCTGATAACAGAAATTTACCTAACCTCAATTTACAGAATGTGGAAATTAAGTGGATTGGCAACAGAGGATTAAAATGTCACCAATTGATACCATTGGTGAAAACCTTTATGCATTTGCCTAAACCTGACCTGTTAATTTTGCACTGTGGAGGTAATGACTTGGGCACTTTGACTGGGGTAGGTCTGGAAATGCTTTTAAAGGACACCTTTGAGCAATTGATGGCACTTTTTCCTCAAACTGCCTTGGTATATTCAAATATATGCCAAAGACAGATATGGAGGTGGTCAAACCAATTTTGTCCACAAATTGAGAAATCGAGGAAGCATGTAAACAAATCTGTTTCAGCTTACATGAGAGACCATGGAATGGGTCTAACTTGGACCATCTTACTCCATCTCCGGCTCTTGCCCTACCTTGGACAGACCATTATTTGGTGTCCGCGTTATGGCAATTCGACAGCCGAGCTGCGATGGTCCCACGGGTTCACACCCTGGAGAGAGCCTGGTCGAGGCTCCCAGTTGACACCTGGGCGGCACACTTGGAGGCCACGCAGCCCTCTCAGGGAGCCAACCCGATAGTCGCTGACGCGAACTTCCACACCTGGCTCGTGGATTCTCTAGACACTCTCCTACCCAAAAAGAAACAACTTACGAGGGGGAAGAGAGTGGGCTCGGCACCTTGGTACTCATCAGAATTAAGAACTCTGAGGAAAGGATGTAAGAGGCTAGAGCGGTCCTGGAGGAGAGACTGGAGTGAGGCGAATCGTAAAGAATATCGTGCGGCCCTGAGCAGGTACAAATCCGCTATTCGGGTGGCAAAATCAGGATTCTTCGAAGAGCGCATTGGCTCTGCGGCCAACTCTTCCAAAGAGTCATTTAGGGTCATTAAGGAGCTACTCAATGCCCCCGACCCCCAGGTTTTCCACGAGGACCCTCGCAAAAAATGCACAGGACTGGCCTCGTATTTTAAAAGTAAAATCGACAACATACTGGCTTCCCTTCCCCGGCTAGGTGAGATCTCCTCTTTGGAGGACAATCCCAGCTCCCAACCTGAGTCACCATTGGCGGAGTTGGCTTCCCTTGGTCCAGTTACTAAGGAGGAAGTCCTGTCGGTGCTGGGATCTATGAAGAGCGGCTCCCCGAAAGACCCAGCACCTATTAAATATCTTAAACAGGTGTCATCTTCTATCGTTGGCCCTGCTACGGACTTGATAAACCTGTCTCTCGCCCATGGGGTGGTCCCCCCCAGTTGGAAAGGGGCGGTGGTTAAGGCTCTTTTGAAAAAGCCTAACCTTGACCCCGCCGATCTCGCCAACTTTCGGCCTATCTCTTTGCTGCCGGGTATCAGTAAGGTGGCTGAGAAGCTGGTGAATAGCCGCCTCTCCAACTTCTTGGAAGCCAATTCCCTCCTGGGCGACTCCCAAACGGGTTTTCGGCCCGGTCAGGGGACCGACACCGCCCTGCTGGCGGTCGTGGAGAATGCGAGGAGCATGCTGGATTCGGGGGGATCAGTGGCAGTGATCCTCCTGGACCTCAGCGCTGCTTTTGACACCGTGGACCATTAGGTGCTTCTCCAACGGCTGTCAGGGGTGGGGGTCACGGGTTTGGCCCTCAAATGGTTCGCCTCCTTCCTGGAAGGTCGTACATTTGAGGTGTGGGAAGGCCAGGAAAAATCATCTTCTACCCCTCTCCAGTGTGGTGTGCCACAGGGCTCTTCATTGAGCCCTACCCTATTCAACGTTTACATGGCCCCCCTGGAGAATGTGGTACGGCCGCTGGGTATCAAGATCATCAGTTACGCTGATGATACCCAGCTGGTGGTAGGCCTCTCCCAGTCGGCGCACCATCCCGACCGGCTGCACACGTGTTTTGAAAAGATCTACACGTGGATGTGCAGCTCAGCCCTAAAGTTAAATGGCTCCAAAACGGAACTGATGCTGCTGGGGTACTCCTCTCCATCTTTGCCCCCCAGCAGCTGGCCAGACTGTTTGGGACCGATGCCCCCCCCCAAGCAGGAGATCAAGAGCTTGGGGGTATGGCTGGAGCAGGACCTATCATTTAAAACCCATGCCAAAAAGACTGCTGGCGTGTGCTTTGGCCTGCTCCGTTCAGCCCAGAAGATTCTGCCCCTGCTCCCAGTGGCCACTCGAAGGCTTCTCATCCAGGGACTTATTATCTCGCGGCTGGATTTCAGCAATGCGCTTTTCCTGGGCGCACCCGAATCTACCCTGAGCAGACTGCAGCAAGTGCAGAACGCGGCTGCCAGGCTTTTGACGGGTCTCCCTAGGCGGCAATCTGCCCGCCCGGCGTTGAGGGCACTGCACTGGCTCCCTGTGAAGGACCGGGTGAAATTCAAGTCACTCTGCATCGCCCATAAAGTCCTGCACGGGGTGGGTCCACCTATTCTTGAGGAGATGGTCCAGCCCTATAAGGCCTCTCGTTCCCTCCGCTCTGACCACCAACATCTCCTTCAGGTTGGCAGGGTGAAAAAGGCAAGAACTGGGGGCAGAAGGTTTTCAATAAATGTGGCCTCCTTGTGGAACTCACTGCCCCTACAACTGCGCTCCGAAGCCAGTCTCTTCAGGTTTCGTAAACTTTTAAAAACTTTTTTGTTCTCTGTTTGATCCTTGCATTCTTGTAGCTGTGTTATTTCTGATAAGCGCGGGGATGCCTATTGGTAACCAGGCGCTATACAAAACTCGGAATAATAATAATAATAATGTACAACAATAACTCGCGTTACTACATGCAAGATATCTACAGAGGAGATGGAGTTCACTTCTCAGATGAAGGGAACAGAGTTTTCATTCTGAATTTAAGACTGTGCATTGGTACCTACTTATAAGTACCTAAATGTACCATAAACCCAAAAGCTCTTCTCAGAGCTACCCTACATCTGATCACTCACAATTATTATTTTACTCTAACTTTTTTCACTAATTTTCAACAAAGTACGCTCCCCGGAGCGCTACCCGGTACGCGAACCGGAAGCTAACCGCGCGAATTTTTTTTAAAAAATGTTTTTTTTTCGCACATATGGGCCTCCTCAGCCATCGTCAGAAAACCTAGTGGCTCAAAATATGTCTACTGTGTCCCCTTCTACCCATTCTGAACATTATTTGCCCTCCATCTTGTATCTTAATTCGACCGAAACACAAAATGGTGGACTCCCGTAACGCAGCAGGTTCGCGTACCGGGGTGCTCACCGGGAAGCGCTCCATTAAAAAAGGTGGGAAAGTAATTTACAGAAGAAACCCTGGAGACACTTTCACCAAATATAGATTTGCTCATACTACATACCAATCCCTACCATTTACACAAATTTGGTTGGAATTCCATTTCGCCATTTAGCCTGTAGACCTCTCTAAATACCCTGAGGTAAATTACTTCACAAAACACATCTGAAGTGTTGGAATTGACAACCAATTAAAATGTTACTTTCATTTTCTACTTTTTTTACCTGACATTTGATTGGTTATGTACCTGAATATATATAAAAAAAGAGAGAGAAACACAGCCATTTTGACTACTACTTCCTGAACTACATTGCAAGATCATTTTCACTCACAACTTAAACTTGTTTTTAAAAGGTAAGATATTATTTCATAAATTTGAAAACTTTTTCAGATAGTTATATACTATCCCTCTGTAAGAGTTAGACATTGAGAAAGGCTTGTTTATTATAATTATGGATTGATTTAGGTTTCTGTGGTATAATTATGAATTTACATAGGCTTTCTCACAGGCACTTTTTAATAGTACTACTTCATGCCTCAAAAGTACCTGTCTGAACTTAAACCCAACAGTGCCCTATCTCTACTGATATATTTATTTTTTATTCAAATTTCAGCACAAAAATGCAAGGAGAACAGAACGTTTCCTTTGAAATTGTCCTAGACATGAATAATGAGGAAATAATTGAACCCATTGACTTGGAATTCATGGATGAATCACGAGACCATGAACTTCTACAATGTGTAGAATCTGTGGATTATTTACTTCATTATGATGACGGTCAAATGTGGGAAGTTATGTTCACTCAACAAGAGGACATATCGGACAGTCAAATGTTAGACGTTCTATTAAATTTTGAAAAAGAATCAGAGAAATAAAATTATATTTAATATTAAAAAATTGTTTGAGTCTTTAATCATTTTTATATGTAATTCATAAACTAGTACCAAATTGATTATAATGTAAAGTCAGACTTATAGTATACTGTGCACAATTCCAAAAATACATTTATATTTAATATTCATTAATACTGCTACTTAAATAAAAAATAAAGAAACAACAAAAAGAACAATCAATAAACATACAATATTTCAAAATATCATAGTCTATCATTCTTTTTTCCTTATAGTACGCTCCCCGGACCGCTTCCCGGTGCACGAACCGGGCGCTCCCCACGCAAAAAAATAAATTATTTTTTTTTTGCCCCGCGGGGCCCTTTTAAAACCTCCACATCAAACCTAGGGGGTCAGGGAGGATCTACTATGCCCCCTTATGGTCATTTCCCCCTTTGTTTTGGCCTCGTCTTGTCTCTCGATCCTACCGAGAGACAAGATGGCGGCCGCTCCGGACTGTTTAGAATGTTGACAGGCACCGGAGAGCCAATCAGCTTCGCTTCGCGAAGTTCCGTTACGCGTCAAGTACGCGAACCGGGGCGCTGCCCGGAGCGCTGTTACAGATATATATATTTTTTTGAACCTTAATTTCTCAAAATCCACTGGACCGCATATATTGAGACCTAGCAAAGGCACATCGGGCTACCAATCCCTACAATTTTGCCAAGTTTCGTGAAAATCCATTCAGCCGTTCGGGCTAAAAGTGAGGCCAACCGCCCTATGGAAATGAACATGGGAAAAACGCGTTTTGGGACCCCCCTTTTTTCTCGGCCCCCCTTGACGGACCCCCCCCCGAATTTTCAGTGGCTGCTCAGAAACAAAATGTTCCATTTTCCTGAAAATTTCAGCCAATTCCGTCCACAAACGCCAAAGTTATTAGACATAGAATTTTCAAAAATCCCATAGGGAAAAAATCCTAACTATATATACCTACTGGCGACCGCCAGTAGGTAATATATATATATATATATATATATATATATATATATATATATATATATATATATATATATTCACTGAAAAAACCATAGGTTATAGACCATATATAGTTAGGAATTAGCATTTACAAAACCTTGAAAATTCACTGAAAAAACCATAGGTTATAGACCATATATAGTTAGGAATTAGCATTTAAAAAACCTTATTTTACCCACACAAAACCATTGAAATTCCATATATAGTTAGTTGTACTAACTATATATCGCGCACCCGCAATCCACTGCTGATCATGTCACATATTACATCATTCATGACATGGTCAGTGACATCACTGATGACATCTCAAATGACATCACTGATGACATCACTGATGACATCTCAAATGACATCACTGATGACATCACTGATGACAACATCCAGTGACTGTGTATTTCTGTAAAGTTAAAATATGTCTTACATATTGAAGAATGAGTGGATGTATAAGTGTCTAGATGAAGGATTTAGTAGGTGCGTGACTGACTGTATGAGTGAGTGATTAAATGTGTCTCACTGAGTGCATGATTTAGTGACTAAACTGTCTTAATTTGTGCATCATTATGTCTGTTGTTCTGTAAACTGCTGCATGTGTTGATCATTAGCTATATGAGTAACTATATGGGTTATTGATTGGTTGCCCAAGTATTTGTATGGGAGACTGAGTGTGTGTGTGGGTGGCTGGGAGGTGTATGACTCTGTGCATAGATGTGTGAGCAGTTGATTCACTAGATGTATGAGTTCAAAAGTGCATGTGGAAACAGCTGTATGGGCGGTTGACTGTGTGCATCAGTGTATTGGTGAGTGAATAGATATCTCAGTGCTACATGTCAAAGTAAGTACATATGTAAAACACAGTACATGTGAGAGTTGACATATATAAATAACTGTGCATAAGAGCCAGTGAATGAGTGAGTGGCTGTATGGATCATTGTGAACTTGTATCAGGGATTGTATAAGAGAGTAAATATGTGTTAGTATATGTTTGAATAAGTAAGATGTGTATAACTGTATAGTTGAGGAAATGGAGGTGTGACTGACTAGGTGTGTAAGTAACTCCATGGATGAGTGACAGTCTGTCAGTGTCTGTTTACACTGAGTGTATCTAAGGTTATATTAGAGTCTGAAGAGGTTCATCGTATTATCACATGAATGATGTCATCAGTGATGTGATCAGTAATGTCAAATGAGATGTCATCAGTGATGTCATCAGTGATGTCATTTGAGATGTCATCAGTGATGTCATCAGTGATGTCATTTGAGATGTCATCAGTGATGTCATCAGTGATGTCACTGACCATGTCATGAATGATGTAATATGTGACATGATCAGCAGTGGATTGCGGGTGCGCGATATATAGTTAGTACAACTAACTATATATGGAATTTCAATGGTTTTGTGTGGGTAAAATAAGGTTTTTTAAATGCTAATTCCTAACTATATATGGTCTATAACCTATGGTTTTTTCAGTGAATTTTCAAGGTTTTGTAAATGCTAATTCCTAACTATATATGGTCTATAACCTATGGTTTTTTCAGTGAATTTCATTGGTTTTTTAAAAGCTAATATCTATAGCTGTAAAATGTATTCTTCTTTAAATCCAAAAATATATTTTATTTGTTTATTAATAAAAAAAATTTAATATTTTTTTTGTTTCGCTCCCGGTCCGCGAACCGGAAAGCTTTCCGTTAGCTCAAATTGATGCCGCGACCCGGTCCGCGAACCGGTAAACGTTCCGTTTGCGCAACTGCCGCGTTAGAAATCAACATCGTGACGCGTCGCGGAAGCGTGACGTATCGCGTTGTCGCGTAATGCGTATTATGACGTACCGCGTTAGCGCACCCGGAAGTGCTCCGGGGCGCGGACCGAGGCGCGAAGCGCAGCGACCCGGAAGCGATCCGCGGCGCGTCACGAAAGCGCGACGTATCGCGTTGCCGCGTAATGCGTATTATGAAGTCTATCATTCATTTTTCATTATAGTACGCTGCCCAGAACGCTTCCTGGTTCGCGAACCGGGCGCTACCCACGGAAAAAAACGATTTTTTTTTGTTTTTTTTGCCCCGCGGGGCCCTTTTAAAGCCTCCACATTAAACCTAGGGGGTCAGGGAGGATATACTATGCCCCCTTATGGTCATTTCCCCCTTTGTTTTGGCCTCCTCTTGTCTCTCGATCCTACCGAGAGACAAGATGGCGGCCGCTCCGGACTGTTTAGAATGTTGACAGGCACCGGAGAGCCAATCAGCTTCGCTACGCGAAGTTCCGGTACGCGTAAAGTCCGCGAACCGGAGCGCTGCCCGGTCCGCTGTTACAGATATATATCTTTTTTTGAACATTAATTTCTCAAAATCCACTGAAGCACATATATTGAGACCTAGCAAAGGCACATCGGGCTACCAGTCCCTACAATTTTGCCAAGTTTCGTGCAAATCCATTCAGCCGTTCGGGCTAAAAGTGAGGCCAACCGCCCTATGGAAAACTCAATGTTAAAAACACGTTTTGGGACCCCCCTTTATTCTCGGCCCCCCCTTGACGAACCCCCCCCAAATTTCCAGGGGCTGCTCAGAAACAAAATGTTCCATTTTCCTGAAAATTTCAGCCAATTCCGTCCACAAACGCCAAAGTTATTAGACATAGAATTTTCAAAAATCCCATAGGGAAAAAATCCTAACTATATATACCTACTGGCGACTGCCAGTAGGTAATATATATATATATATACTACCTACTGGCGATAGCCAGTAGGTATATATAGTTAGGATTTTTTTCCTATGGGATTTTTGAAAATTCTATGTCTAATAACTTTGGCGTTTGTGGACAGAATTGGCTGAAATTTTCAGGAAAATGGCACATTTTGTTTCTGAGCAGCCGCTAAAAATTTGGGGGGGTTTCGTCAAGGGGGGCTGAGAAAAAAGGGGGGTCCCAAAACGCATTTTTCCCATGCAATTTTCCATAGGGCGGTTGGACTCACTTTTAGCTCGAACGGCTGATTGGATTTCCACGAAACTTGGCAAAATTGTAGATATTGTATGCCCGATGTGCCTTTGCTAGGTCTCAATATATGTGCTCCAGTGGATTTTGATAAATTAACGTTCAAAAACAATATATATATCTGTAACAGCGCTCCGGTTAGCGCTCCGGTTTGCGTACCTGACGCGTAACGGAACTTCGCGAAGCGAAGCTGATTGGCTCTGCGGTGTCTGTCAACATTCTAAACAGTCCGGAGCGGCCGCCATCTTGTCTCTCGGTAGGATCGAGAGACAAGATGTGGTGAAAAACTAAGGGGGAAATGAAGGAAAGGGGGCAAGGTAAACCCCTCCTGACCCCCTAGGATTGATGAGGGGGATATTAAAGTCCCCCGCGGGGCAAAAAAAAAAAAAATTGCGATTTTTCGCGGTAGAGGTGCTTCCCGTTACGCGAACCGGGCAGCTAACCGGCAGCGTAACGGGAGTCCGCCATCTTGTGTTTCTGGAGCGTCCGGTTCGCGTACCGGGTAGCGTCCCGGTAAGCGTAACAAGGGGAAAACCAAGAGAAACAGTAAAAAAAAAATTAAGGGAATAGATTTCCAGCAAACTTGGCAAAATTGTAGGAACTGTTTGTTTGATGTGCCTTTGCAAGGCCTCAAGATATGTGCACGTGTGGATTTTATCTAATTAAGGTTAAAAAAAATATATATATCTGTAAGCGTGCTCCGGCGTGCTTACGTTACGGGTTTTGTTTGCGCTGCAGAGCCGATACGTCACAGTTATGCGACGCGTCATGAGGCGTCTCACGTGGCTAAGTGATACGTCACGTAATAAAGAAAATATTTTACAGCTGTAGCTATTAGCTTTTAAAAAACCAATGAAATTCACTGAAAAAACCATAGGTTATAGACCATATATAGTTAGGAATTTGCATTTACAAAACCTTGAAAATTCACTGAAAAAACCATAGGTTAGAGACCATATATAGTTAGCTGGACATTTTATTGACATAAAACCAATGAAATTCCATATATAGTTAGTTGCACTAACTATATATCGCGCACCCGCAATCCACTGCTGATCATGTCACATATTACATCATTCATGACATGGTCAGTGACATCACTGATGACATCACTGATGACATCTCAAATGACATCACTGATGACATCACTGATGACATCTCAAATGACATCACTGATGACATCACTTTGGACATCTCATTTGACATTACTGATCACATCACTGATGACATCATTCATGTGATAATGCGATGAACCTCTTCAGACTCTAATATAACCTTAGATACACTCAGTGTAAACAGACACTCACAGACTGTCACTCATCCATGAAGTTACACACACACCTAGTCAGTCATGCAAAGAATCAATCACACCTCCATTTTCTCAACTATACAGTTATACACACCTTACTTATTCAAACATATACTAACACATATTTACTCTCTTATACAATCCTGGATACAAGTTCACAATGATCCATACAGCCACTCACACATTCACTGTCTGTTATGCACATTTATTTATATATGTCAACTCTCACATGTACTGTGTTTTACATATGTACTTACTTTGACATGTAGCACTGAGATATCCATTCACTCACCAATACACTCATGCACACAGTCAACCGCCCATACAGATGTTTCCACATGCACTTTTGAACCCATACATCTAGTGAATCAACTGCTCACACATCTATGCACAGAGTCATACACCTCCCAGCCACCCATACACACTCTCAGTCTCCCATACAAATACTTGGGCAACCAATCAATAACCCATATAGTTAATCCTATAGCTAATGATTAACACATGCAGCAGTTTACAGAACAACAGACATAATGATGCACAAATTAAGACAGTTTAGTCACTAACCCATACAATCAGTGAGACACATTTAATCACTCACTCATACAGTCAGTCATGCACCTACTAAATCCTTCATCCAGTCACTTATAAATCCACTCATTCTTCAATATGTAAGACATATTTTAACTTTACAGAAACATACAGTCACTGGATGTAGTCATCAGTGATGTCATCAGTGATGTCATTTGAGATGTCATCAGTGATGTCATCAGTGATGTCATTTGAGATGTCATCAGTGATGTCATCAGTGATGTCACTGACCATGTCATGAATGATGTAATATGTGACATGATCAGCAGTGGATTGCGGGTGCGCGATATATAGTTAGTGCAACTAACTATATATGGAATTTCATTGGTTTTATGTCAATAAAATGTCCAGCTAACTATATATGGTCTCTAACCTATGGTTTTTTCAGTGAATTTTCAAGATTTTGTAAATGCAAATTCCTAACTATATATGGTCTATAACCTATGTTTTTTTCAGTGAATATATATATATATATACATATATATATAACCTACTGGCGGTCACCAGTAAGTAGTTATAGTTAGGACCTATTATGCATAGGAAATCGCAACATTCTATTCCCAATAACTTTGGCGCCGATTGATAAATCTTTGCAAAAGTTTCCAAACTTTTGACCAGCTCGGGTCCGCTCCTATCCTAAAAGTTTGGGGTGATTGGTCAAGCGGGGGCAGAGAAAAAAGGGGGTCCCAAAACGTGTTTTCCCCATGCAATTTCCCATTAGGACCTTTAGCCACAGCTACAGCCCGAATGGCTGAACGGAATTACACCAAATTTGGCAAAGTGGTAGTCCTCAGTTCAGACTAGTGCCTTCTGCTTAAATGGTGTCAATCTGTTCAGTAGTTCCTGAGAAAATTACAGTTAAAATCATTGATATATCTACGGGGGCGGTGGATCCACGGAGTCTGCGCGTATTGTCATTGTACCATAAGCGCACCCTTTTAATCACGCACTGAATGCTAATTGGCTGTCAAGTTGTTGTCAACGTTCAAAACCAGGAACTATTGGCAGCCATTTGTGCCTCAGTAGAAGCGAGGCTGAGGAAGTCAGTGGAATATATGTGCAAAACATGTAAAGGGGGCAGGGTAGAAATAATTTGACCCTCTAGACCTGCTTAGGGGATATCAGAAGGACCCCCAGGGCCCACAATTTTTTATTTTTTTTTAAACCCGGCAGGTGCGTGTAGGGTGCGCAGCCTCTGCCGTAAAATAAATAAAAGAAAACAGAGCTTTATTCATAATTAGCCCCCTGGGGTAAATACCGGGGACAAAATTATTCAATTTTAAGGGGGGGCCCGAGGGGCCCCCCAGCCCCGGGGATCATCACCCCCAGGGCTAAAAAGAAAAAAATGGTGAGGGGAGGGGTCCAAGGTCCCCCAAAGCCGCGGGGACCACCACCCCCGGGGCATTATGTATTGTGGGAGGGGGACTGCATGGTCCCCCCTCTTGGAGTGCCCAGTTACCCCCCGGGGCTACAAAAAAATGGTTTGGTGGGCTGCAAGGTCTCCAAAGCCCCGGGGACCACCACTTCTTGGGGCATTATGTATTGTGGGAGGGCCGGCTACTGCAGTTTTCTGGGGTGTCCATCCCACCCTCCCATAGCAAGGAAATCTGTTCTCTCTTTCAAAATCTAAATGAGATTGCTTTTCCACATGGGGAGCTGCATGTTAGTAGCTCCCCATGTGGAAAAGCAATGCCGGCTCCCATACGCATAGAAGTTGTGCACCAAAGGCACCCTACAGATTATGAGTCGTGCATCCAGCACGTGCATACCAGGGGGCCGTACTGAGCACTGCGCTGGGTGCGCAACTTTTAATTTTACGTAAAAAAATAGCCCCTATCAAAAATTTCTAATATCCCCGGGGACCCTATTCCCCGGGTCTTATAAAAAATGTTAGGGACCATGGGGGGAGCCACAATATCCCCACGGTCCCCCCGGGTCCCCGTGTCCTTCTGGAGCCGGCATTGCTTTTTCTCATGGGGAGATGCTAACTTGCATGTGGAAAATCAATCTGGTTTGGATTTTGAAAGTGAGAACAGATTTCACTGTTGTGTCTTTCAAAATGCAATCTAAGTTTGCTATGGGAGGGCGGGAGCCACAAGACTCCTGCCTTCTCATAGCAAACAGCAGTGTCCCGGGGGTAGGCACCCCGGGACATTGCAGGAGCCGGCCCTGGGGCGTGGCGGTCCCCAGGGCCCTCGAGGGGTCCAAGCAGAGGGCCACGCAGTCTGCCTCCTACAATACACAAATACACTGGGGTGGTGGTTCCCGGGGCTTAAGAGGGGTCGTCAAGGTCCCCACACTTCTAATTTTGCAGAGGGGCCTTGGAGCCCCCACAACCATTTATTTTATAGGCCCGGGGAGTGGCTCTCACCCTTGCATAGGAAACAGCTATGTTGAGAAAATCTTTCGGTAAGATAACAAAGGATTTTAAAGTCCTTTTTCTGCGTTTTTGTTGTAGTTTGCAGGCGTTAAAGCGACGACAATTTTAACTCCGTCTTTGCAAATATGCCACTAAGTTTTGTAATGTCGACAATCTCGTCTTCCATTAAATAGGCACGAAGTATTTATTGAAGTTCATTGTGAATCGTGAAGCAACACTGTCTAAAGAATTGAATGAGTTGTGTACTTGTTTTGCTCGTAATGTTCATAGGGGCAGATTTACAAGTTCATTGTGTTACTATTGCATTACTTTTAAGATGTGAAAAGTGACGCGAAAGTGGCACAAGGGGGTTGTAAATCTGGTACACAATGTTCTGTTTTACTTTGCTTTCCTTTCTGTAATGTAGAGGATCCTGGGTAAATAGAACAGTTTCTGTACAGCCAGTGCCTTTCAACCGTACCCCCAAATGGCTTTCTGCCTGTTACCATAGTAACAGTTCATGGAGCACAGAGGTTAGAAGTTAACCACAATATGTTGCTAATCGAAATAGTTACTGTGCTGGAGCTTTTAAACTTTTCCATAGGAACCGTTAGTCGTAGCTATAGACTCTGGTAAAGATCTGGCGTCTGCCTTCAACGTTTGTTAAACGCTTTCTGTACATTTATGGATAAGTTAGATTTAAAAATTAACACTAACAAGTCACATACCATGGTCGTGGGTCTACAAAGCAATAAGAGAAAAACCAATACATTTGACTGCAAGGGCGAGGCTGTTTCTAGAGTCTCCACTTTTCCCTACCTGGGGGTCATCTTTGACCAGAAGGGATCTTGGGGTCCCCAAGTGAGGGCAAAGAGGTTGGCGGTGACTAGGTCATCGGCAGCCCTTATGGGTTTTGCGGGCAGGTTAGGCGCTAGGCCCATGGAAGCGCTTCTGAAAATCTACAAAAGTAAACCAGTTGCCCTGGCCTCATATGGTTCACCCCTTTGGGGTTATGTAAATTTGGAGCCAATCTGTGCCTCAGTCGACACCGACTTATTCCATCCATATGGAGCTGGGTTTAGACTTCCTCACCGATGGGCTGAACATGGCCCCCCTGATCTTCTGGTTGAAGACTTGGCTTAACGAAGATCTGCCACTCAACCACAAGATCATGGATGATGTTTTGGCCCTAGATCATTTTAAAAGGATCCCATGGTTGGCCTATCTGATGAAGGCATTCGCAGATATAGGACGACCAGAGCTCTTTTCCTCCCCCAAAGATATCAAGATCCAGGATATCGATAGCATTAAAAAGCAATTTATGGGGCGGGCAAGAGCACGTCGTGAGGAAAGGGAACTGGCGAAACCAGCGGTGAGGAGACATTATCTACTTGTTAATTCCTTTGTTTTAGCACCCTACCTTGGTTTCGTCACTATTCCATTTCACAGGTTCCTTTTAATCAAGTTTAGGTTTAATTTGTTACATTTTTATTTGGGGAATTTCAAAACATGGGAAAAACCTGAACTAGCCCCTCCCTGTAATTGTGATCACTTCTCCACTCAAGACACCATGCACTTTGTTATGTTTTGCGGTTTTTATTTAGAGCCAAGAAAAAAGTACCTGGTACCGGTATTGAAGGAGGCTGGTTTCACCCAAGTGAGACCAGCCCTGCTCTATTTACAATTATTGACAAACCCGCGTATTACTTTTTGTATGGCTAACTTCTTAGTGGCTGCAACTAGAATTAAAAAACATATTCATTAGCTTAACGACCGTTGTAAAAATGTGTAAACTAAGATGTGAGACCCTGGTGGTTTTTTTTTTTTTTTTAAATGAATTACTTTTTATTAATCAAACGTATGCTCTGATTTGCCTGTAAATAATTTGTAAATAATTGCTCTGTATATATTTTATAATGTATAAAATGTTTTTATTTCTTTGTATGATTTTTAACTAAATCGAATAAAGATATTTTGACTGACTGATCTGGTAGATTAAGCCTTAGAATTATACTTCAAATTATAAATATAATTTCTATTTCTAAATGTTTTCTAAGTATATTATTATCACACTAAATATTAGTGAAATGTTGTCAGAGAAAGAAGACGTATATACTTTTTTTATTAACTTTTATTAAAACAACAATAAATAACTAGAAACAAAACTTAAATATAACAATATAATAAATAACTAGAAAACATAACTTTAAGAAACCAATACAATAAGCAAAATGTGATATGGACTCCAATAGAAGTAGGGTAGGTAATCTGCAAAACAAAAATGAAAATAAGTGTTCAAAATTAGATCGATGTGACTAAATGAGGTCAAACATTACAAGTTAAGGTAACACTTGGCTATATTTGCTTATTTTTACATCTGCAGTGTGCCTGATACATTTCACTTGTCTTATAGGCTCACGTTCAAGAGGTGTCTGTATGAAAGTGCCTACTGCGTCAGATTTACACTATGAATCAACAGGTCTTTAAAATGATTCAGAGATGAGACAGAATTAGGTGAGAGATCAAGTCATTATGGAGGACAATATTCTTTAGGGCTTATTTACAAGACTCTTACGCTGCTTTTGTGTTACTTTTCCCATGTTGAAAGTGACGCAAAAGTGGCGCAAGGGGCTTGTAAATAAGCTCTTTTATTTATAATGCATTTACTCGGAGGCTTTGTATATCTAGGCTGCTCTGACCAGCAGAGTTCACAACTTGAACTCAGCTTTGGCTCTACACTGCAGAGTGGACATCAGCGTCCATAACTTTAAAAGAGAAAGAGAAACGATGTGAGAGAGAGTGTGAGAGAGAAAGAGAGAAAAAACGACATTAAAAGTGTGAGAGAGGGCACTACCGACGATCGCGACCATGATGGCCGCGTTTGTCTTGGGCTCCCGAGACCCCCACCACCCCAGGTCTTATCCTGCTAGAAATCCTGAGCTCTGGGCATGAGCAACAGCAGAGGAAGTAAAGCGGGGCAGGGCGCTTTGTTCGGCACTCCGATCGGCCGCGAGATGTAAGAGATTAAGGCCATCTCCTGATTTCTACCGATTAGAATGTTGACAGACATCCAACAGCAAATCAAAATTCAGCTCGCGCACGGAAAGGTGCGCGCACCCGTGCGCGCCTATAGATATATACATTTTTCAAATACAAAAGACAGTACTGCGTACCAGCCGTTCGGGCTGTAGCCGTGTCTAATCATCCTATGGAAAATAACATGGGGAAAACACGTTTTGGGACCCCCTTTTTTCTCGGCCCCCGCTTCACGAATCCCCCCGAAACTTTCAGGGAAGGAGCGGAGCAGAGCGGGCCATCTTCTTTGAGTAAATCGCATACATTCATTATCCGGCGCCAAAGTTATTCCCAATAGACTGTTGCAGATATCCTATGGAAACTAGGTCCTAACTATAACTACCTACTGGCGAACGCCAGTAGGTAATATATATATATATATATATATATATATATATATATATATATATCAGTCAGTCAGTCAAAGTTGGCTTTATTTCGATATGAACATATCTTTAAAAGCAGCACGATACAGTTTTAAAATGCATAAAAAGGCCGTTTTCGTAGAAGACAATTATACAAAATCGAAATACGAATGGCAAAAATAAGTACATAAAATTCTCAATTAAAATCTCTATTAAACAACATAAGAAAGCCTTTTTGACCTGATCAACCATGCCCAATTTAAAAACTTAGCCATACCACAGACAAGTAGGGGCCGTGTGTCCGATTTCAAAATGCGTAAGGCCTCACCACATTGTCTGGTATCTAGTTCTTTGCAGAGGGGTTTCAGCCACCTAATGCGAGGGGCATTGTATGCGGGGCATACAAAAAGAAAGTTAGGGACTGACTCGATCATGGTCTCGCAGAATGGACAGAATGGAATAGTCTGTACAGGTGGCTTCCATCTGGCAGTCAGTTCACAAACAGGCAGCACTCCTATTCTGAATTTGAAATATAAAGCCCTGTCTCTAGGTTTTGAGATAATATCGATATAGGGCTCTCGGAATGCTACCTCCTTTAGTAGTAGGAATTCGACAGTAGATCTACCTACATTAGAGTTTGAATTTCTCGAATCCCTTACCCAATTCCAATAGACTTTTTTCAAAACAGACTTGGGCAGTGTGGACCTAGACTGCCAAACATCTCCAAGACCCACTTCTCCAAGTAGACACTTCCCATCCCTTAACCATCCTATTTTGTACCAACCAGGCATTGATAAAACCTCTTTTAGCCCCTCCGCATAACTAACAAGTTCCGGGACTCTCCATAAACGAGCCCAGAGAAGAAGAGGGCGCAACCTTGCCTCATCTTTAATGGAGCGACAGCCCATATCAAGGAGTAGGGGAAGAGTGGGGGTACGATAAGGGAGACCCATTAAATCCTTCAAGAATTTGTTTTCTGAACAAGTTAGCTGATCCACATTCTGCGCCCCCCAAAGCTCCGCCCCATAAAGCGCCGCACTCACGCCTCTTGCCTTGTAGATATCCAGTACTGGTGTGATTGGTTTAAGAGTAGAGGACCGTTGTTCTTTAAGCAGGGCCCCCACCACCCTTTTGTGGTTTAGCAACATTTTTTGGGAGATGATGGTTCCATCTCATGGTGTCAGAGAGGCGGATTCCTAAATAGTCAAACTCTTTAACCCTTTCAAGGGATACTGAGTTCAACACGGGAGGCCTGCCCATCTTCTTTGGGGGATTCAGGACCCGATATTTGGTCTTTCCTGTATTAATTTCTAACCCCCTTACCTCACAAAAAGATTGGAACCTGTCGAGGAGGCTCTGCAGCCCAACCGGATTCTTGGAAATCAAGAGGGTGTCGTCTGCAAATAGAAGCGTGGGTATTCTTCTGCCCGCCAGGGATGGAGCATCTGAAGGATATTGTAAAAGATGCTCCACCACACCGTTAACATATAATGAAAACAGTGTGGGGGCTAAAACACAGCCCTGACGGACACCTCTATTTACAGCTATTCTGGCGGTCTTTTGGCCCTGATTTCCCCCCCGAACCTGGGCAACATTTTTTGCTTGGAACTTAATTATCAAAGACAATAGGTACCGTGACATACCCAAATCAGATAGGACCCTCCATAAGCGGCTGTGGGGCACTAGGTCAAAGGCAGTTCGTAGGTCTATAAAAGCGAGATACAGACTGCCTTTGCCCAACACAACCACCTTCCAGTATAACAACAACAGCCGAAATGATTGTTCGATGGTCCTGGTACCTGACCTAAAACCCGCCTGGTAGTCAGAAAGTATCCTGTTCTCCTCTACCCACTGTAGCACCCTCCCCAAGACCACCTTTCCTGCTACCTTCTGTGAAGAATCCAATAAACTTATAGGGCGATAATTAGCTGGGTCGTCCCGACTCCCTTTTTTGAAAATCGGGACGACCTCAGCGCCCATCCATGAGCTTGGGAGAGGAGCGTCATAAAAGCTTGCATTAAGTAGTGATGCTATAAGCTTTCCCCATTCTACTTTAGAAATGCGGATCAAATCCCCTGGTAGGCCATCCAGCCCACAGCTTTATTTGGGATAAGACAAGAAATTGCATCCTCTACTTCCTTCCCTGTGAACAGAAGATTCTCACCTAGCCCAAAAAAGTCCACAGAAAAATTTTCAGTAGGATCTTCCCCCTCGCCCGATGCCACAGTATACAGTTTGGAAAAATGATTAAACCATGACACCTCAGCGATATTACATGTTACAAGGGAATCCATGGGTTTTTCCTTCGCTCTGACTAATTCCCAGAAACCCCTCGAGTCCCTCCCAGCGCTAGCCAGTTTTAGGTCGCACCAAAACTGGTTCTCCCACTCTTTCTTCGCCGTACAAATAGCGCGCCCATACATCTTCCTGGCAGTGCTAATTAAACCACTATCCTTGATTTTGACCGCCATGATTAAATCTCTTTTGGCGCTTCGGCAGGCGGTAGAATACCAGCCGGGATTACCTTTAGGACGCCCCATCCTGTTTGCCCTATAGCCTGGGTTCCACATAATAAAAAGGTCACCTAATGCTTTAGTAGTATTGCTAAATAGAATAGAGACCTCATAGGGATTTGATGCAACAGTATCTAAGCTGGATAGAGCACTGGCCATAATAAATCTTATTTCAGAATCTTTCCTTCTTCAAGAGCAACCTTTTCCCATTTCAAACGTCTCCCACAGTTCGAGGGGCGAACTTCGCACGATGACTTCCAGACCTGGGGTACTTGCAGTTTTTTCCCACCCATCCACATTAGGGACAGTGACAAGGATAGCGGGTTATGATCACTGTCAGTTAGAGGTAAAACTGCCATATCCAACAAAAACTCCCAGAGTCTAAAATTCAACAGGATATAGTCAATTCGGGATGAATGACCTACCCTGTTAAAGGTATGAACCCCACAGGAATCTGACTTTGTCCGTCCATTTACTGCCCTGACACCATATTCCAGGGTCAGGGCATTTAAATGGATGGCTCTTTGGGACCAACTTTTAATTGGTGGTATTGAGAGGGATGGTATACCTCTCCTGGCATCATCCTCATGGCTGCCTATAATGTCATCCACCGCTAGGGGTTCAAAGGTGCAATTGAAATCCCCTGCTATCATTATATATGAGTCAGCACTACCGGATCTGAGTTCGCCCTCAAGGGCTGTTAGAGTCGATGAGGGCGTACTTCCTTTTGAGGATCTAGCATAAACATTAAGAATCACTAGGGACCTCCCCCCTAAAGGCCCTCTAATTACTAGTTTCTGTAAGTCCGGAGACCTGGTGTCTATACTCGTTAAATGTAACCCAGTGAGATACTTAACCAGATTAGTAGCCCGCCTGAAGGGCGACCTCTCCCTAAGGGGGAAGGGATTGCGGGAACAAAGTAGGTAATATAACCAACCTTGTATCGAGGTTCCACACACCAAGTTTCCTGGAATAAGCATATCCCAAATGACTCAATAAAAGAGTTCCATTCGGGTATATCCAAATTACGCGAAATGCCCGCTATATTCCAGCTGACTATTTTCAAGACCTCGTCCTCTGCCATGGCCAGTGCAAGAGAAGACCTCTGTGCCGGAAGGCGATCCCGAAGACCAGAATTGGTTTAAACAGCATTCCCTAATATCTGCTGGTTGGGGGCATCAGGGACGGGATCACCGGGATTTAGATACTCGATCGGCTCCCCAGGATAGGAAGCGACAAGGCCATCAGGAACCTGATGCTCAATGTTATTTAACTGGGGCTCGAGGGAATCGTGCGTACGATTTGACTCAGTGTTTTTGGAAGACACGGCCGACAGTCTGCCGGCAGTGTCATGTAATACGGACTTATGGTAGAGTCAATCCACTCCCTCCAGGCCTGAAAGAGCCGCATAACGGTTTTGAAGGGGTATAAGGTGATTGTCCTGAGAGTAGGTTTTAGCCCTGGGATTGGATGTGGAGACCAGTAAGGATCTAGGATAAAAGTAAGTCAGATCACAGGGTGTGATGGGATTATTACCATTTTCGGGAAACCAGTTTAGAATGTAACTGACTGCTCTGTGATCCCTGAAATTTATGACAATTGTGTCTCCCTTTTTATCCTTTGTTCTACTTCCAAGCCATGAAAGGCGGCGAACATGTAATATCTCGCCGTTTAAATGTGGAGGGAGTGGAAGATTCTGCCTAAGCCAATGCACGGTTTTATTTTTTAACTGGGCATAATTTTCCCTCTTCCCATCCTCTAATATTGGGACTCCCGTAAGAACCACCACCAGCGGCACCGCTTCCGGTGGCAATTCCACTTGAGACCCCTTTGGCTTTATGGACCTGATTGGACTTTTTCTGCCCTGCTTACTTTGTGCTATACCTATGTCGGGTAGTTTCACTCCCGTCTGGGCTTCTCTAGCAGCATGTTGTGCAATTTGGTGCATTGGTTTATGGGTGACTAACCTTGGGGATTTTGTTTTTTTTGACTCAATGGTTTGTGGGTCTTTTTGGGCAGTAATGTTTAAAACTGGCACCGTGGGCGAAATTGCCAATACTGGCGTCGCAATGTGCTTAGTTACCCCTGGGTTTGTGGCTAATACTTCCTCTAGTGTTCTAAGCCGATCTTCTATTCTTGTTAGTCTCTCAATTAACAACAATGTCGAGGATCTAATTAATTGTTCCATGGTTCCCTTTAGGTCCATATCAGAAGGTTCTTGTATCGAACGGTGTAGTGGGGTTCCTGGGGCTGATATAGTGGTTGTCTTTGATATGGGGCCTTTGGCAGATTTACCAAAGTCAGTGTAGCTGATCTTTTTCCTCTGTGATTCGATCCCCCTTTTCCTTCTTTTTCTTGGTGGTGGACTTTGTATTCGGGGTTGCTTTATGTTTTTGGGCTTTTTTCGCGTAACCTCTACCATTGGTAAGGGTGTGTCAGGTATAACTTCCATTTCTGGCAGGGATTTACAGGGAGAAGATGAAACTAGGCTGTGCTGTACATTAACCATATCAGGAGTAGAAGTTACATCTCGCAGGAGGATTGGGATGCTATTATCTGTTGTATCGGAGTCCTCATTTTCAACGGGACAACTAATGTGTAATGAGGTGTCTAACTGCGACCGACCAAGGGAGGAGCGTTTGTTTTTAATCAATTCGACTGAGCGGCGTCGCTCAGCACGTCGCTCTGCAAGTAAGCTTTCCCTTTCGGTATCAGGAACTATCCTAATCACGTAGTTGTCCAATGTTCCTTTGTTAGCGCCACTTGCCAGTGGCGGTAGTCCTTTCGTTGTGCTCGAACACATGGTATGTTACAGTTTTTATCTAAAGCAATGTTAGACACAGCTACGTGTAAAGGTGGTTGTAAAATGGTAGGAGCACAACCGCGCTATGCAAAGTTTGAACCTACTAACGTGCGTGACACTTTGTCTTGGGTAAGATGTCAGAAAGTGGGCCCAGCCCGGCCTCCCTCGGCTCCTGAGGGCTACAGAGGGCCCGCCCTTTGCCCGGGCTTCCCCCGTCTCGTCCCGCGCTGCGGGACCCTGATCCAATATTAAAGGCAGTATGACGGCTAGGGGGCGGGGCTGACAGGGGGTGCAGCCCAGGTGGTGATGGGCATGCAGGGACTCCTGGGAGAGTGAGTCCCTGCCGCGTAGCGCCTCTCCTCTGTTGCAGGTGTTGCTCCCCTCCGGCTCCCTCAGACCACACTCGGCTTCCCCACCTGCCGGTGTCTGCGATGCGGCACCCGCGAAGCGGGTGCGGCGAGGAGTGAAGGCGACTGAAGATAGCAGGCACAATGCAGAACAAGCGTCGAGAGGTCAGTTGCCACTTCCTGGTAGAGGGTCCCACTGCCCTGGGAGATTCCGGCGTTTAAGATCAATTTACCGGCTAGGGGGCGGGGCTGACAGGGGGCGCAGCCCAGGTGGTGGTGGGCGTGCAGGGACTCCTGGGAGAGCGAGTCCCTGCCGCGTAGCGCCTCTCCCCTGTTGCAGGTGTTGCTCCCCTCCGGCTCCCTCAGACCACACTCGGCTTCCCCACCTGCCGGTGTCTGCGATGCGGCACCCGCGAAGCGGGTGCGGCGAGGAGTGAAGGCGACTGAAGATAGCAGGCACAATCCAGAACAAGCGTCGAGAGGTCAGTTGCCACTTCCTGGTAGAGGGTCCCACTGCCCTGGGAGATTCCGGCGTTTAAGATCAATTTACCGGCTAGGGGGCGGGGCTGACAGGGGGCGCAGCCCAGGTGGTGGTGGGCGTGCAGGGACTCCTGAGAGAGCGAGTCCCTGCCGCGTAGCGCCTCTCCCCTGTTGCAGGTGTTGCTCCCCTCCGGCTCCCTCAGACCACACTCGGCTTCCCCACCTGCAGGTGTCTGCGATGCGGCACCCGCAAAGCGGGTGCGGCGAGGAGTGAAGGCGACTAAAGATAGCAGGCACAATCCAGAACAAGCGTCGAGAGGTCAGTTGCCACTTCCTGGTATATATATATATATAACTAAGAATGTCCACTCGTGGTGAAGAAGACAAGCGGGGACACGGCAGGGCTTTTGCAGGAACAATTTACTTCAAACACTTGGCATGACGCGTTTCGGCGTGAGCCTTTGTCAAATGCCGCTGGTGCTGCGAATTCCCTCGTTTCACTGCTTTCACGTTTCCTGCTCCTGAACTAAGGCAGGTCACACCTGTTCCGCATTCAATTAGAGTCCATTCAGCCATTTTTTGAAGGTTAGTACTGAAGTTCCCAGCATGCAGTTGGTCCGGGGTTTGTTGCTGGGATTTTGCTGAATGTCTCTGTCAGCTTAGTGATTATTATCCTGAAGAAGGCAGCTGACTTGAAGGGTGCAGGCTGAAGTTCGTTGCGCTGTGCAGGGCTGTAAATAGTTCCTGTGCCCTCACTTCCAATCACACAAACTCGGCGATATGCAGATTCCGGGATGGCGCTTAAGGTAACGGCATCTCTCCATGAAGTATGGACTGCCGATTGGCAGCAAAACTTCTGCGTTGTCGGGAAGGGTGGCAGTTCCGGGCAGTACCAATGACCCGTGAACACTTCTGAAGGGTCCCCACTACGTGTCATTGGGCGCACGTCAATATAACTAAGAATGACCACTCGTGGTGAAGAAGACAAGCGGGGACACGGCGGGGCTTTTGCAGGAACAATTTACTTCAAACACTTGGCATGACGCATTTCGGTGTGAGCCTTTGTCAAATGCCGCTGGTGCTGCGAATTCCCTCGTTTCACTGCTTTCACGTTTCCTGCTCCTGAAGTAAGGCAGGTCACACCTGTTTTGCATTCAATTAGAGTCCATTCAGCCATTTTTTGAAGGTTAGTACTGCAGTTCCCAGCATGCAGTTGGTCCGGGGTTTGTTGCTGGGATTTCGCTGAATGTCTCTGTCAGCTTAGTG
Organism: Lissotriton helveticus; assembly: GCF_964261635.1. Lineage (NCBI taxonomy): Eukaryota > Metazoa > Chordata > Amphibia > Caudata > Salamandridae > Lissotriton > Lissotriton helveticus. The sequence continues at coordinate 414,480,894 of NC_136071.1, read as the reverse complement.
ATTATTATCCTGAAGTAGGCAGCTGACTTGAAGGGTGCAGGCTGAAGTTCGTAGCGCTGTGCAGGGCTGTAAATAGTTCCTGTGCCCTCACTTCCAACAACACAAACTCGGCGATATGCAGATTCCGGGATGGTGCTTAAGGTAAGGGCATCTCTCCATGAAGTATGGACTGCCAATTGGCAGCAAAACTTCTGCGTCGTCGGGAAGGGTGGCAGTTCCGGGCAGTACCAATGACCCGTGAACACTTCTGAAGGGTCCCCACTACGTGTCATTGGGCACACGTCAATATAACTAAGAATGTCCACTCATGGTGAAGAAGACAAGCGGGGACACGGCGGGGCTTTTGCAGGAACAATTTACTTCAAACACTTGGCATGACGCGTTTCGGCGTGAGCCTTTGTCAAATGCCGCTGGTGCTGCGAATTCCCTCGTTTCACTGCTTTCACGTTTCCTGCTCCTGAAGTAAGGCAGGTCACACCTGTTCCGCATTCAATTAAAGTCCATTCAGCCATTTTTTTAAGGTTAGTACTGCAGTTCCCAGCATGCAGTTGGTCCGGGGTTTGTTGCTCGGATTTCGCTGAATGTCTCTGTTAGCTTAGTGATTATTATCCTGAAGTAGGCAGCTCACTTGAAGGGTGCAGGCTGAAGTTCGTAGCGCTGTGCAGGGCTGTAAATAGTTCCTGTGCTATCACTTCCAACCACACAAACTTGGCGATATGCAGATTGCGGGATGGCGCTTAAGGTAATGGCATGTCTCCATGAAGTATAGACTGCCGAATGGCAGCAAAACTTCTGCGTCGTCGGGAAGGTTGGCAGTTGCGGGCAGTACCAATGACCCGTGAACACTTCTGGAAGGGTCCCCACTACGTGTCATTGGGCGCACGTCAATATAACTAAGAATGTCCACTCGTGGTGAAGAAGACAAGCGGGGACACGGCGGGGCTTTTGCAGGAAGAATTTACTTCAAACACTTGGCATGATGCGTTATATATAAATCTATACTACTATAATAAAGTAAGAACTATCAGGCTTTGAGGCGGGTAAACTCGTGAACCACAGCGCCAATCTACACACCCGATACACCGTTGGAATCGTCAGGGTGTGTAGATGGTTATAGGCTATATAAATGACAAACTAAAACGTTATTTACAATATTCATATTTGTTAAAAAGTAGTCGCCCCCAAAGCAGCGCCGGCCGCGACGTGCGTGCTCACGTCAGCACGGGGAGGAGAGGCGTCCAAGGAGCGGTGGACATGGCGCGGGGGAGGAGCGGTGACGTGAGGCCAGAGGCGATAGGAGCAGCGGAGAGGCGGATATGACGCGGGGGAGGAGCGGCGGCAGACAGGCGGTGAGGAGCAGAGCGGCGGAGCGGAGAAATGGGGACCGGCGGCTGAGGCGCGAGGAGCGGTGAAATGAGGACCTGCGGCTCAGGTAAGGCTCCGGGGACAGTGTCGGGGCAGGCGGGTGTCGGGCCAGGCAGGGGACGGGAAATTGGAGCGGTGAAATCAGGACCTGCGGCTCAGGTAATGCTCCGGGGACAATGTCGGGGCAGGCGGGTGTCAGGCCAGGCAGGGGACGGAAAATTACTAAAACAATGATCGGGGTCGGGGCAGGCGGGGGATGGGGCAGGCGGGGGCACGGGCTGCTAGGCAATGTCGGGACAGGCGGGGGTAGGGGAAGCCTAAATGCTCCCGGACAAGGTCAGGACGGGCTGCTAGTATATATATATATCAGGAACTGGGAGAGGGGAGAGAAAGAAAAGATTAGGTCAGGGGATATAAAGCATCAGTACAAGAGATGAGGGTATAATTCTAGTATCTTCAAGCAAATGAAAACAGCCAAATTAGGGTAAGAACTTGCACATCAGGAATCGTTTTACTTCCATTTTGAATGCAAGCGTGTTGGAGAATTTGCGAATTTCAGGAGGGAGAGAGTTCCAGATTTGTGGATCGGAGCCACAGAAAGCTCTTTGACAAGTTTTCTTTTTGAGAAATATCTATGGTTTAAGAAGGAAGGTGTTAGCACTTCTTGAGGGTCTACCACCTCCAGATAGTTCTAGCTTTTGGCATAGGTATTTGGGGGTTTTGAGATGGAGAGCTTTGTGAGTCAGGCAGGCGATCTTTAGCTGTATTCTTGCTGCAAATGACAACCATTTAGAGATTTTAGAACTGGGGAAATGTGCGCAGATCTTTTTGTGGCCGTGGTCAGTCTGGCCGCCGCATTCAATACAGCCTTAAGGGGTGCCAAGGTATATTTCGGGAGGCCACATAGTGTAGCACTGCCATAGTCTAGCCTCGGCAAAACCAGTGCTTGAACCACCTGCTTGAAGTCAGCTTGTGGGAGGAAAGGTTTGAGATTCCTTAATAGTCTCCTCTGGTGATTCGCACCCTTACAGACATAATGTGGTTCTACAAATGTAGTTGTTTGACCAGGGTGATTCCAAGCGATTTGCCTGAATCAATAATGACGGTGGGGGCCATTGAAGGCAGTGAGATGGTTCAACCAGAGGTCTTCCTTTGGGGTATGATTCGGTGGAGAAATATGCAAGAATTCGGTTTTGGAAGTGTTTAGTAGGAGATGGTTCTCTTTTAGCCAGTTTTGAGTGTTCATGAGGGTAGTGTTGAGTGACTTGAGATTGTCAGTGGAGGAGATTTTCAGGTAAAGTTGCATGTCGGCTGCATACATGTGGAAGAGAATGTTCATTGTGGTTAGTGCATTTGCAAGAGGTTCTAGGAATAGGTTGAATAGTATGGGGAAATAAATCAGACTCTTGTGGGACACCCATAGATACAGGCGTGGGCTGGGATAGGGAGTGGTTCACCTTTAGTCTTTGAGATCTGTGGTGGAGGGAGGATGAGAACCATTGAAGCACCAGACCAGAGAAGCCCATCCTGTGTTCCAGAACTAATAATAGGTTGTCGTGATTTACAGTGTCAAATGCAGAGGAAAGGTCAAGGAGGATCTGAAGGCAGGATTCATTGTGGTCGAGCATTTTTAAAATGTCATCAAAAACATGAATGAGAGCCGATTCAGTGCTGTGTCCTCTCCGAAAGGCAGATTGGTGATGGTCTAGGATTTGGAAGTTTTCAATGTGAGCACAAAGTTGGGATTGGACACATTTTTCAAGGAGTTTGACCAGAGTAGTGATGATGGAGATAGGGCGAAAGTTGTTAAAGTATGCCCTATCCGCATTAGGTATTTTTAAAATAGGAGAAACCTGAGCCGCTTTTAGGCAGTTAGGGATCATACCTTGAAACAGTGAGGCATTGACAATATTTGTCCAGGTGGGGGTTGTTAGATTTGGGGGTTTCTAGTTGTCAGAGGTCGGTACCTTGGACAAATAGGAACCCTTGCATCTAGTCAGGGTAAGGGGGTACACTCCTAAAATAACCCCTGCTCACCCCCTTGGAAGCTTGGCACGAGCTGACAAGCTTATCTCAGAGGCAGTGAGTAAAGCATTTATGAACACATACAGTAACCCAGTGACAACACTACAGATGGACACCACACAGTTGTATATTAAAAATAAGTATTCGTTATATAGACTTAACACAAGACCACAAACGACAAAAATTCACAATACTGTACTTGAATATGGTAGAATATGGTAGAATTCGCTTAGTTCGCTTTAAATGTTAAAATGCGACACTTGGAATCAATGCACCTTAGGATGTGTAACGCTATACAACAAAAGTGTTGCAGTGAAGGTGATGCTTTGGTTCCTTACACGCAAGAACGGTGATGCGCTGGTTTCCTACTGCTGTGTAGAGGACGGTGGTGCGTCAGTTCTTCTCTGCGAGTGGAGGTGATGCGTCAGTTTTTTACTGCGCTTTTGTGACTATGCGACCCACAAAGCCATGATGTGATTAAGATCATGTGCAAAGAAACCAAGATGGTGTCTTCTTGATGCGATACGATGCGTGCACGCCCGACAGCCGTGCGGCGACTCAACAATTCTTCTGAGCCACGACAGGACCTGTGACACGCTTCCCGGTGATGCGGGGGTGTCTGATGTGATGTCGATCCTTTTCTCCGGCAATGCGAGGCACTTCAGTGATGATGCGACAACTACAGCAACGGCGACACGATTCTCCGTTGATGCGGTGTCGTCTGATGCAACGTCGATCCTCTTCTCCGGCGATGCAACGACAGCGGCGGCGACATCCTCCTTCGTGAGTCGTGCTTCCAGCACCTTGTGACACGCAGTTCCTCAGAAAGACAAACACAACTGCAGGCACTTCCAAATAACTCTTGGTGGAGCTGGTGGGTGAAGTCTGTTGTCCCTGAGACTTCAGCAGGAGGCAAGCTCTTTCTCAAGCCCTTGGAGATCCTTCACAAGTTGAAGAAAGCACACACAAAATTCCTCTCTCCTTTCTGTGGCAGTCAGGCAACCGCTGCAGGCCAATCCCCCAAGAAGCACTCCAGCTTAGGGATAGTCTGTCCTCAGTCTCTCTGGTTCCTCTCCTCAGCAAAGGTTTCTTCTTGTTTCCCAAAAGTGATCTAATTCTCTCGGGTCTTGGTCCCCCTTTTTATACACAGTTTCTCTTTGTTCTCTGAAGGCAGAGAGGCCTTTCCCTAGTCCAAACCAGTTCTGGCCAGTCCTGGAGCACTCTGTTTACATGACTCCTTCTTTCCTTTCACAGTGCAGGGCAGAGATATCAGACGCACCACATGAGGTGAAGCCAGCATTGTGGAGGGAAGGCACAGCCCTATTCCGGTCCCAGGTGCAACTCCTCCCACCACTTTGCATGTAGATCTCTCTATTCAGCCCTGTGCTGACTCGCCTGTCTCTTGGAATTCCCCAGCCCCTGTCACTCAAACTCCAGACAAGGAATACACAACCTAGCAGAGGCAGGCTTGGACAAGAAAATACCTACTTTCTAAAAGTGGTATTTTCAAACACAGAATGTTAAAACCAACTTCACTAAAATATGTATTTTATCATTCTGAGTTCAGGCATACTGAACTCGATGTTCTACCTAGTTCCCGGAGGCAGCTAGGATTATAGGATGTAATAATCAAACTGCCTATTCTGGCCTATGGGGAACAGGTAGCCTGGCAATAGTGGAAAACAAAAATGGCTGTAATTCACTATTAGGATATGCCACACACATCAGGGCTTGTCCTACCTTTTACCTGCAATGCACCCTGTCCTTGGGCCTACCATAGGGGTGTCTGATATGAAGAAAAGGGAAGGTGTAGGGCCTGTCAAGTGTGTGCACTTGCCAAGCCAGCATGGCAGTACCAGACTGCACACAGGCTCTGCAATGGCAAGCCTTAGACACACTTTTACAGGCTGCTTCTGTGGGTGGCACAACCAGTGTTGCAGGCCCACCAGCAACAGTTGATTTACAAGCCGTGCGCACGTACAGTGCACTGTACTAAGGTCTGACAAGTAAACCAAACCAGCCAATCATGGTGTCACTAATCCATACATCAATTTACAATAGGGAGAGCATATGCACTTTAACACTGATCAGCAGTGGTAAAGTGCCCAGAGTCATAAAACAGCCAACAACAGGTCAGAAAAAATACAGGATGAAGGCAAAACGTTCAGGGGTGACCCTGTAAAAAGGGTGAAGTCCAACACAACCCCCTTCCAGCCAAAATGCAGGGGAGACCAATCACTACCTTGATGGGCTTTTCTGCTTTGGGTGATAGAACATTGACCTGGCCCGCAACAGCAGGGGCATATTCCAGTTATACACCAATCTGAACCTATTTCAATCCCTCTGTCCATACTCTCAGGGCCCACCATGCTAACCCATGGGGATCCCTTCTCCTCACCTGTGCACACTATCTGTGCAGCACCTAACCTTAGCTTCTCACAGGTGTGTCCCAACAGACAGACAGCAAGCCACAGTGGCTACTGACAGTAGTCTGTAATGAGACCCAGGCCTTAAGCCTCTCAGGGCTCTAAAACCTCTGTAGAATCAGAGAGTGGGGTGCAGTAGCCCCAGGTGCTTGGCACCCTTTGTCCATTCTCCCTCCTGTCAGGTCAGGTGTGACATCCTGACTCTCACCCACCAGCCCCAGGCCTGTACCCAGCAGCTGGACAAGAGACTGAAGTGGGCTCTCCCTCATCCGGTCCTCCTCCTTGTAGCTCTGTACCCTCCCACCTGGAGCAGTACCCCCTTCCAGAATTGTCAGGGTGCCTGTAGCAGGTGTCATGCACAATTTGCCAACCAGTTAAGAGGTTCTATCCTGCAACTGGCCTTCCAGGTCGGGGTGACACCCTGAACCTGGCTCTCCAACCTAAGGGCCTAAACCCTCCAGTTGAACCAGGGTAAGAGGCGAGGACTCCCTCCCTCCGCACCCCCTTCCAGAGTGCTGTACCCTCCCACCGAGAGTGGTACACCTATAAGACCAAGCGGTCAGGACACTGTTTACAGTTGTCCCTCCCTCCAGGTCAGACAACACGTGAGCCTGACTCTCCAACCCAGGGTCTGTACCTGGTGATTGAACACTTGCCCGGCGCACCAGGACTTCATTTGGGAGCACATATGCCTCCCCCGAGGGTAACACATAACTCATGTGTATTGTGGTAGTCTGCCTGGCACAGATCTCCCAACCCCTGTCCATCTGACAGTGCACAAAGATCCTTAGGAAAGAAGTGGTGTCACCATGGTCATTCACTGGTGACACAGGCCTTCTGCCTGGCCCCTGACCCACTGGTTCCTCCACTGGGGACTCTTTCTCCTCTCACCCCTCAATCTGGACTTCTGCATCCTCCACCTAGGAGCGGCACTGCCAGACACCAGAAAGGATAGAGGCCTGCTTACAGACACTCCCAGTTTACCAGACACAAGGGGATCCCCCACAATGGGTAGCCCCTCAGGACAGACTAGGCTCCCCACCTGGTGTTCCCTTAAAGAACCATCCAGGCCCTGAGACTGGGTTCTGGGCACCTTAGGACATGCAGCCCCACACTCACTTCTTCTCCACTGAGACGGGACGTGAGTCCCTACACCCCTTCCACTACACCGGTACCTAGCTGGGGTACTCTGAACCACTTCCACCACTCTGGGTTCGAAGATATCTGAACCACTCCTCTTAGGATCACTCCCCAATACCTCTTGAGCCCCTCTGGAATCCACCAAAAGGTCTGCCTCCAATGTGAGTTCCCTGGGGTCAGAGAACTCCCTCTCCACCAGGCGTTGGCATAGCTCCGGAGAACAGGGACTTACAATATGCTCTCTCACAATTGGATTACTCAGCCCCCTCCAAGGTTAACCAAACTATCCTTCACCTCACCATCCAGTGCCTTGCACAAATACCCCACACCACTCTCCTGAGACTGGCAAGACAGTATCTGACTGTCTCTGTCACTCAACCCACACTCTTCTTGGCTGATCTTCACAGTTACACACCAGGACTTCAACCATGGGGGAACCCCTCTCCCTGCCCCTCTCACCTAGAGTCAGTAGAGTATCCCTCCCACCACTAGGATTATGAACCCCTGTGCCAGTTCCCCAATCCACCTCAGGGACACTCTGCACCACTGGAGCTACCTCACATCCTAGAACCCCCGTGTATGTCAACCCTCTCCTTCAAGTCAGTTGCCACATCTCTCGGTGTGTGTACTACTCCCTCAGCACTAGAAAATTCAATTTTGCGGCCACCATCTGAGCTGGATTCCACCTCCAACTCATCAAAGCTCACTTCCTGAGCTACACACAATTCTTCTTTCTGGGCTGACACACTCATGGCCTCAAGCCTCATAAGCTCCAAATCAAGCTCCTTCATTCTCAACTCATGCTCAAACTGCATCCTCTGTTCTTCTAGGGCCAATTTCCTAGTTTGCAACTCAAATTCTAACTGCCCACTTAACTTGAGCTTGGCCAGCTCCAATTCATGCATCCTGTTTCCTTTCCTGTCCGCCAGCTCCTCTGGGGACAGGCCTTTGGCAGAGACACTGCAACCTGCTGGTGAGGGTACTCTCCTCTCCTCTGGACCCAATGGCCCCGCCAGCTGCTCATCTGCATTCTCATCCCCTTCCTCAGGGGCATTCCTTGCTTCGACCCAGGCCCTCAGCGCCTTTTGGTACTCATCCTTCTTGGTGAGACCAGTCATTGCAACTTTAAATCTCATGCAGAAATGCTTAAGCTGTTTTACGCTGTAGCATTCTAGTCTCTCCTCTTTCCAATCATAATCAACAGATGCTATGGATGCTGCTTTACTCTTGGTGGTTAAACTTGGCAGTTCTTTGCAAAAATAGAAAATCCCAGGAAAAACCATCTACCAAAAGTATGTGGTCGCGTTTTGGTCTGCACTCAATAGTAGTGTTTACCAATCACTGTATATGAATCACAAATGCAAGTCCAGAATCCTCACCGCTGACCACCAATGTTAGATTTGGGGGTCTCTAATTGGCAGAGGTAGGTACCTTTGACAAATTGGGACCCTTGCACCTAGTCAGGGTAAGGGGGTACACTCCTAAAATAACCCCTGCTCACCCCCTTGGTAGCTTAGCACGAGCAGACAGGCTTATCTCTGAGGCAGTGTGTAAAGCATTTGGGAACACATACAGTAACCCAGTGACAACACTACAGATGGACACCACACCAGTTGTATATTAAAAATAAGTATTCTTTATATGGACTTAACACAAGATCACAAACGACCAAAATCCACAATACTCTACTTGTAAATGGTAGAATTTGCTTAGTTCTCTTTAGGAATCAATCTGTTTATTGAAAGGAAGAAATATTTGTGGAACACAGCTTTCTGCCTACATCCGGTGGCCGGCAGAGCAAGTAGTAGGAACAAATACACAGAGTTTAGGCCTCAACCCGGAGGACGGCCGTGTACATCTATAGCAGACAGGCTAATATAGGCGTCTTCCAATTTTCGACGAGTAAAACAAGAACATTTACAAAAAAGTATAACAATTAAGAGCTAAGGTGGAACCAGACCTTTCCCAACATCTAAAGTTCTCTTTAGATGTTACAATACGACACTTTGAGTCAATGTACCTCAGGATGCGTAACGCTATACAACGAAAGTGTTGCAGGGAAGGTGATGTGTTGGTTCCTTACACTGAAGGACAGTGATGCATCGGTTCCCTACTGCTGCATAGGGGACAGTGATGTGTCAGTTCTTGTCTGTGAGGGGAGGTGATGCATCGGTTTCTTACTGCGCTTCTGTGACGATCCGACCCGCAACGCCATAATGCGATGAAGATCCGGTGGAAAGAAACCAAAATGGCGTCTTCTTCTTGATGTGATACGATGCGTGCACGCCCGACGGCCGTGCGGCGATTTAACGATTCTTCTGTCCCGCAACAGGACCTGCAACACACTTCCCGGTGATGCAGTGGCTTCTGATGCGACATCGATCCTTTTCTCCGGCGATGCGAGGTGCTTTAGCGATGATGCGACAACTGCAGCAACGGCAACACGCTTCTCCGTTGATGCGGCGGCGTCTGATGCAACGTTGATCCTCTTCTCCGGCAATGCGACGACTGTGGCTGCGGCGGTGACACGCTTCTTCTTCGTGAGTCGTACTTCCAGCTCACTGCGGCAGGCAGTTCCTCAGAAAGCCCAACACAACTGCAGGCACTTCCAAAGAACTCTTGGGGAGCTGGTGGGTGAAGTCTGTTGTCTCTGAGACTTCAGCAGAAGGTAAGCTCTTTCTCAAGCCCTTGGAGATCGTTCACAAGTTGATGAAAGTACACACAAAGTTCAACTGTCCTTTCTTTGGCAGTCAGGCAACCACTGCAGGACAATACCCCAAGCAGCACTTCAGTTTAGGGATAGTCTCTCCTCAGTCTCTCTGGTTCCTTATCTCAGCAAAGGTTTCGTCTTGTTTCCCAAAAGTGATCTAATTCTCTGGGGTCTGGGTCCCCCTTTTCATACACAGTTTCTCTTTGTCCTCTGAAGGCAGAGAGGACTTTGCCTAGTCCAAACCAGTTCTGATCAGTGATGGAGCACTCTGTTTACATGACTCCTTCTTTCCTTTCACAGTGCAGGGCAGAGACATCAGACGCACCATAGTAAGTAGAGCATGCATGGTAGAGGGAAGGCACAGCTCTATTCATGTCCCAGGAGCAACTCCTCCCACCCATTTGCATGTAGCTCTCTCTTTTCAGCCCTGTGCTGACTCACCCTGTCTCCTGCAATAACCCAGCCCCTGTCACTCAAACTCCAGACAAGGAATACACAACCTAGCAAAGGCAGGCTTGGATGACTGGACAAGAAAATTACTACTTTCTAAAAGTGGTATTTTCAAACGCAGAATGTTAAAACCGACTTCACTAAAAAATGTAATTTATCATTCTGAGTGCACGCATACTAAACTCGAATTTCTACCTAGTTCCCAGAGTCAGTTAAGATTATAAGATGTAATAATCAAACTGCCCATTCTGGCCTATGGGGAACAGGTAGCCTTGCAATAGTGAAAAACGAAAATGGCTGTAATTCACAATTAGGACTTGCCACACACACACCAGGGCTTCTTCTACCTTTTATCTACAATGGACCCTGCCCTTGGGCCTACCATAGGGGTATCTAATAGGAAGAAAAGGGAAGGTTTAGGGCCTGGCAAGTGGGTGCACTTCCCAGTCAGCATGACAGTACCAGACTGCACACAGGCTCTGCAATGGCAAGCCTTAGACACACTTTTACAGGCTCCTTCTGTGGGTGGCACTACCAGTGCTGCAAGCCCACCAGCAGCAGTTGATTTACAAGCCCTGGGCACACTCAGTGCACTGTACCAGTGTCTGACAAGTAAACCACACGCGCCAATCATGGTGTCACTAATCCAACGTCAATTTAAAATAGGGAGAGCATATGCACGTTAGCAGTGGTAAAGTGCCCAGAGTCATAAAACAGCCAACAACAGGTCAGAAAAAATACAGGAGGAAGGCAAAAAGTTCAGGATGACCCTGCAAAAAGGGCCAAGTCTAACCGGGGTGATGACTTCCTTTATTTCCTTGAAAATGGCGGGTGATAGCTGGTCATTAAAGTGATTGAATGGGTTAATATACAGAATAATTTTTTTAATGTCTCTTTTGCTAAAAGGGGTGATGGTGTCCCAAAAGGCATTGTTTTTGGTGTTCTGATTAGCTGGTATGGGCTGTTCAGAGGGCTACCGAGAAAAGGAGCAGTAGGGGTAAGGCAGTGTCTCCCCCCTGACTTCGAGTACAGATCAGCCTCTTGAAGAAGATGATCTTAGTCCTGAAGAAGGAACTGTCCCAGAGGAGCTTTAGCCTGATCAGGTTGAGTTCTTGGGGACACAGGGCCCTTCCAGGGCAGATCTGAGCCTGGAGGAGCTGGGCTGCCCCTCTCTTGAACCCCTCAGACAACAAGCTGTTGATGAGCCTTCTTGGAGTGTCAGTGGGTCCCATAGTATCTACTGGGATGATGGACTCCTTTACGCAGAGAGTAGAGACCCCAAGCCTGGTGCCACCAGGAGGTTGGTTATACTTCTGAAGTTTTGGGGCTTCCTATTGACACTGGCTCATGACATCCCATTAGGAGGTCACCTAGGCCAAAACAAAACTTGGGACAGAATTATCCCTCACTTTCATTGGCCTCACCTGTCTGAAGACACAAAGGAGTTGTGTCGCTCCTGTGTCACCTGTCAAGCCAGTGGTAAGGCAGGTGGTACCACAAAGGCCCCCCTGATACCACTACCTGTGGTGGGGGTTCCCTTTGAGAGGGTTGGGATTGACATTATAGGTCCCATGAATCCTCAATCTGCATCTGGGCACATATTTATACTTGTGGTGGTGGACTATTCCACTAGGTATCCAGAGGCAATTCCCCTTAGAACTACCACAGCTGCAGGTGTGGCTAGAGCCCTTCAGGGAATCTTTACCAGGGTGGATTTCCCTAAGGAGGTAGTATCAGACAGAGGTGCAAACTTCATGTCTAGTTACTTGACAGCTATGTGAAAGGAATGTGGAGTAAAGTACAAATTTACCACCCCTTATCACCCACAAGGCAATGGGTTAGATGGAAGGTTCAACAAAACCCTCAAGGGCACAATTAAAGGTCTCCCAGCAAAGCTTAGATGCAGATGAAACATACTTTTGCCCTGCCTTCTCTTTGCCTACAGAGAGGTTCAACCGAAGGGGTTTGGTTACAGCCCATTTGAACTTCTGTTTGGTCATCCAGTTAGCGGTCCATTTTGTCTAGTGAAGGAGGTATGGGAGTTACCTCTCAAACCCCCTAAACAGGATAATGTGGACTATGTACTTGGTCTCCGCTCCAGGATGGCTGAGTACATGAAGAAGGCACCTAAAAACCTTGAGGCCAGCCAGGAATTGCAAAAGGCCTGGCATGACCAAAAGGCTGTGTTGACTGTTTATCAGCCAGGAAATAAAGTATGGGTGTTGGAGCTTGTTGCCCCCGCAGCCTCCAAGACAAGTGGACTGGCCCTCATACAATAATTGAGCAGAAAGGAGAGGTTACCTATCTGGTGGACCGTGGAACTCCCAGGAGCCCCCATAGGGTGCCACATGTCAACAGCTCAAACCATATGTTGACGGGGCAGACATGGGCTTGCTCATGGCTACTGATGAGGGACAGGAGGAAGAGAGTGATCCACTCCGTGACCTGCTCTCACAGAATCCTGATGATGGTTCAGTAGATGGTGTAGCCTTAGCAGGCAGCCTCACTGCCCAGCAACAAACTGATTGCAGAAAAGTTCTCAATCAGTTTAGACATATGTTTTCACTGACTCCAAGTCAGACTACCTGGTGCATCTGCTTCTCGACGATCCTTGAGGCTGTCCATTGGGTTACTTGTGCGCCCAGACCCCAAGCAGCATTTTCATTGAAGATTGCTGGGCTGTACTCCACGAGTGTTCCGTGAGCCGGCCCTTTGTGTTTTCTCTCGAGGTACCGTTCATGATCCCTGTTCCGTTGACTGGTGCATCCCTGAGAAGGCAACTTTAACTTTCCTTGGGCTTCCCTGGTTGCTCCAGACGTGCCCTGACTCTCCATTGCTTGGGGAGTGCCCTGGACCTTGCTGGTCCAAACAGAAGAATCTCTTCTCTTTCTGCGTGGGTTGCTTTAGCCAAGGCTTGTTGTTTTCAATCCGAGCACCGACACTGCAGCACTCGACATCCTTCATGGTACAGCTTGAATCCAGCTCCTGGTCATTGTCGACACCTCCTGGTCCTCGTGGCTGGAGAGTCAAACTTCACCTCTTCGCACCTGAAACACTCGACATCGGTGGGCATTTTGTCTATCGTGCTCCTGGTCACTGGCAAGTGATCCAGACTCTGCCCCTCTGCTTTCAGGTTCCTCACCTCTTCGATCCAGGCTTGGATCACACTGGACACTTTTCTTCTTCACGGCAGCAGCACTTTGCTGCAGATCACCATTAAAATCAATGACGATTCCCGACACCCTAGCAACACCAAAGATCGGGGCAACCAAAATACACTTCATGCAGTACGCAGATGATCTCGTAATTCTGGATCACACAAAAACAGGACTCCAAAAGGCACTCACCGCCCTGGCAATATATAACAACAAAAACAGGCTGGTAGCAAATCCGACTAAATCAAAAATAGTCATTTTTGGGCACTACCCCCCAAAAAAAAAGAGCAAAATGGAGCCTCGGCCATTTAACCTTGGACAGTATCCAGAAATACTTATACTTAGGGGTCTCCTTCCATGAATCGGGGTTGTGCGGTACCCACTTAAAGAAAATACACGGTAAAGGTAAGTCCATCACCTTTGCCCTATGTAAACTACAAGCCCTTATACACAGTCCATCAGCAACGGCCATCCAAAGAGTCCTCAAGGCCAAGTTAATGCCGGCCCTTAACTACGCACAACAGGCGTATCCAGGCAAATTGAATAAGGAGCTGGAAAAAATCCATTGTGGGGCATACAAGAGACTGTATCACCTGCCGAAATGCACAAGAAACACTCTAAATCGCCTGGAATTCTCCCTTAATCAACAAACTCTGGAAGAGATGGCAGCCCTAAGTAAATATTATTACCTCACAACAGCGGCACGCGATAACACACTGAAGGCCGTCCTGAAACATATTTTCACTGAACCAGGGAACTCCTGGTCAGCTACCATCGAAGCTGCCATGACGCAATTGAACCTGGCGATCGAGTCGTGGAACCCAGACCTCGTACACGACCATCAAACATGCGATAAAGAGGCAAGTGCGCGCACGCTCTCGGGAGTTGGACTTGGAGTCCCTCACAAAAAGAGCCTTCCACGAGTCCCTATGCTTGCCACATACCGCGCACAATCCTCGAAACCATCTCACGCAGGCCGTGGGCCTCCCAGTTCTCCACAAGATTCTCGCCTACAGACTGCACCCCCTGCCGCTCAATGAACTATATCAACCGGAAAATGCAGGCACAGGAGTTCGGGATTGCAGACTCTGCAACTATAAACGAGAGTCATTGGCCCACTTACTGTTTTGCTGCCCCGCCTTACGTGCACCCCGCACCCTCTACCTTAGGCCCATTCTTAGGGACGCCGGGACACGAACAGCCAAGGAAGCAATCCATCATCTATACACCTTGAGCATAGTAAAACAGATGGCCTCATTCGGAAAATTTATACAACAGACTCGGCTCGAGCTGATAGCTGCTAAGGCCACGCAGGAATAGAGACTTTGTCGTGGGACACCTGGTGGCCCCCACAGGTCCCCGACCGCGTGTGTCCTTATGAACTTTGGGAACTTCTTACAAATGCTTGCCTACAGAAACTTTGTGTTTTTTCTTAACTTTTGTAATTTTATACCCTGGTTTTAATGTAATGGTTTAAAGTAACCACACAATAAAGTTATTCATTCACTCCCCCTCCGTGCCTGGCTCGCCCCCAAGACGCACCCGGGAGAGAAAATAAAAAATGACACCATTTGACACCTATGCAGCCGGCTTCCCTGGATGAGGTAACACGAGTACTCCTGGGGGTTTTGGCTCTAGAACCCCTTACGTCTAAAGGGGTTTGCTCCAAGTCCTCTTCTAAGTGTCCTTTATCTTTAAAATTCCAACCGCGTCTTTCCCCATAGTAGCTAACATCGCTCGGGGCTGTGTTCTCACACTGCACGCATCCCCCGTGGATACCCTGTGTCACTACCTTGGGTGCTTCCTTGGAGTCTCAGCGATTTTACAGGCTCTAGGCCTTGTGTCTGGTCAAGTCGTGGTTCTTATACCACTTTCTTAATATATGGTTTGGTCCCCCCCTGGGGCCCAGTGTATATTGTGCTATTTACTGAAGTTTTATTGCATTTAAATTGTGTACCTTGCTCTGTATTCTCATAAAGAGATTACTAGTGAGTGTTTAGTAGTAAATACATATAATTTGTATTTATACCTTGTGTGGTTCTCCTTTCATTTAGACATTCAAGAGGTTATAATCTGGTAAACCAAGCTGCTTTACACTCCTTCTAGACTTAGCCTGAAGGCTGCTCTCCATAGCTACCACTAGGATAGCTTTCAATAAAGGTTGTCTTAAACCTATCATCAATAAGGGTTGTTTGGACTGGTGCAAGGTGCCCACTATAACTAGTGGACAGCATATGCCAGGCCAACTACTCACAAAGTACTTCGACAATCTACACTGTGCTAGATGACTGAAAAATCTCCCTTGGAGTAAAGGAGTTACTCCCCTGCTAAGCAGGCACCAAAGACGCATCTGACAGGTTTGCATCTCTGAAGCTCCTGAGGACTCCAAAGAGTTTTTGCACCACAGGAGGTGGGTTTCTAAACATCCCTGAGGTCGACTAGTGTGCTCAGCAAACCTGAGACCCGTATCCCTAGTGGGGTCTGTGCCACCTGAACCCTTAGGCACCAAGTACATTTGCAGCAGCATCTCCTTTATGGTGACTCCTGAAGCTGTGCGTTCGGCTACTTGTAGTCCAGACCCCGAGCAGTGATTCCACTGAAGATTACTGGCCTACACTCCACGGGTGTTCCGTGGGCTAGTATTTGGTGATTCCTCTTTAGGTCTCATCGCGTTCCCTGGTCCGTTGACCTGTGGGTCCATGTGAAGGCAACTTTAACTTTCAGTAGGCTTTCCTGGTTGCTCCAGACATGCCCTGACTCTCCATCGCTTGGGGAGTCACCAGGACCTTGCTGGTCCTCACCAAACAATCTTTTCTCTGACAGTGTGGGTTGCTGTTGAAAAAGGCTTGTTGGTGTTCAATCTGGAACACTGACCCCCCAGCACTCGACATCCTTCATGGGACAGCTCCCCTGCAGACTTTGGTCATCCATGATGTCTCCTGATCCCTGTGGCTGCAGAGTCAAGCATCACCTCTTCTCACCCGAAGCACCTAACATCGATGGGCATTCGTCTACTGAGCCCCTGGTCACCCTGAAGTGACCCAGACTCTGTCCCCTCTGCTCTCAGGTTCTTATCAGCTTTGATCCATGCTTGGACCACACTGGACACTTTTTCTCTTCACGGCAGCAGCACTTTGCAGGATCATGCCATTAAAAACGATGAAGATTCCCGACACCATTTGACACCTATGCACCCGGCTTCCCTGGGTTAGGTACCATGAGTACTCCGGTGTCCTCAAATGGGTGCTGTCCTTAGAACCTTCTAAGTTTTAAAGGGTTTGCTCAAAGCCCTCTCCTATGTGTCCTTAAACTTTAAAATTCCAACCGTGACTTTCCCGTAGAGTTGTACAGAGATCGTGCCTGTGTTCTGACACTGCGCGCGTCCCCCGTGGGTCCCCTGTGTCACTACCTTGGGTGGTTCCTTGGGGTCCCAGCGATTCTGTGTATTGTGCTATTTACTGGCGTTCTAGTGATTAAGTATTGTGTGCTTGTTCTCTGATCTCATAAAGAGGTTAGTAGAGAGTGTTCAGTTATAAATACATATATTTTACATATTCCTTTTGTGGTTCTCCTTTCATTTGGTCATTCAGGATGTTATAGACTGGTAAAACAAGTAAGCATGGGCGTAAAATCCGTTCCGCTTGCGGAATTTGCAGATTTTCTGCAATTTTGCGGCCCGCAAATCGCGCGAAATTGCAGAAAAATCCGCGAAATCGAGTGCGGGACGGATTTTCAAAAACTGAAGTACATGAAGCACTTACAGGGTTACAGCAGGTGCCCAAGTTGAAGCTTATTTCTTTGTAACCATTTACAAAATGGTTACAAAGAAATTAACTTCAACTTGGGCACCTGCTGTAACCCTGTAAATGCTTCCTGAGCGGCGCCTCCGGAGTTGTTGCCTACTTGCAACTATTCTCTGACCCTGCTCTGACCCTCGAAGCAGGGTCAGAGTATAGTTACAAGTATGGCACAATGCTCCAGGCTGTCACAAAAATTAAACCACAACAGGAAGCACTTACAGATAAGGAAGCAGGTGCCAGACTTGAAGCTCAAATTCAGTAACACATTAACCAGCCCCTGGTTGAGGCTGGGCAGGTGTGCTTTCTTCCCATAATCTACAGTGGTGAACCAGAGGGTGCTGTGATGAACCAGGAGGTGCAGTTGTGAACCGGAGGGTGCTGTGATGAACCAGAGGGTGGCAGTGGTGTACCAGAGGGTGGCAGTGGTGAACCAGAGGGTGCTGTGATGAACCAGAGGGTGGCAGTGATGAACCAGAGGTTGGCAGTGATGAACCAGAGGGTGGCAGTGATGAACCAGAAGGTGGCAGTGGTGAACCAGAGGGTGGCAGTGGTGAACCAGAGGGTGGCAGTGGTGAACCAGAGGGTGGCAGTGGTGAACCAGGGGGTGCTGTGATGAACCAGGGGGTGGCAGTGATGAACCAGAGGTTGGCAGTGATGAACCAGAGGGTGGCAGTGATGAACCAGAAGGTGGCAGTGATGAACCAGAGGGTGGCAGTGGTGAACCAGAGGGTGGCAGTGGTGAACCAGAGGGTGTCAGTGGTGAACCAGAGGGTGGCAGTGGTGAACCAGAGGGTGCTGTGATGAACCAGAGGGTGGCAGTGATGAACCAGAGGGTGACAGTGATGAACCAGAGGGTGGCAGTGAGGAACCAGAGGGTGGCAGTGGTGAACCAGAGGGTGACAGTGATGAACCAGAGGGTGGCAGTGGTGAACCAGAGGGTGGCAGTGATGAACCAGAGGGTGGCAGTGGTGAACCAGAGGGTGGCTGTGATGATCCAGAGGGTGGCAGTGATGAACCAGATGGTGGCAGGGGTGAACCAGAGGGTGGCAGAGGTGAACCAGAGGGTGCTGTGATGAACCAGAGGTTGGCAGTGGTGAACCAGAGGGTGGCAGTGGTGTACCAGAGGGTGGCAGTAATGAACCAGAGGGTGGCAGTGATGAACCAGAGGGTGGCAGGGGTGAACCAGAAGGTGGCAGTGGTGAACTAGAGGGTGGCAGTGGTGAACCAGAGGGTGCTGTGATGAACCAGAGGGTGGCAATGGTGAACCAGAGGGTGGCAGTGGTGAACCAGAGGGTGGCAGTGATGAACCAGAGGGTGGCAGTGATGAACCAAAGGGTGGCAGGGGTGAACCAGAGGGTGGCAGTGGTGAACCAGAGGGTGGCAGTGATGAACCATAGTGTGGCAGTGGTGAACCAGAGGGTGGCAGCGATGAACCAGAGCGTGATAGTGACGATCCAGAGGGTGGCAGTGGCGAACCAGAGGGTGGCCGTGAAGAACCAGAGGGTGGCATTTGTGAACCAGAGGGTGCTGTGATGAACCAGAGGGTGGCAGTGATGAACCAGAGGGTGGCAGTGGTAAACCAGAGGGAGCTGTGATGAACCAGAGGGTGGCAGTGATGAACCAGAGGGTGGCAGTGGTGAACCAGAGGTTGCTGTGATGAACCAGAGGATGGCAGTGATCAACCAGAGGGTAGCAGTGGTGAACCAGAGGGTGGCAGTGATGAAAACAGTGGGAAAACTGTGACGAGGGCACAGTGAGGGGGGTTGAGAGGGGAGATGGGCACGAGCGGCGAGGAGAAAATTCACAATAAGGTACAATTACACAGAAAAAGCACAATAAACCACCTGGGGCAAGGTTACAATACAATGCAAAATACACTGGGCAGAGAAACAAGATAACAGAAGTGGCAGAGACCCGTTTCAAACCCTACCAGAGTGGGGCTCACGGTGCAGTAGTGTACAGCAGAGCTGTGGGGGAGAGAGCAGACATCGGATCGAGTGTCTGGGGTCTAACTCTTTCTCCAGCGACGAGATCGGCTCACATTAAAGAGGTATGTTGATGCATCGTACTGCGTTTACGAGCACATTTTCCAGCTACAGACATATACATGTCCTGCAAGCTGGCCCCAGATGCATGCTCTGGTGACCTGGGAGGCCCCTGCTCCCAGTAACCCCAAAAGCAGTAGCCATGCTGATCAGGATTCAAGCGCCTAATGCACAAGGCCAGAAACAATAATAAATTACAAAGGCTGATGGCATCTGCGTGTGAGTCGAAATTAAATCTTTCATTCATCACTTGAAGCTGTCTAAGCTTCGCCTGCAGGGAACAAGCATTTGAGCTATGAAGGGGGAGGGGGGTTTATCTGATCTAAAGAGCCTTTAAAATGTTGGGGATTGTTTTTTTAAAGGAAGCCCAATTACATTCCAGCTACTTCCGTTTAACTGGCACCATTAGGAAATCAAGGCTGACCTCCACTGGGCGTTTATTTTGAACCCAGCAGTTTTAAAATGTTGCAGGCAGCCAAGTGGACGGCATGGGTAGAGCAGGACTGTAGTAGGATGTGGCACAGTTTTTAATGTGTTTATTTATTTCAAGACAACACATTACCAGTTACTTTAGAAATGTTCTCGGTTTATAAAATTAGCTTTAAATTGCACAATTTGCTATTTTTTCTAAAACTTTTCTTAGGGGAGAGCATCCCCCTGCTCCTCTTTTGTCAATCGGGCTTGCTCGCGACAACACACATCCACCACTTTCAAATATCACCAGCTACCACTGCTCAGATACCACACTAGCAATTACAAGTCAAAGATGAAATAAAACAAGCATTTGCAATGCAAACGGTCTCACTTTTGGGACCTTATATGTATTTAGCTATGCAGCTCCTGGTTCCCTGCACTCATTTCCGTCATTACATTTCATTTCACAATTTTTGAGGAAAATAAGGGCAGATCAGGCCCAAGTCAACCTCATGATCCTGGGCATGGTCAGGAGGGTGTGGTTCTCAAATCTCTTGTGCATGAACAATTGGGCTATGTCTTTAGGAGGGCCTCTTGTCTCAGCAACAGGAGAAGGTCCTACACCCAAATCTACCCAATCTAAATGTTAATGTTTAGAGATAGTTGAGTACCTTTGATTTGCCCCATGAGGTAGTGGATGTTACCCTGGCATGCAGACGTCCTTCAATTAAATTAATTTACCTTGGATATAGGGAGATGTTTGTGGTTTGGTGTGGGCCCTGTCATCTTGATCCACTGCAGTTCAAACTTTAAAGTGTGTTGTTGTATGCTAGAACATTGGCTCAGCAAGGTGTTGCACAGGTAAGGGTTACAAATCAGCAATTTTGTTTTTTAGGTCGAGCCTAGCACAGTGCATGCGCTGCGCTAGGAAAACAACGTCTTGCAATTGCTTCAGCTTTCCTAAAAGCTTGTGCATGTGGGGTTCACACGCCATTGGCCTTTGTGTCTGGCTTTAGTACGCAATTGGCCAAAGGCGTGTGGAGGTCCCAGCTTCTTGTGAAATGTTTACTCCCAGAGCGTTTTGCTTTCGGGAGCCAGCAGTGTGCGCCAGGGCATCTGCCTGCGCTTGTCTCCAGAGAGCAAAACGCTCTGGGAGCAAACATTTCACAAGAAGCTGGGAGGTGATATTGCACTGCCTCTGCTGCTGGTATACTGTGAGACAGCACGTGAACCTACACTGTCCTTTGACACATTTACATACATTTTTTGAACGTGCGTGTGATATTTCACTGTCCTTTAGTCCTGTTGCCTACATTTACAAATACAACCATGCAACATGTACTGGGGCACCCTTCGCCTGAGGCAGCCTGCCAAGGACAAGTGTCACTGTATGTTCAGCTTTGGCCTTTGTTACTGCCAGCCGTCCTCTACTGGGGCACTCTTCCTCAGAGATGCCTCATGCCTGCTCTGTGCCACTGCCCGTCACATGCCCTCTGCCGGGCACGCAGTCCAAGGATGTACCTCGCATCAGAGTTTGCGCTCTTCTTTGCTGAATGCCCAGCGGTGGGTGGGGCACCCCGATGCATGGCTTACGCTTATTCTGCATTGTGCAGTGCCTGCTCGGTGCCACTGTCAGATGCTCTGTGCCGGGGATCAGAACACGTGTCACTGCAGGGCCTGCGCTAGCCTTTATCACTGTTAGGTGTGCTGCGTTTGGGCATTCTCCAAGGATAGGTGCCACTGCAGGGCCTGCTCTGGCGCCTGCCAGGTGCCCTTTACTGGGATATCCCTCTATGGGCACGACCCACTGTAGGGCTTGCTCTTACCTTTATTACTGCCAGGCGTCCTATACTGGGACACACCTCTAAGGACCCGTCTCACTTCGGTGCCTGCTGCTGTGCTGGACATCCCTGGCTGTACGGGCCTGCTTTGCCTTTCATCATTACGGTACAATAGGGGGTGGTGATGGACTGAGCATCTGAACCAATCAAACACTCACACTCAGTCAACAGATCTGGGTTTAATCATTGCCTGGTGTACTGGGATGCAGCATCTCCCCCAAAGACACGCCTCGCTGCTGAGCCTGCTCTGCTTCATGCTACAGCCATGCACCATATGCTGAGGTACCCCTCAGATGCCCACTCATGCTCTGTTGTGTATTATTGTGACACACAAAAGGAGTTAGGTCCTTAGCGGGACTAGGGGTGGGCTGGACCGTTTATACTGAGTAAATACCAATGAAGTGCCCAAACCCCTCGTATCTTTGTACTGCAACTATTTGAACAAGACCAAATGTAAATTCATTAATCCTGGTCAGGTACTTTTATTTATACCTATCACTCATACTTTTTGTACTTTTTTTGGAAAATGTCTTTTTTTAGGCAAAAGCAGATATACATTTAAAACATAACATCACAAAACTGAAATTTTACCAAAAATATACATGAAAAAATGCATCCACTTAACATGAAACATTGAACATTCACAATTCATTTCATAAATGATTCACAGATCAAATCCTTTTTTTTAAAAAGACAAAACAAAGCAAAGTTGAATCACAAGAGTACAAAATGTATTTGTTTCCAATATATCAATAAATGATAAAGTGAACTCTTGTTGATGTGCCGACGCGTTTCAGGTTCGAGTAACAAGTTCTCGAACCCTCATCAGGGCTTTGTTATTTATCTGTGTAGGATGCAAAAAAACAATAAAGTTTCATTGACAACCTGTACGCCTCAAAACAACTACTCATTGATTATAGAATCATCAAAGACTACCTGTCTCTATCAGGCTTGGCAGCATATCCATTAATGTCGGACCGGGGATGTTGTGCTGAATTTCAATTTTTATTTCTAAAAAGATTAAGGCGCATGCTGTATAAACAATGTTCAAAAACCACCACTGGGTCTGGGTCCCCAACAGCAAGGCTAAGCACAAAATATCAATGAACAACAGAATGCCAGTACTGTCACAACTCCTTCTTTTTTAATTCATCAGACCATAAGAATTGTGCACTAAGGTCAAATACCACGCTAGTGTCAGAATGAATCTTTTATTTTATTTTAAATTTTTGAACAAGGATTATTGGTTATTATTTCACCAATTCATTATACATTACACGACCTCTTATACATATATATATATTTACACAATATTCACAAAAATCTTTTATACAATATCAACAATGTCATCATTATTATCCAAAACAATTAGAATTTTGAAACAATCATACCCTCACCCATTCACATCCATACACAACAACAAATGTTCACACAAAACCTGGAATCAAAAATATTCACAGTAAGCCATATACAATACATTTTTCAATGATAAAACTTTTCATGAAAGTTTTTGTATTACTCCTTTGTTTAGATGGCAAAAAGTTGTCTACGCGTTTCGAACTCACACCATTCGCGGAGTTCTCATCAGGACAAGTAGCTGTAAGGGAAAGGAGAACAAGAGCCTTCCTTTAGGGTCATATCAGAAATGCTGGTAACCTTACTCACAACCTCCATTACTCAAGCCACCTTGTCTTACCTCTAAAGTCTATTGGAGCTGTCTGGGGTTACGAAGATCACCCGTCGAAGCAACCAGTTATCCAAATATAAACATCAATCTGTAATAAAAAGACAATCAATCACCAAACCGTCCCAATGCCAGTCTTTCTTTCTAAAGAAACAAAGTGTGGGTGAACTTACTTATATTTAAAGTGGAGGTCGAATGTGGAGCCCGGAGTACGGCCAGTCCTGTAAAGGGATGTACAGAGGTACATGTTTTGAGGATCATTTCTTATTTAACCAACCTTCTAGGCAAGCTAATACATGTTAATGCTTACTTGTCAATGTATAAGCGCTGTCCACAATGGCTATTATCAGGACACGGGTACTCACTGAAATGGGAGAAGTTGGCGAATGGTTAGTTCTACCAAACGATTTTGGTTAGAAACACAAGTGTCAGTTTGTTACATTTGTTTGTCACACAAGGTTCCTACCTGGTTAACCAGCCTTATAGGTTTCCCCGCTATGTTAGATATCTCGGCGCTGTAGTCAATGGCAGCGCTTTTCCGTGAGATGATTTCCATATGACCGCTGTCCTCGAGGGGAATCGCGAGGAGCTTGTGGTCTCTGAAAGACGAGTGTATGAGCGGTTAATGTAACCATCCGTATTTTATGAACCCATGCAGCTAACCTTCATTCGGCTCGTGCCTAGTTGCACAGAATTAAAGCTTACCCGTCTGATTCGGAGTTTGTTGCTATAGTCAGTTCCAATGTCGGGATTCGATTTCCGCCGCACTTCCAGTTCCGTAAAAGGATCCTGGGAGTTGTAGTTGTGGTGCCGTTTGTACCCTTATATTCACACCCCGAAAATGGGTGTTAGTGCGTAGGAAAAGTGACCACTATGTTTACAGCATGTTCCTGGGTGATCAACTAACCACCTCTCAAGTGGTTCAATATAATTTACATAATTCTCCCGTTAATGTCGTATATTCTGGAATGGCTGTCGCGTCGGCCATATTGGAGTGGCTTCCACAGTGTCTTAATGGGTATGCTTTTTAATGTGTGTCAATTGCCGGGTCAGAAAATGAATGTAATATCAAAACCGGTTGTACAAGTTCAAAGATGCTGGTTATCCAAGAAAGGATATATTTGGTCTCAACTTAGTTTATATATTTCAGAAAGCTCATTAAGTCCATGGGTGGCTGTGTTAAATTTCACAATTAACATTGCCTCTTGTTTGGACAATTTCAGGTCCTGGACTCCTCCTCTTATGTCTTTCTCTATTTTAGAGATAACGGTCCACATCACATCTGATTCCTTATGGTTGTTTATACGCCAATGGTTCACCAAGGGGGCTGTCAACACATTGTTATTGATTCTTGATTTGTGTTGTTGAATCCGTGACCGAACTTCCTGGTTTATCTTTCCAATATAGATAAGTCCACATGGACATTTGATACTGTAGACGACATATCTTGATCTACAATTAGTGAAAGCTTCATGTTTCCATCCTATGTTGTTATGGCTGAAGAATGTGCCCTCCACAGTTGTGCTACAGCAGTTACATGACCCACATTTGTGGTGGCCCTGAATAGGAGGTAACCTCAACATTGTTCTTAAATCAGGGGCTGTTGTCTGCGGCAATGCCACGCGTATTAGTTGATTGGCAATACTTGAATTTTTCTTGAATGCAAAAAGTGGTTCCTTGCTGAAGGTTTCATTCAATTTTTTTAATAGGTGCCAGTTGTTCCTAACCACTATCTTCAGCATATTTGAGTTGGGACACCAGGTGGACACAAAGACCATCCTTTCTGCTTCTTTTTTCGCTTTTCTTTCCAGCAGGCACTCACGGGGGGTCCACCATGCTCTCTTCATGGATCTCCTTAACAATTTTTTGGGGTAGCCACGTTGTTTTAATTTGGCTGGAAGGTTTTCAGCATGTCGTTGATACTCCTCCTTGTCATGACAATTGCGGTTGATCCTAAGATATTGCCCAAATGGCAAATTATCCTTAAGGCTGCGTGGGTGGTTGCTCTTATAATGTAAAGCTTTATTTCGGTCAGTTGGCTTTTTGTATAGTGTCGTAACTAGCCCGCCCTCATGGGGGTAGATTTCCACATCCAAAAAAGCCATTTTGCTTTGCGAATAGCTGGTACTGTATTTGATGGTCGCAGTTCTATTGTTGATCCAATCAAAGAATTTCAAAAGATCCTCCTCGGTGCCCGTCCACACAAAGAAAATATCGTCGATATATCGACTCCAATTTTCAATCCATTGTACATATGGGTTATTTGTGTACACAAAGGTTTCTTCATACTTAGACATAAAAAGAATTGCCAATTCCGGGGCAAAGGGGCAGCCCATCGCTACTCCACTTATTTGTAGGTAGAAATCTACATCAAAACTGAAATAGTTTTTTTTAAGTGCAAAGGCCGCCAATTTTAGGATAAATGATGTGGGGATCCTATGTGGTCTGACCCTATCGTCAAGAATGGACTCTAGGACATATAATCCTTCCTCTTGCGGGATCTTAGTAGAAAGGGACGTAATGTCCATTGTAACCATCCAGGATTTGTCTTTATCAAATTGTATCTCTGATATTTTATTGATGAAATCCGTCGTGTCTTGGACAAATGATTTAGTTGTTGTCAGAAATGGTTTCAAGAAGAAGTCCACAAATTTCGCCACTGGTTCAATCAGGGAACCGCAACCAGAAGCAATTGGTCGGCCCGGCGGTGTTTTCTCATTCCAATGTATTTTTGGTAATACATAAAATAGTGGTAATCTCGGATGTTTAGTTTTTAGATATTCCATTTCCTTTTTTCCTAAAAATCCTTGACTGAATCCTTCATCAATCATGGCATGAAGTTCACCTTTAAACTCTGTGGTGGGATCTTTTTTTAGTTTACGGTAGCAGGAAATATCCTCAAGTTGTTTTCTTACCTCAAAGGTATATAGGGACCTATCCCATACCACGATCGATCCGCTTTTATTGGCTTGTTTGATCACCACCGATGTATCCTTTTTCAAATCTCATAATGCTTCCGACTCCTTTTTAGTGATGTTATGTTTAATCCAGCTTTTTTTGGTTTCCATGTCAGAGATCGCAGATAAGATTGTTTTTTCGAAGGTAAAGACCTCTTTGGGGATTTTATTTGATGGAGGACAGAACACTGATTTGTTTCTCAGGCTGGTTGTTTCCATTGGTGTGTTATATGGGTTGTCCAAGAAGTAAGTTCTTAGTCTCACCTTGCGGCAAAATTCTAACGCCTCAGTCTTAAGTTGGACAAAGTCTGTGCGTTTCGTGGGGACAAATGTGAGACCCTTGCATAATACACTTTCTTCTTCAGTTGTCAGAATTTTTGAAGACAAATTGAATATTGGTGATAATGTTAATTCTTGTAATTCTGACGTCTTGTGGACATTTCCCATGGTTGATATCTGCTTTTCCCTCGTGGTCTTGTCTGGCCCCGTCCTAAAAAAGAGGACGCCTGTCCCTATTGTGCCTGATGGAATGACCCTCTTCGGGTGTTGTTCCTCCTTGGTTCAGGGGTTTCACTTTCACTATTACTCCCAGATGACGACGTGTCCGAAAATGTAATAAATTTAGATTGAGATCTCCCTTGATGGTCCTGGAGATATCTAGGAGATTCTGGTCTGAGGTAAAAGTCTTGTTGTAAAAATGGGTAGACTTTCTCTAGATTAAAGGTCTTTTGATCTTTCTCAAATTGTGCAGTCTTTTGATTTATGGTGTGATCTCTGAACTCGCCAATCTCTTGGTCAACTTTTTCCAGCAATGTTTTCGAATTAGTGATTAGTTGGTTGGTAGAAATAGCGTTTTCCAATAGTCCTATTTCTTCAAGTTGTTCCTTGGAAAGTCGTTGGGCTGTTTCGATCGTTAAGACCATTAGGTCCCGGCTACATTTCGTCTCAATATAGCTGTAGCCCTTTTTGTAAATTGGGTCCTCTGTGAAAATTACGGGGTCATTCTTTTTTTTTTTTTTTTTTTTTTTTTTTTAAACCTTTATTGCCAGAAAAGTCATACAAATACAGACCTACAACCCCACAGGGCCGGTCAGTAATAATCTGCAGCACATTCGAAAACAGTACAAGGCTCACCAACCCCTGGGTTCAGCCGCGATGTTACACGTTAATGAACAGGGCTAGCGGCTGTAGGAGGATAATAAAAAGGTTTCACATTTTATATTTTAAACAAAACAACACAGAAACAAAGTCCGAGGTAATGACTGCTATCGAGGTGACCATCTCCGTCAGCAGGGGGGGGAATCCAGCCAATGAGGCTGGTCTAAAGAAGGATAAATACTAAGGGGGTGGAAAGAAGGGCCAAGAGTGGACAATCAGATTATGTATTATAGGAGAAGGATGCATGGAATGCGAGGTCACGGGGACAGAGGGGTAGTAACGGAGTCTACGAAGGGGGGGTACAAATCTCTCCTCGATACGCATTCCACTGACCCCACACCTTTCCCCATTTCCTAGGCCTACCACGGGTGGTATACACCGTTTTCTCCCTAAACATACACCAATCCATGCAGTCCATCCACGCCGACGCCGAAGGTGCCCTCTGGGACCCCCATAATTGGGCTATGTCCCTCTTGGCGATCATGTTGCCAAGGGCGGCCCACCGAGTCTGTGCCACGCTATAATCATTTGGCTCCCAGACGTTCAAGAGTCACTTCCTAGTCTCCAGCAGTAATGGCACACCCGTCACCTCTTCCATAATGTCATGCACGCGTCTCCAATAAGACACCACATCCGGACACTCCCATATGATATGGAGAAAAGTAGCAAGCATACCACAGCCACACCTGCACAACCCATCCAATGAATAACCCATCCTCATCAGGCGTGGACCCGTGACATAGACGCGGTGTAAAATCTTCAATTGCACTAGCCGGAGACGCGCCGGAATCGCCACTTCCTTCGGAGACGACACCGTGGCCTGCCAGTCTTCGTCATCCAACTCAAGCCCATCCGTGGTCCAGGCATTACGAAGCTGTACAAGGAGGTCAGAGCGGTCGTTAATAAGCTTCTTATATATAAGAGAGATGGTACTGTCAGGGACATGTCCATCGAGCACCCGATCTTCCAGGGGGGAGGACTCCGGGACAACGGCACCAGCCGGGAATACCGACGCAAATGCATGGCGAATCTGAAGATAGCGGTAGTATTCCCTATCACTCAGGCTATATTCCCGCTGGAGTTCGGCAAAAGTCTTGATCCTGTCCTTGATCAGGAGGTCCCCTACTCGACTAATGCCTATAAGATCCCACTTGTCGAACCCCTTCGTTGCCCAGAGATTCCCCAGCCGTTCAGCCGCATAAAGCGGAGTCGCTCTGGTCAGCCTGTCCGTCCATCCCGTGGCAGCCGTCGCACTAGTCCATACTCGCACCGCGACCTCAGTAGGACCAGTAAGTTTCTTCCTAGCCGCTTTAGAGTAAAGTGCCCTATTGTAGTCGCCACCCGGTAGCTGCCATTTGTCCATCTCGAATGCAGGGTTAGGGGTTGGACCATACATGGCGTGGTTGATAGCACTCAACTGAGATGCCCAGTAATAGCGCTTGATGTCGGGCAGCGCTATACCGCCATCATACCATCATACCAAGGCAGAGTCAGTTTCGATAATGCAATGCGAGGCCGCCCGCCCCATACCAGTTGCCGTTGGAGGCCCCCAACCTCACGGAAATAACTAGCGGGGACCAGATTGAGCGTATTTTGAAGGGCATAAAGGAATCGGGGGAGAGACATCATCTTAAACAGGGCGGCCCTCCCCAACGGGGACAGCGGCAAGCCACACCAAACCGCCACGTCCGACCGCAGCCGACGAAGCGGCGGCAGTAAATTCCTCTCGTACCTTACCGCAGAGTCCAAGGAGATATAAATCCCCAAATACTTAAAGCCGTCATGCACTACAGGTATCGGGCAGACACGGGGCAGTAAGGGCATTTCTCCAGTGAGCGGATAAATACAGGACTTGGTCCAATTGATGGTCAACAGTAAAGTCAAGTATTTTCCCTTGGACAAGGTACTGAGAGAATAAGCCCAAATATTGGAATTGGACACAAAGCTTGGTTGAATTTAAACATAAACAAAACCAAATTGTTATAAAAAGTATACAAATTTTATTAAAATACATAAAAACACATAGTAATTTCTTGAAAAACATTTGTTCCAACATAAAAAACACAATCTTAATTCATCTGTAATAAACACATTCTCATATAAAAAATCAATCGTCTATATAATAAATGATCACCTAATGAGGAGTAGTTATGCAATGAAGGAATGCAATAAAGAAAAAGAGGGGGGGAGAGACACACAAAGACAACAACAATTTTGTCATAAAAGTTGTGCACATCAAAACCCTTTATTTAAAGCTCAACCTAGACCCGCTTCATTTTGTTGTTCTTGGGGTGAGCTAAATTGTTTGATTGTGCGCTAGTAGGCGTCGACGCGTTTCGATGGACTCTTTCAATCGTGTACCATCTTCGTCAAGACTAAAACATTTTTTATGTCTCCCCTATTATGTGGCACTGGATGGTTGCCTCATTCCAAGATTTTCTTATAACATTTCTTATTTGTCTGGCTGCAGATTTATTTCAGATTTGGCATAAAATATCATCTCTGTTCTCGATTTAGTCTGGGAGTCCTTTTAGATGTTATTCTTTGGGTCCCGTTATTCAAATTTTTTTCCGTTTGGTATTGATGCGCTAATGCTCACCTTATTGCAGGGGATGCTGGTTGCATGGATGTTAATCTTCTGCACAACTGTAGGGCATGGAATTATTGTCTCTTCATTCGCCTTTTTAAAATCTAGTTTCAGCATGCGCTGATTGTTGGATCGGGTGGGTTCAGATGCCGTCTTGGTGTATTAGCGCTCTGTTATTCGTGCGCCTTCTTACCGTATGGTCTTCTTGTCTCTGCTTGTCCGCACCCGCGTCACTCGTATCAGCATTCATCCGACTCCTCCAATTGATGGTCAAGCCAGAGTTTCTCCCGAAGGAGCGCAACACGTCAAACAACACTCCCAGTGATTTACGAGGGGAAGTTAAGTACAACAAGATATCATCTGCATACAATGAAACACGATCTTCATATCCCGGGGACCAACTAATGCCCTTGAGCGACGGCTCCCATCTAAGCCATGCGGCAAGGGGTTCAAGAGCAAGTGCGAAGAGCAACGGTGACAACGGGCAGCCCTGTCGCGTGCCTCTGCCAAGAACAAAGGGCTCCGAGGCCCTGCCATTCACCACCACTTGAGCCAATGGTTGTTCGTAGAGGAGCTGAACCCACCCGATGAAACGCGGGCCGAAACCGAACTTCGAGAGAGCCGCCCACAAATACGGCCATTCTATTGTGTCAAAGGCCATCGAGGCGTCCAAAGAGACCAAGATGGCCGGCTCACGAAGTGACCCCGCCCTCGCCAGAACGCCATTAAGACGGCGAAGGTTGAGCGCAGTATTACGGTGGGGGATAAATCCCGACTGGTCCGGATGTACTAAGTCACCAATTACTGTAACTAGACGATTCGCCAATACTTTCGCCAGAACCTTAGGCTCAACATTCAGAAGCGAGATCGGCCTATACGACGAACACTGCTCACGGGGCTTCCCATCTTTATGAATGACCACA
This sequence comes from Lissotriton helveticus, assembly GCF_964261635.1. Lineage (NCBI taxonomy): Eukaryota > Metazoa > Chordata > Amphibia > Caudata > Salamandridae > Lissotriton > Lissotriton helveticus. The sequence continues at coordinate 414,450,214 of NC_136071.1, read as the reverse complement.
ATGGACGCCAATCTCTGATCCCGGGGAAGGAGTCCGAGATCTCGCGATTCCAAGAACATTTGACGTAGATGCGGCGCCATCTTATCCGGGCACAGCCTATACAGCTCTACCGGAATACCATTCGGGCCAGTGGCCTTACCTGAACGAAGGGAACGGATAGCGAGCGCTATTTCATCAGCGGAAAAATCCGCTTCCATAAGCTCCTGGTCAGATTCCGAGAGGCTAGGCAGCGCGATATCTCTCAATAGCAAATGTGAGTCCTCCTCCGGCCTGTCCGAGACCGGCGCGTAAACTTTCTGGAAGTGCTGAGCAAAAACCGCGACTATCTCAACAGGGTCCACAACCCGCGAACCGTCCACCTTTCCCACAACAGGCACAACCCTATTCAACCGCTCTCTCTTGTCCAACCAAGCAATCAACTTCCCGGCCTTATCACCAACATCATACATTCGCCCCTGTTGTACACGATACGTCATCCTGGCTGCATCCGTCATTAGAGCCCTGTAGTCAGCCTGTTTGAGGGCCAAAACATGCAACCTCTCAGGTGTAACCCCAGATCCCAAATCTTCCTCCAAAGCTGTGATTTCATTTTCAAGGCAAACAACCTCCTCATTCTTACTTTTCTTTGCGCTAGCAATCAAGGATAGGGCCTGACCCCGAATAACTGTCTTATAGGCCTCCCAGAGGGAAACGGAAGAGGACACCGATCCCATGTTTTCATTAATGTAGTGTTCCATGTATTTAACCACTGCAGCCCTAGTTCTGGGGCTGCGTAGGTGCCAGGGGTTGATCGGGGCAACACGGCCCTCCGCTCCCAAGGACAAATCAATCCCAAGCCAAAGTGGAGAGTGATCCGAGATCCCCCTAGCCAGGTGTCGTACTTCCGTTACGGAGACCATCTGCACCGCTGGCACTAGGATATAGTCAAGCCTCGAAAGACTACCATGCGCTCCCGAGTGAAAGGTGTACTGTGCCTGTCCAGGGTGCAGTTGCCTCCAGCTATCCACTAAACCCATCGCATCTAGGAAATCACCCAACCATGACTGCGATCTCAAGAGAGCTCTGGGGGGGTTACGATCATCATCGCCACTAACCACTGAATTGAAGTCACCACCCATTATCAACATGCCTTCGGGGAAGCTCAAGACCACCCCACCCAAATCAGAGAACGTAGTGGACTGTAGACCTGGTGGGACATAGACATAGAGTATGGAAATCGTCTTCCCCTCCCATCGCCCCGTAATGGCCGCGTATCGGCCACGATCGTCAAGCACGACGTCATCTATCCCCAAGGGGAGGGAGTTACGAACCAAGACGCCCGCCCCCCTCGAACCCGTGGTGAAACCTGAGTGCGCCACAAGACGATACCCCCTCCTATTCAGCGCATGGCAATTGTTCCCTATCAAATGAGTTTCTTGAAGCAACACAACATCGGGTGAAAGACGTTTCAAATACTGCAAAACTATCCCCCGCTTGATCCTATCACCCAGCCCGTTCACATTCCAACTCAACACCCTCAGCCCCCTACCCCCCATTATAGAAATTTAACCAGTGTCCCCCCCGCATAAAGACAGTCACGTCCAGCGAATTATGCATTGAAATGAAACCTCGGAGTAAACAAAGAAACAGAAGCCCCCCCCCCCCGCCCCCAAGAGAGTACCCAACACACACCCCCCACCCTGCACCCCTGCGTCGATCCAAAGAACCACCCCAACTTGCAGTGTGCCTGTCACCCCATTAAACTAATCTACGAAAAGAGAAAAGAACCCCTTAGAGGAGGAAGAAACCCGATCCCTCCCACCCCCGGGTAGACAATATACATGTGCTCAGTAATAGTCAAACCGCTGCTGCAAGTCCATATAGCTGGCCCTCCTGTGGGGACTCACTCCACCCGTTCCTCCAGGCCACCTTCAGCACCGCCGGACTGTTCAGATCGGTCGCGCTGCGTCGGCAGAGTATCAAGCCAGTCACTAGCAACCTCCGGGCGATCAAAAAATAAAGTGCGCTCCTCATATTCGACCCTCAAGCGGGCCGGGAACAGCATAGCGTACTTTAGGCCCATGTCTCTGAGGCGTCGTTTCACACCCGTGAAGCTCATGCGCTGTTTTTGCACTGCCTGCGTGAAGTCCGGGTAAAAACTAATGGTTGCATTGTCAAATTTCGTGGGCCCTCCGGTGCGTGATGCCTGGAGAATAGCGTCTCTGTCCCGAAAGTTGAAGATCCTGGCTATAATGGGCCGTGGCGTCGCTCCCAATTTAGGCCTACCACCTGGGACTCTGTGGGCACGCTCCACGGTGAAGAAGTTACTGAGGCCCTTAGGTGCCAAGTGGTTCAGCACGAGGTCCTCAACCAAAAGATCCGTAGACACTTCTTCGGAACGCTCCGGAACGCCAAGGAGGCGGACGTTGTTTCGCCTGGCCCGGCTCTCGTAATCATCCAGCCGACGAGCAAACAAGTCATTAGACTTCCGGAGATTGTGGACCTCAGTCTGAAGATCCGAAACATCAGTAGTGAGACTTGCTGTTTTAATGTCCAGCGATTTTACCCGCTCATTAGTCTTTGCAAGATCTGTTCTGATGAGGTTGACCTCGATAGCCACAGTGTCTATCTTCGAGGCCAGTGTCTCGTACTGCTGGCCCATGGAGGTCCTTACACTGGCAATGGCGCCCATGACGTCTCGCAGCGTCAAGACGTCTGTCGCAGGAGAGTCCTCTCCAGATTCACCCGGGGTTTTACCCAGCCCCCCAAGGGTGCCTTTCGGGCGGGCGAAGCGATCAATGGTATTAGACTGAGTGGGGCCCCCTCGGTTCGTGATCCTGGTGGCACGCTTCTCGCTCTCAGGTTTACCCGACATGGTGGCCAAGGAGTCCTGGCAGACCTCTGGGAGGGCATGGCGAAGGTAGCTCTCTATAGTTCCGCCGTGTACAATCGAGAAATACGAGAGGCAGGAGATGCGCTGGGGGCGGGCTGCAAGGTGTGGGCCAGCAGTACTGGCAGGCAGGAAGCCACGGAGGACAGTGACAAAAACCGAAACCGAAAGTACCACGAGGGTTGCGACCAAACCTCAGTGACCGTTGTTGTTCGATTACCACTCGGGTACTTTGGCAAATCGAGACCGTGGGCGTCCGCCGGTGTAGGCCATAAAGTTCGAGATGCAGCAAGTCGGATTCCCGGCGGCCAAATCGAATTCTGAAAGACAATTTCGTGTCAGCAGGGCTTCTTCTAGTCGAACCTGTCGTCTAAATGAGGATTTTGAACAGGATAGTCGTAGGAGGTGGAAGGGGTCTCGGGAGCCCTGTGCGTCCATCTTGGATCCGCGCGAAGCTCCTCCTCCCTACGGGGACATTCTTGATCTGTAAACCACCTGGAATGGTTCCGGCTCTAAGATGTTGCAATAAGAAATGTCCGTGAAGGTCCGTTCGGATTTGTTTTTTCTTTAAACGGATTAGTTTATCTGTTTCATTTTGATTTTGTGCAGAGGTACTTAAAGACGCAGAAGCGAATAACGGAGGCGCTGCAAGAAGGTTTTTTATATGTTCCTCACTGTAAGATAAGGTTTCTTTTTCAGACATACTCACAAACAGTCACTCTATAAAGGACAGACTGAGGTCGACAACACATAAGTACAGACCACCGGACGTAGGATCCTATTTACTACTAGTCCTTAATCCCACAATATGTTTTATTCACAATGTTTTCACTTGGAAAACCACACAGGCCAGTGCCTGCAAATAGAATCAAAAACCACCACTGGGTCTGGGCCCCCAACAGCAAGGCTAAGCCACAAAATATCAATGAACAACAGAATGCCAGTACTGTCACAATTCCTTCTTTTTTAATTCATCAGACCATAAGAATTGTGCACTATGGTCAAATACCACGCTAGTGTCAGAATGAATCTTTTATTTTATTTTAAATTTTTGAACAAGGATTATTGGTTATTATTTCACCAATTCATTATACATTACACGACCTCTTATACATATATATATATTTACACAATATTCACAAAAATCTTTTATACAATTTCAACAATGTCATCATTATTATCCAAAACAATTAGAATTTTGAAACAATCATACCCTCACCCATTCACATCCATACACAACAACAAATGTTCACACAAAACCTGGAATCAAAAATATTCACAGTAAGCCATATACAATAAATTTTTCAATGATAAAACTTTCCATGAAAGTTTTTGTATTACTCCTTTGTTTAGATGGCAAAAAGTTGTCTACGCGTTTCGAACTCACACCATTGGCGGAGTTCTCATCAGGACAAATAGCTGTAAGGGAAAGGAGAACAAGAGCCTTCCTTTAGGGTCATATCAGAAATGCTGGTAACCTTACTCACAACCTCCATTACTCAAGCCACCTTGTCTTACCTCTAAAGTCTATTGGAGCTGTCTGGAGTTACGAAGATCACCCGTCAAAGCAACCAGTTATCCAAATATAAACATCAATCTGTATTAAAAAGACAATCAATCACCAAACCGTCCCAATGCCAGTCTTTCTTTCTAAAGAAACAAAGTGTGGGTGAACTTACTTTTATTTAAAGTGGAGGTCGAATGTGGAGCCCGGAGTACGGCCAGTCCTGTAAAGTGATGTACAGAGGTACATGTTTTGAGGATCATTTCTTATTTAACCAACCTTCTAGGCAAGCTTATACATGTTAATGCTTACTTGCCAATGTATAAGCGCTGTCCACAATGGCTATTATCAGGACACGGGTACTCACTGAAATGGGAGAAGTTGGCGAATGGTTAGTTCTACCAAACGATTTTGGTTAGAAACACAAGTGTCAGTTTGTTACATTTGTTTGTCACACAAGGTTCCTACCTGGTTAACCAGCCTTGTAGGTTTCCCCGCTATGTTAGATATCTCGGCGCTGTAGTCAATGGCAGCGCTTTTCCGTGACATATGACCGCTGTCCTCGAGGGGAATCGCGAGGAGCTTGTGGTCTCTGAAAGACAAGTGTACGAGCGGTTAATGTAACCATCCGTATTTTATGAACCCATGCAGCTAACCTTCATTCGGCTCGTGCCTAGTTGCACAGAATTAAAGCTTACCCGTCTGATTCGGAGTTTGTTGCTATAGTCAGTTCCAATGTCGGGATTCGATTTCCGCCGCACTTCCGGTTCCGTAAAAGGATCCTGGGAGTTGTAGTTGTGGTGCCGTTTGTACCCTTATATTCACACCCCGAAAATGGGTGTTAGTGCGTAGGAAAAGTGACCACTATGTTTACAGCATGTTCCTGTGTGATCAACTAACTACCTCTCAAGTGGTTCAATATAATTTACATGATTCTCCCGTTAATGTCGTATATTCTGGAATGGCTGTCGCGTCGGCCATATTGGAGTGGCTTCCACAGTGTCTTAATGAGTATGCTTTTTAATGTGTGCCAATTGCCGGGTCAGAAAATGAATGTAATATCAAAACCGGTTGTACAAGTTCAAAGATGCTGGTTATCCAAGAAAGGATATATTTGGTCTCAACTTAGTTTATATATTTCAGAAAGCTCATTAAGTCCATGGGTGGCTGTGTTAAATTTCACAATTAACATTGCCTCTTGTTTGGACAATTTCAGGTCCTGGTCTCCTCCTCTTATGTCTTTCTCTATTTTAGAGATAACGGTCCACATCACATCTGATTCCTTATGGTTGTTTATACGCCAATGGTTCACCAATGGGGCTGTCAACACATTGTTATTAATTCTTGATTTGTGTTGTTGAATCCGTGACAGAACTTCCTGGTTTGTCTTTCCAATATAGATGAGTCCACATGGACATTTGATACTGTAGACGACATATCTTGATCTACAATTAGTGAAAGCTTCATGTTTCCATCCTATTTTGTTATGGCCAAAGAATGTGCCCTCCACAGTTGTGCTACAGCAGTTACATGACCCACATTTGTGGTGGCCCTGAATAGGAGGTAACCTCAACATTGTTCTTAAATCAGGGGCTGTTGTCTGCGGCAATGCCGCGCGTATTAGTTGATTGGCAATACTTGAATTTTTCTTGAATGCAAAAAGTGGTTCCTTGCTGAAGGTTTCATTCAAATTTTTTAATAGGTGCCAGTTGTTCCTAACCACTTTCTTCAGCATATTTGAGTTGGGACACCAGGTGGACACAAAGACCATCCTTTCTGCTTCTTTTTTTGCTTTTCTTTCCAGCAGCCATTCACGGGGGGTCCACCATGCTCTCTTCATGGATCTCCTTAACAATTTTTTGGGATAGCCACGTTGTTTTAAGTTGGCTGTAAGGTTTTCAGCATGTCGTTGATACTCCTCCTTGTCATGACAATTGCGGCGGATCCTAAGATATTGCCCAAATGGCAAATTATCCTTAAGGCTGCGTGGGTGGTTGCTCTTATAATGTAAAGCTTTATTTCGGTCAGTTGGCTTTTTGTATAGTGTCGTAACTAGCCCGCCCTCATGGGGGTAGATTTCCACATCCAAAAAAGCCATTTTGCTTTGCGAATAGCTGGTACTGTATTTGATGGTCGCAGTTCTATTGTTGATCCAATCAAAGAATTTCAAAAGATTCTCCTCGGTGCCCGTCCACACAAAGAAAATATCGTCGATATATCGACTCCAATTTTCAATCCATTGTACATATGGGTTATTTGTGTACACAAAGGTTTCTTCATACTTAGACATAAAAAGGATTGCCAATTCCAGGGCAAAGGGGCAGCCCATCGCTACTCCACTTATTTGTAGGTAGAAATCCCCATCAAAACTGAAATAGTTTTTTTTAAGTGCAAAGGCCGCCAATTTTAGGATAAATGATGTGGGGATCCTATGTGGTCTGACCCTATCGTCAAGAATGGACTCTAGGACATATAATCCTTCCTCTTGCGGGATCTTAGTATAAAGGGACGTAATGTCCATTGTAACCATCCAGGATTTGTCTTTATCAAATTGTATCTCTGATATTTTATTGATGAAATCCGTTGTGTCTTGGACAAATGATTGTCTTTTTAATACAGATTGATGTTTATATTTGGATAACTGGTTGCTTCGAAGGGTGATCTTCGTAACCCCAGACAGCTCCAATAGACTTTAGAGGTAAGACAAGGTGGCTTGAGTAATGGAGGTTGTGAGTAAGGTTACCAGCATTTCTGATATGACCCTAAAGGAAGGCTCTTGTTCTCCTTTCCCTTACAGCTATTTGTCCTGATGAGAACTCCGCGAATGGTGTGAGTTCGAAACGCGTATACAACTTTTTGCCATCTAAACAAAGGAGTAATACAAAAACTTTCATGAAAAGTTTTATCATTGAAAAATGTATTGTATATGGCTTACTGTGAATATTTTTGATTCCAGGTTTTGTGTGAACATTTGTTGTTGTGTATGGATGTGAATGGGTGAGGGTATGATTGTTTCAAAATTCTAATTGTTTTGGATAATAATGATGACATTGTTGATATTGTATAAAAGATTTTTGTGAATATTGTGTAAATATATATATATGTATAAGAGGTTGTGTAATGTATAATGAATTGGTGAAATAATAACCAATAATCCTTGTTCAAAAATTTAAAATAAAATAAAAGATTCATTCTGACACTAGCGTGGTATTTGACCATCGTGCACAATTATTATGGTCTGATGAATTAAAAAAGAAGGAGTTGTGACAGTACTGGCATTCTGTTGTTCATTGATATTTTGTGGCTTAGCCTTGCTGTTGGGGGCCCAGACCCAGTGGTGGTTTTTGATTGTATTTGCAGGCACTGGCCTGTGTGGTTTTCAAAGTGAAAACATTGTGAATAAAACATATTGTGGGATTAAGGACTAGTAGTAAATAGGATCCTACGTCCGGTGGTCTGTACTTATGTGTTGTCGACCTCAGTCTGTCCTTTATAGAGTGACTGTTTGTGAGTATGTCTGAAAAAGAAACCTTATCTTACAGTGAGGAACATATAAAAAACCTTCTTGCAGCGCCTCCGTTATTCGCTTCTGCGTCTTTAAGTACCTCTGCACAAAATCAAAATGAAACAGATAAACTAATCCGTTTAAAGAAAAAACAAATCCGAACGGACCTTCACGGACATTTCTTATTGCAACATCTTAGAGCCGGAACCATTCCAGGTGGTTTACAGATCAAGAATGTCCCCGTAATTTTCACAGAGGACCCAATTTACAAAAAGGGCTACAGCTATATTGAGACGAAATGTAGCCGGGACCTAATGGTCTTAACGATCGAAACAGCCCAACGACTTTCCAAGGAACAACTTGAAGAAATAGGACTATTGGAAAACGTTATTTCTACCAACAAACTAATCACTGATTCGAAAACATTGCTGGAAAAAGTTGACAAAGAGATTGGCGAGTTCAGAGATCACACCATAAATCAAAAGACTGCACAATTTGAGAAAGATCAAAAGACCTTTAATCTAGAGAAAGTCTACCAATTTTTACAACAAGACTTTTACCTCAGACGAGAATCTCCTAGATATCTCCAGGACCATCAAGGGAGATCTCAATCTAAATTTATTACATTTTCGGACACGTGTGGGACCACGAGAACGGTACCGGGCCTGAGTCTTAGAGGCTCCCCATGACCAGAGGACCCCTCAGTAACCTGCTTTTGCCGCATACTCCCGCCCTGCTCAGTCACTGATCCCAGGTGGCGCCCGGTTCAGCGGTGGGGGTACTGAGGCCACACTGACCTACGTGCCGGCCCTTGCGAGGTTGACCTGTTGTTCGGATTGTCATGTGCGGTGTAGCATCGACTTGCCCGGTGGCGAAGATGGGACGGCCAGGCGCACGACAGCCGAAACTCACATTTGACGCCACAAAAAAGACGACTCGTACCAGCCCGGAGCAGCAACAGCAGATGGAGGCTAGTGGCGCCGTCGATGGCCAGGCGTCCACCTCCTCGGATGTCCAGGAAATCCTTCGTGAGATGCGCCAGGGCTTCGCGACCATCGCGGACAAGGTGGACAGGATGTTGTCCCGGATGGATGCTGTAGTCCACAAGCTGGATGTTCACGAGGGGAGGTTGAAGTAGGTGGAGCAGCGGGTCTCGGATGTCGAGGACACCTCAGGACAGCATACGACGCGACTTACACGGATGGATGACCTCCTGCGCACTATAGCGGCAAAGAACGAAGATTTGGAGGCGAGAAGCCGGAGTAATAACATACGCATAGTAGGAGTTCCGGAATCCACCAACGTGGGTAAAATGGAGGAATATGTGGAAAAACTTCTGTTGGCTGCAGTAGGCCCGGAGGCGTTCTCCCCCCAGTTTATAGTAGAGAGGGCGCACAGATCCCTGGGACCGGTACCCAAGCCGGGCATGAAACCGAGACCTATCATAGCCCGTCTGCTAAATTATAGAGACAGGGACACTGCATTGCGGGCGGCTAGAACCTCCAAAACACTCACCTTTGATGGCAACAATTTTACAATATATCCTGATTTTACGCCTATGGTGCAGGAGGAGCGGCGCAAGTTTTTAGATGTTAAAGCAAAACTTCGCAATCTCCAAGTGGACTAGGCATTGCTCTATCCGGCTCGACTGCGGATCACCTATCAGGGGCGCCAAAAGTTCTTTACGAAACCGCAGCAAGTTGAGGACTTCATCAAACATTTTAAACGCACGGCGCACCAGAATGGAGACGAGATTGCTGAGCCTGATCACAGAAACGACCGTATGGAGGATGAGGAACAGTGACCACACGGTTCTTGGAACTTTTGATGTCGATTTGGTTCCTGTATGTGAGTACTGGTTTGTGGACTGATTCATGGCGGTAGCTGTGGTCGCTGTCCTCTATTTCTCCTTAAGTTAAGGTGGGCGGGGGATATGGCCCGAGGAAAGCTGATTTCGATTCTTATCGCCAGGTACCCCCCTCTCTCCCTCTAGCTGGGTGAGCTCCGCCATTGGGAGCTGGAGGAGAAGAGGGGGTGATGTGTCGCCACCTGGAATGCTACCTAGCGGGTATTACCCATGCGGTTACTGTTGTTGTAGGGTATGTTTTCACCCTTGGTTGTTGAGGGAATTGGGGTGGGGGAGGGTGGATGGAGAAACTGGCAAGTTGGGGATGCTTCTGTGGGAGGTGGGGGGGGGAATGGGGGAATGCCTGAGGGTTACGTGGGTTGGTTGAGTGTGACATACACAAGCAAACAGACATAGCGGTATACTGGAGTGTTGATAGAGGGACTAATGATTGCAATCTACTGATGATATGGATGATGCATTGTACTTTCTTAAAGCAGGGCAAAACTGACAATTACGGGTGCAGGGGCTGTTAACAAATGTAATTTTATATCATGGAATGTGCGTGGGCTAAAGGATGCACGAAAACGCAGACAGCTGTTGGCGTATTGGGATAGACATAACGTACAGGTGGTTATGCTACAAGAAACTCAAAACCCCCCGTCAGCTGCTTCTGCATTCGGCAGGAGATGGGCAAGTGTGAGGGTTTTCTCAAACTACTCCTCATATGCCAGGGGTACTGCCATTCTTATACACCGGGCCCTCCCGTTCACACTACAGGGTCAGCATATTGATAAGGAGGGGAGATATGTGATTGTGTGGGGGAGATTGGGTGGGGAAACGATTACCATTGCCAATTGTTATGCACCTAATGTTGATGATCCCCAATTTTTCATGCTGTTCTGGGGAGTTATAATGGATGTGGGTTCTAGGTATCTGATATGGGGTGGAGACTTCAATGTTGCTCTAAACCCGAGATTGGACAGAGCGGACGGTTGCTCAACATACCATACCAAGGCGAGAGATTCCCTTCGGGGGATAGTTGAAGAGGGGGGGTTGGTCGATAGTTGGAGACACCTACACCCTGATCTGCTGGATGGCACACACTTCACATCATACACTGGAACATGGGCCAGAATCGATTACATATTTGTGTCTATGAATCTAGCACCAAATGTTCTGAATTCTCAACATCTGCCCAGAACGCATTCTGACCATTGCCCTGTTCTGATGACTTTAGATATGCCCGGGTTTAATAAACCGCGCCCGCCTTGGCGATTACACCCTAGTATTCTGGTGGACACTGTTTTCCGTGAAGAACTCAGAAACGACATAGAAGAGTTTTTTCCCCGGAACAAAGATACTGTGGATAGTGTGGAAACAATTTGGGAGGCTTTCAAGGTTACGGTGATGGGATGGTGCATTGCTAAGAGCTCCGGGGTACTGAGAGACATACAGCGCACGCTCCACAGGTTGGAGGAGGACCTTAGGGCATTGGAGGAAAGCATGGTGCAGGGGACTGATGGAGAAGTGCAGCGAGAAATCAGGGCTAAATTGTCAGAGTATGAGGCGGAGGCGCAGAGGGAGGTACGGTTCAAAGGGAAGCACTTGAAGGCCCGCGCTTACAATGAGGGAGGGAGACCGGTTGGAGCGCTTTCAATGGCGGTTCGTGTGGCACGAGGCTCGAATACTATCTTAGAACTGATCACAGCGGATGGGGAGGTGCACAGAGATTCAGTTGGAATACTGAACACGCTCCAAACACACTACGAACAACTATATACATCACGGGCGACTGGGGCCTTTGACCTGGACAGCTATCTGGGGGATATCGCGCTCTGCTGGATAAGCGACGCCCACAGACAGTTTCTGGGGGCACCGCTTGAGTTAGATGAGGTGCGGGATGCCATTATGTCCTTGAGCAACGGGAAGGCGCCGGGTCATGATGGTCTTCCCGCAGAATTTTATAAATGTTATGTGGATGTCATGGCCCCAGTGTTGCGGGAGGTATTTGATGATGCCTTGGAAGTGGGTGTACTCCCGAGGTCCATGAGAGAGGTCATCATCACGTCTTTACTTAAGCCGGGAAAAAATGCTGAACACTGTGACTCGTATCGCCCATTGTCGCTATTGAACTGCGATGCCAAAATTCTGGCCAAGGTGCTCGCAGCGAGACTCTCCTTACTCATGACCACACTCATCTTGCCTGATCAGTCAGGATTCGTCCCTACGAGATCAACCTCACACAACCTCCGTACTGTTTTCTCCCTGATTCAGACGGTTCACCCTGAGATCCCCCTTGCCGCAATTTTTTAGACGCATCGAAAGCCTTCGATTCTGTAGAGTGGGGGTTCCTATTCACGGTCTTGCAGAAGATGGGGTTTCCCCTGATCTTTGTAAATTGGGTACGGTTGCTATACACGGCTCCAACGGCGAGAGTGCTTGCGAACGGCCGACTAACTGACACTTTTGCAATTACAAGGGGTACCCGTCAGGGATGTCCCCTCTCCCCTTTACTCTTCGCTGTAGCGATAGAGCCGCTGGCCTGTCGCATCCGACAACTTCACAAAGCCAGCGCCTTTAACTACCTTCAACGCCAACTTTCCATCTCACTTTATGCTGACAATGTCACACTGTACGTCAAAGACCCCCGTTCCAACTTAAATGCACTGCTGCGGGAATTTGTTGCCTTTGGAGGCCTCTCTGGCGTCTCTATTAACTGGGGTAAATCCCAACTCTTCCCTCTAACACAAGCTGTGTCGGAATTTCCGCTCGAGTACCCTCTGGAGTGGTGCCCCTCTGAGCTGCGCTACCTGGGGATACAAATATCGAGAGACAAGGGAGACACGTTGCGAATGAACTATGGAGTGGCTATCACTAAACTGGCGGACTCAGTGACCCACTGGATCAAACTGCCCTTGTCGATGGCGGCGAGAGTTTCCCTCATAAAAATGGTGGTCTTGCCGCGTTTCCTGTATCTATTCCTCAATATTCCTCATCACCCAGGCGCATTCTTCTTCAAAACCTTGCGTTTTGAACTTATACGACTGGTATGGGGGAGCAAGCAGGCGCGACTCCGCTGGGCGGTCATGACACAACCTTATAGTGTGGGAGGTTTCGACGTGCCTGACTTCGAAGTGTATTATTTGAGTGCTCAGGCGCACTACCTGTATTATTGGATGAAACCGACTGCCTTCATGCCGCAGGTTGCGGCGGAAGACTGGATAGCTCACCCACTGCCGCTGGTTGGAGTGGTTCATGCCCCCACTTCGGAACTGGATATGCACTCTAATACAGTGACTTGTACAATGGACGCATGGCATAGAATAGGGAAACGGTTGCAGACCCCGTTACTGTATACAGCTCGAATGCCACTATCTTATCATCCACGGGTGGCGCTCCTTCAAGAGGTAGGATTCCAACAAATGTGTCGCCGGTTGAAAATTCGGACGTGGGGTGATCTATTCCACGATGGGATATTCCGGTCTCGAGAAGAATTTTTTGGGGAATACGCACCTAACCCCTTGGAACTCTTCTATTATCTGCGGCTGCGAGAAGACCTGAGAGCCTTATTGCCCGAGTATCCTCGTGAACCCCCCAATGTAGCCCCACTTACAGTTGTGCTGAATAGCACTGATGGTGCACATCTGGTATCCAATATATATAAGTGCCTACGAGGAGAACTGCCTGTTGTGGAGAGTGTGGCTCGGGCGCATTGGTCATCGGATCTTGGCAGGGAGATCACAGAGGAACAATGGGAGTATTGTTGTGATTTGTCGGGTGCGGTGATGTCCAGCTGTCGCTTCAAAATTATACATTACAAGTTCCTCCATAGGTTGTACTACACGCCTGTTAGGAAGGTTAGATTCGGCTTGGCTGACTCGGACAGGTGCGAGCGATGTGGACAGGGATGGGCGGACTTCCTCCATTTGGCGTGGAACTGTCCACGAGTACAGGAGTATTGGTCGCATGTCTGTGAGGGTGTCTCCCTTATGATAGGGGTTGCGTTGGACTTAGATCCACTGTTGTTCCTCCTGGGATACACCGCGCAGATAGCGCGGACGGTTCGGAAGTATACTAATGTGGCACTGTTACTGGCAAGGAGACATCTGGCATGTAGGTGGGGTCGGGCCGGGCTCCTAAATTCAAAGATTGGTTGCATGACATGTTATATTGTCAGGAACAGTATGGAATATTCTCTGAACTGTTGCCGCTTAACTCTAGGCCAGCTGACATCTGGGGTCCTCTGCAGACTTACCTTCTCTCAACTGCAACGCAAGGGGAGGAGGATACTGACACTGGTGACGCTCCCCTAGTAGCAGAACCGGTTTAGACGCATGAGCTATATTTTGAACTGGGGAGGAGGGGATGGAATGCTGGATGTCCATGCTGTTATTGGCGTATTAGATGCACAGATTACTGCCCGACCACTGTTTTTTATCTGTGTGACTATACGAATACGCAGGAGCAACGGATATGTGGGTTAGTGCTTAATAGGTCTTGTAAACTGTAATGATATCTTGCCCCAATCCTTAGTTAAGCTGCTGTAAACCGAGATTGCACTACCTCTTCTTCCAGGAAACCCTAATCGGCCATATATTGGATTGTAACTGTACTCCCTTGCCCACTGCTGTGTTGACCCGGTTCCTATTTGTACTGTCCCACGAACTGTCTCGCCATTGACATTCACCCAAATGCAGATTACCTTGCGTTTAGACCTGTCATATTCGGATTTATGCTTTATTGTTTTAATGTTGGTTGCTCCTGACTAGTTCCTCTCTGCTCATAACTGATGAAGTTCCCACTGTATTACTGTCTGTGTATCGCTGCCGGCCTAATATGGTTGTAGGCACACTGCTGTGTATATGCGCTTGAATGACAATAAAAGTTTATAATCAAAAAAAAAAAACATTTTCGGACACGTTGTCATCTGGGAGTAATAGTGAAAGTGAAACCCCTGAACCAAGGAGGAACAACACCCGAAGAGGGTCATTCCATCAGGCACAACAGGGACAGGCGTCCTCTTTTTTAGGACGGGGCCAGACAAGACCACGAGGGAAAAGCAGATATCAACCATGGGAAATGTCCACAAGACGTCAGAATTACAAGAATTAACATTATCACCAATATTCAATTTATCTTCAAAAATTCTGACAACTGAAGAAGAAAGTGTATTATGCAAGGGTCTCACATTTGTCCCCACAAAACGCACAGACTTTGTCCAACTTAAGACTGAGGCGTTAGAATTTTGCCGCAAGGTGAGACTAAGAACTTACTTTTTGGACAACCCATATAACACACCAATGGAAACAACCTGCCTGAGAAACAAATCAGTGTTCTGTCCTCCATCAAATAAAATCCCCAAAGAGGTCTTTACCTTCGAAAAAACAATCTTATCTGCGATCTCTGACATGGAAACCAAAAAAAGCTGGATTAAACATAACATCACTAAAAAGGAGTCGGAAGCATTAAGAGATTTGAAAAAGGATACATTGGTGGTGATCAAACAAGCCGATAAAGGCGGATCGTTCGTGGTATGGGATAGGTCCCTATATACCTTTGAGGTAAGAAAACAACTTGAGGATATCTCCTGCTACCGTAAACTAAAAAAAGATCCCACCACAGAGTTTAAAGGTGAACTTCATGCCATGATTGATGAAGGATTCAGTGAAGGATTTTTAGGAAAAAAGGAAATGGAATATCTAAAAACTAAACATCCGGGAGTACCACTATTTTATGTATTACCAAAAATACATAAGAATGAGAAAACACCGCCGGGCCGACCAATTGTTTCTGGTTGCGGTTCCCTGATTGAACCAGTGGCGAAATTTGTGGACTTCTTCGTGAAACCATTTCTGACAACAACTAAATCATTTGTCCAAGACACGACGGATTTCATCAATAAAATATCAGAGATACAATTTGATAAAGACAAATCCTGGATGGTTACAATGGACATTACGTCCCTTTATACTAAGATCCCGCGAGAGGAAGGATTATATGTCCTAGAGTCCATTCTTGACGATAGGGTCAGACCACATAGGATCCCCACATCATTTATCCTAAAATTGGCGGCCTTTGCACTTAAAAAAAACTATTTCAGTTTTGATGGGGATTCCTACCTACAAATAAGTGGAGTAGCGATGGGCTGCCCCTTTGCCCCAGAATTGGCAATTCTTTTTATGTCTAAGTATGAAGAAACCTTTGTGTACACAAATAACCCATATGTACAATGGATTGAAAATTGGAGTCGATATATCGACGATATTTTCTTTGTGTGGACGGGCACCGAGGAGGATCTTTTGAAATTCTTTGATTGGATCAACAATAGAACTGCGACCATCAAATACAATACCAGCTATTCGCAAAGCAAAATGGCTTTTTTGGATGTGGAAATCTACCCCCATGAGGGCGGGCTAGTTACGACACTATACAAAAAGCCAACTGACCAAAATAAAGCTTTACATTATAAGAGCAACCACCCACGCAGCCTTAAGGATAATTTGCCATTTGGGCAATATCTTAGGATCCGCCGCAATTGTCATGACAAGGAGGAGTATCAACGACATGCTGAAAACATTACAGCCAACTTAAAACAACGCGGCTATCCCAAAAAATTGTTAAGGAGATCCATGAAGAGAGCATGGTGAACCCCCCGTGAATGCCTGCTGGAAAGAAAAGCGAAAAAAGAAGCACAAAGGATGGTCTTTGTGTCCACCTGGTGTCCCAAATCAAATATGCTGAAGAAAGTGGTTAGGAACAACTGGCACCTATTAAAAAATTTGAATGAAACATTCAGCAAGGAACCACTTTTTGCATTCAAGAAAAATTCAAGTATTGCCAATCAACTAATACGCGCGGCATTGCCGCAGACAACAGCCCCTGATTTAAGAACAATGTTGAGGTTACCTCCTATTCAGGGCCACCACAAATGTGGGTCATGTAACTGCTGTAGCACAACTGTGGAGGGCACATTCTTCAGCCATAACAACATAGGATGGAAACATGAAGCTTTCACTAATTGTAGATCAAGATATGTCGTCTACAGTATCAAATGTCCATGTGGACTCATCTATATTGGAAAGACAAACCAGGAAGTTCGGTCACGGATTCAACAACACAAATCAAGAATCAATAACAATGTGTTGACAGCCCCATTTGTGAACCATTGGCGTATAAACAACCATAAGGAATCAGATGTGATGTGGACCGTTATCTCTAAAATAGAGAAAGACATAAGAGGAGGAGACCAGGACCTGAAATTGTCCAAACAAGAGGCAATGTTAATTGTGAAATTTAACACAGCCACCCATGGACTTAATGAGCTTTCTGAAATATATAAACTAAGTTGAGACCAAATATATCCTTTCTTGGATAACCAGCATCTTTGAACTTGTACAACCGGTTTTGATATTACATTCATTTTCTGACCCGGCAATTGACACACATTAAAAAGCATACTCATTAAGACACTGTGGAAGCCACTCCAATATGGCCGACGCGACAGCCATTCCAGAATATACGACATTAACGGGAGAATTATGTAAATTATATTGAACCACTTGAGAGGTGGTTAGTTGATCACCCAGGAACATGCTGTAAACATAGTGGTCACTTTTCCTACGCACTAACACCCATTTTCGGGGTGTGAATATAAGGGTACAAACGGCACCACAACTCCAACTCCCAGGATCCTTTAACGGAACCGGAAGTGCGGCGGAAATCGAATCCCGACATTGGAACTGACTATAGCAACAAACTCCGAATCAGACGGGTAAGCTTTAATTCTGTGCAACTAGGCACGAGCCGAATGAAGGTTAGCTGCATGGGTTCATAAAATACGGATGGTTACATTAACCGCTCGTACACTCGTCTTTCAAAGACCACAAGCTCCTCGCGATTCCCCTCGAGGACAGCGGTCATATGGAAATCATCTCACGGAAAAGCGCTGCCATTGACTACAGCGCCGAGATATCTAACATAGCGGGGAAACCTACAAGGCTGGTTAACCAGGTAGGAACCTTGTGTGACAAACAAATGTAACAAACTGACACTTGTGTTTCTAACCAAAATCGTTTGGTAGAGCTAACCATTCGCCAACTTCTCCCATTTCAGTGAGTACCCGTGTCCTGATAATAGCCATTGTGGACAGCGCTTATACATTGACAAGTAAGCATTAACATGTATAAGCTTGCCTAGAAGGTTGGTTAAATAAGAAATGATCCTCAAAACATGTACCTCTGTACATCCCTTTACAGGACTGGCCGTACTCCGGGCTCCACATTCGACCTCCACTTTAAATAAAAGTAAGTTCACCCACACTTTGTTTCTTTAGAAAGAAAGACTGGCATTGGGACGGTTTGGTGATTGATTGTCTTTTTAATACAGATTGATGTTTATATTTGGATAACTGGTTGCTTCGACGGGTGATCTTCATAACCCCAGACAGCTCCAATGGACTTTAGAGGTAATACAAGGTGGCTTGAGTAATGGAGGTTGTGAGTAAGGTTACCAGCATTTCTGATATGACCCTAAAGGAAGGCTCTTGTTCCTCTTTCCCTTACAGCTATTTGTCCTGATGAGAACTCCGCGAATGGTGTGAGTTCGAAACGCGTAGACAACTTTTTGCCATCTAAACAAAAGGAGTAATACAAAAACTTTCATGAAAAGTTTTATCATTGAAAAATGTATTGTATATGGCTTACTGTGAATATTTTTGATTCCAGGTTTTGTGTGAACATTTGTTGTTGTGTATGGATGTGAATGGGTGAGGGTATGATTGTTTCAAAATTCTAATTGTTTTGGATAATAATGATGACATTGTTGATATTGTATAAAAGATTTTTGTGAATATTGTGTAAATATATATATATGTATAAGAGGTTGTGTAATGTATAATGAATTGGTGAAATAATAACCAATAATCCTTGTTCAAAAATTTAAAATAAAATAAAATATTCATTATGACACGAGCGTGGTATTTGACCATAGTGCACAATTCTTATGGTCTGATGAATTAAAAAAGAAGGAGTTGTGACAGTACTGGCATTCTGTTGTTCATTGGTATGAACAATGTTGGCAACAATGTGTTATTTTATAGCATCTTAAACGAGTGTCTTAATTGTACATACCTCCATGTGCACTGTCCGGCGCCTCCTGGAGGGAGAAGATCGTGATGGCTGTTTCAGCAGTACTGATTTAAAGAAAGATTTATGTAAACTCCTATTCGACTTTTTCGAAGAGCTCATCCTTCCCCAAGAGTACCCCATACCTTATGTTCTTGTCTTGATTCACGATAGCGTCTCAATTCTCAATTTCCCGATGGCTGATGATTATTTATAAAACCTGTCGAGAATACACGACCAGTTACACTTTGTGCGGGCCCCATTTGTTTAAATTGCCGAGTGTTTTGGTATTTTGGTTCTCGGGTCAATATTATTACAATCAAGCGTACCTGAATTTCAAGATAAGTTTCCGATTCTCCCTCGGTATCTGTTCCGGTAGTCCCAAAAAGGTCCGTTATATATTCCGTCAATCCCCACACACTACATAAAAGATAGACGGTGGCAAGCACTTAGTTTATCTCATAGGCCGCGGGATACATGATATAGTTTGAGCGACAAGCGCGGCTGTTCCTACCTGAATGCGCTCGATCACTACCGCGGCTGTTGGGCTCCCACTCGTTCGCCTCACTAACTGCGGCGGCCATCTTAGCTAATTTTAAGATTACGGGCATGACGTCGTGATGTATTGTGGGAGATGTAGTTTAGACTAGCGGACCTAGGGAGCTTGACATTTTTAAAAAAGTGAATGAATCATAACATATCAAGAAAAATTGTTTCCCATGTGTTGAATCATTACTGTACCCGTTGTATTCATTTCCACACAATTCGGGAATACCAATGTAGTTTTAAAAAAAAAAATTGTTGTTACGTGGTACTCGACTTGAAGACCCCTAGAGTCAAATTACATATATTATTGACACTCGCACTCAAACTATGTGTTTCATAAAATGGCACAATAGGTCAGATTATGGAACTTCTTGAGGGGAAATTTTCATAATGTTGCCATTGTGAGTAACACATCCATTTAGATCCTTGACAGCTCGGACATACTGTTCAGACCTGTCAATGTGCTATTAAACTTAAGAATGAGATATGCCTCCTTTTGAAGTAGCACCTTGTCAACTTCCGCAGGGCGCTGCACTGTACCCATTGTGAAGAGTACTGACCATTTGAATTCATTCTCAGTGTGGGACTTTTCTACATAATGCTCAACCATGGGAGCAGTTAATACCTTGTTTTTAATCCGTGACCTGTGCTGACTGATACGTAGATTCACCTGCTGATTTGTCTTACCAATGTAGATCTTTTTACAAGGGCAGGTTATCATGTATATGACATTTTTAGTCCTGCAATTCGAGAAGCCAGAGTGTTTCCACTTGACTCCCTGATGTTCAAATTAATTTCCTTCAATTGTGCTCGAACATGCAACACAATTGCCGCATCTGTGATGACCATCAATCGGCTTCATATTCCAACGAGCCAAAAGGTTGTGTTTGGGTCTGGGCTGTGCTAGATTAGCCCTCACAATTTGCTGTCCAATACTTTTGTTCTTTTTATATGCAAAGATTGGACGGGTAAAAGGGCATTCCAACCCCTCTAAAAGATGCCAGTTCTTTAGAATCGTTTGTCTCATCTTGTGTGTGTCAGGACCAAAAGTGGCCATGCACACCAAACGATCTAGCTCTTTCTTTTCTTTTGTTTGTAATAAACACTCCCGAGGTGTAAAACAGGCTCTTTTGTAGGAGTGTTTTAATAATATTTTAGGGTAGCCCCTATGTATCATCTCTTGGCAAAATGTCTGGGCATGTTGATCGAAGTCGCTCACCTCCGTGCAATTTCTGCGTATCCGCAGTAATTGACCGTAGGGCAGATTGGCTTTTAAATTCCTGGGGTGGTGGCTGCTGTGGTGCAGGATGGTATTTTTATCAGTTGACTTCTTGTACAACGAGGTTTTTAGGAAGCCATCCATACAGGTCAATTCCACATCTAAAAAAGTCATTTTGGTTGTTCTTGCTTCCATCGAGAACTTGATGTCATTATGTCTAGCATTGATCCACTCGTGGAACGCCAATAGGTCCGCCTGGCTCCCCTGCCACAGGAGCCAGACGTCATCTATATAGCGCCACCAATGTACAATGTTCCCAATATATGGGTTGTTATTGTCAATAAATCTCATTTCATATTGTGCCATGTAGAGCACTGCCATTTCTGGGGCATAAGCACACCTCATGGCAGTGCCCTTCACTTGCATATAAAACTGATCATTGATTGAAAAATAGTTCTTTTTAAGAGCTATTTCTGCGAGTCGCAAGATGAAGCTCGTGGGGACCCTATGGGGTCGTTCTCGCATCTCTAGGTACAGTTCAATCACTTTGAGGGCCTATTCTTGGGGGATTTGCGTATTTAAGGACGTAACGTCCATAGTCACCATTATCTGTGTAAGGGGATCGAATGGTGTTCCTTCCACCTTAGTCAGGAAATCTGAAGTGTCTTTCAGGTAAGACTTAACATTTTTTAGACGGGGTTTCAGGAAAAAATCAACGTATTTTGATATTGGCTCCAAACATGAGTCAACACCAGATACTATCGGCCTCCCCGGGGGTTCAGCTAGGCTCTCATGGATTTTGGGTAAAAGCTATAAAACCAGAGTTCGTGGAAACTTCTTGTTCATGAATTCGAACTCCTTATGACCCAAGAATCCTTAATCTTTCCCTTCTTCCAATGCTTCAATTATTAGGCCTTGGACCTGTTTTGTTGGATCCTCCGGTAAAGCTCGATACCAAGTGAAGTTATTAACTTGTTTCAAGCCTTCAGTTATGTACTTGTCTCTTGGCCACAGTACTACCGCTCCCCCTTTATCAGCCTGCTTGATAACGAGGGAGGGGTCATTTTTGAGGCTTTGAATTGCTTCCCGTTGACCCTGGCTTATGTTCTGAGGAACAAACTTTTTGGTATTTTCCATTTTGTTAATAGCTGCCAGTACAACCTGCTCGAATGCCTGGATCTGTTTTGGGATATTCTGATATGGAACAAATTTGGATTTATTCCTAAGCCCCGTTATTTCATTATCCATGGGGACTGGCTGATTAAAGAAGAAAGCTTTAAGTCTCAATTTCCTACAGAACTCCAAGGTCTCTATTTTAAGTTTTGTAAAGTCTGTTCTCGTACTGGGCACAAATTTGAGTCCAAGATTTAAAACAGATTCCTCTAGTTGCGTTAG
Organism: Lissotriton helveticus; assembly: GCF_964261635.1. NCBI lineage: Eukaryota > Metazoa > Chordata > Amphibia > Caudata > Salamandridae > Lissotriton > Lissotriton helveticus. The sequence goes on along the minus strand of NC_136071.1, from coordinate 414,428,205 downwards.
TACTCGCTCTGACAAGTTAACAACTACACTGGGTCTTTCTATGATTTGTAAAACCTGTTCCTTGTTCGCATTTCCCATGCCGGCTTGTACCTGGTTTTTGGTTGTTGTCCCCCTTCTAAAAAAGAAACTTGTTTCCTGGAGTTGTTTCCCCTTGAGTCTGAATCAGAGGACCCTGATGAAGAAGTTCCTGAAAAAGTGGAAAATCAATTACGTGACCTACCCTGGTAATCGTACAGTGCCCTACGTGAATCTGCCAAGGTGTAATAATCTTTTTTACGAAAGGGATATAATTGCTCGATCTTGAATGCCTTGGTATCATGCTCGTATTTTGTGGTTTTATTATTAATGGTGATATCTTTAAAAACCTGTATTTCCTTTTCGATTTTCTCTAAAAGAGCTTTGGCGTCTGTAATGGCTGGGTTATTCACAATGGCTTTTGTTAGTTCCTCGATCTCCTCAATCTCCTTGAGGCATAAACGTTGGGCAGTTTCGATGGTGTGTACCATGAGGTCACGACTACATTTTGTATTTATAAAGCTGAAGCCTTTCTTATACTCTTCGTCTCCAATAAAAATGACCGGCGTGTTTTTCACCTGAAGGCCCCAAGGGATAGTTCCTCCTTTCAGATGTCTCAGGAGAAAATGTCCATGGAGTTCAGTTCGGACATGTTTCTTACAAAGTCTTATTAATTTCTCTGATTCGATTTGTTGCTTCGCAGTGGTACTTAAAGTGATTGAAGCAAAGGGTGATGAGGCAATAAGGGATTGAATGTGACTTTCACTGAAAGAAAGCGTATCTTTTTCTGCCATACTAATTGAAGGACAAAAGGCCTTCAACACAAAAGGATCAAATTTCTGTCCCTAAAACTCTCGCGAGTGGCTACCCGCTCTAAACGTGACACACAAAAGGAGTTAGGTCCTTAGCGGGACTAGGGGTGGGCTGGACCGTTTATACTAAGTAAATACCAATGACGTTCCCAAACCCCTCGTATCTTTGTACTGCAACTATTTGAACAAGACCAAATGTAAATTCATTAAACCTGGTCAGGTACTTTTATTTATACCCATCACTCATACTTTTTGTACTTTTTTTGGAAAAGGTCTTTTTTTAGGCAAAAGCAGATATACATTTAAAACATAACATCACAAAACTGAAATTTTACCAAAAACATACATGAAAAAATGCATCCACTTAACATGAAACATTGAACATTCACAATTCATTTCATAAATGATTCACAGATCAAATCCTTTTTTTAAAAAGACAAAACAAAGCAAAGTTGAATCACAAGAGTACAAAATGTATTTGTTTCCAATATATCAATAAATGATAAAGTAAACTCTTGTTGATGTGCCGACACGTTTCAGGTTCGAGTAACAAGTTCTCGAACCCTCATCAGGGCAGTGTTATTTATCTGTGTAGGATGCAAAAAAACAATAAAGTTTCATTGACAACCTGTACGCCTCAAAACAACCACTCATCGATTATAGAATCATCAAAGACTACCTGTCTCTATCAGGCTTGGCAGCGTATCCATTAATGTCGGACCGGGGATGTTGTGCTGAATTTCAATCTTTATTTCTAAAAAGATTAAGGCGCATGCTGTATAAACAATGTTGGCGACAACGTGTTATTTTATAGCATCTTAAACGAGTGTCTTAATTCTACATACCTCCATGTGCACCGTCCGGCTCCTCCTGGAGGGAGAAGATCGTGATTGCTGTGTCAGCAGTCCTGATTTAAAGAAAGACTTATGTAAACTCTTATTCGACTTTTTCGAAGAGCTCATCGTTCCCCAAGAGTACCCCATACCTTATGTTCGTGGCTTGATTCGCGATAGCGTCTCAATATTCAATTTCCCGATGGCTGATGATTATTTACAAAACCTGTCGAGAATACACGACCAGTTACACTTTGTGCGGGCCCCATTTGTTTAAATTGCTGAGTGTTTTGGTATTTTGGTTCTCGGGTCAATATTATTACAATCAAGCGTACCTGAATTTCAAGATAAGTTTCCGATTCTCCCTCGGTATCTCTTCCGGTAGTCCCAAAAAGGTCCGTTATATATTCCGTCAGGAGGCGCCGGACGGTGCACATGGAGGTATGTAGAATTAAGACACTCGTTTAAGATGCTATAAAATAATACGTTGTCGCCAACATTGTTTATACAGCATGCGCCTTAATCTTTTTAGTAATGAAAATTGAAATTCAGCACAACATCCCCGGTCCGACATTAATGGATACGCTGCCAAGCCTGACAGAGCCAGGTAGTCTTTGATGATTCTATAATAAATGAGTGTTTGTTTTGAGGCGTACAGTGTGTCAATGAAACTTTATTGTTTTTTTGCATCCTACACAGATAAATAACAAAGCCCAGATGAGGGTTCGAGAACTTGTTACTCGAACCTGAAACGCGTCGGCACATCAACAAGAGTTCACTTTATCATTTATTGATATATTGGAAACAAATACATTTTGTACTCTTGTGATTCAAATTTGCTTTGTTTTGTCTTTTTAAAAAAAGGATTTGATCTGTGAATCATTTATGAAATGAATTGTGAATGTTCAATGTTTCATGTTAAGTGGATGCATTTTTTCATGTATGTTTTTGTTAAAATTTCAGTTTTGTGATGTTATGTTTTAAATGTATATCTGCTTTTGCCTAAAAAAAGACCTTTTCCAAAAAACAGTACAAAAAGTATGAGTGATGGGTATAAATAAAAGTACCTGACCAGGTTTAATGAATTTACATTTGGTCTTGTTCAAATAGTTGCAGTACAAAGATACGAGGGGTTTGGGCACTTCATTGGTATTTTTTTTTTTTTTTTTTTTTTTTCGCAAGACCTTTATTAACATATAGCAGTTGACACAGCATGAGCCTACAACCCTGAGGCCGGCTCGCTACGTAAATATCAGCAACCAACATAGGATAAGTACGTCGTGCATAATCAGCGTTACAGTGTGAGGCAGAGTTCTTCCGCACGCCCCACATATGGTTACTAGCTGTTAAATGAAATGAGTCTCACTTTTTCACATTTGTTTTCAACAGTGAACAAAAGAACAACTTTCCCCAACTTAGACCGTAAAGTGCTATCAGTACATACTACACATCAGTTGTTATGGTAGTCACAGTTCCCCCTAGGTTCCCGCCGGTACATGACTCACGTATGTGTTGTTTACCTACACAGTACCCCAATCAATTCAATCCAATGGTCGGTTCTCTTCATCATCCTGTATGGAAGCGAGGTACTCCTCTAAATAACCCCAAATACTCTTGAGCCTGGATTTCGCCGGCAGTAGCTCCTCGTATGTTTGTAGCTTGTCCCGGCAAGTGGACATGTCATGCAACCATGTTTTTACCTTCGGCACCTTGCGACTGTGCCAGCATTGTGCCACCTGTCGCTTCGCCAACAACAAGGCTATGACACAGAACTTGCGTTTCAACGCCCTGAACTGCGGCACTATCCCTAGCAGACAGACTTTGGGTGTGCATTGCACCTCTTCCTCCAAAATGATAGACAACGTTGCGGTGACCTCCACCCAGAAACTCGTTATTTTGGCGCAGTCCCATGCCAGATGAGCGAAGCCCGCTCCCTCTCTGTTACACCTTTTGCACCTATCTTCCTCCTGCAACCCATATCTAAGCAGTTTTGTCGGCGTGTAATAGAGTTGGTGAAGGAATTTGAAATGAATGATTCTCAAATTGCCGTTGGGTGTCAGAAGTTGAGTCAGTGCACAGGTGCCAGCCCATTCGTCGTCTGTCAGTGGGGTGTCTAACAGTGTATCCCACCGCCCCTTGGCCTTCAATGCGTGTCCCGCTAACTCGGACTGTGCAGCTGAATAGAGTCTAGAAACCAGGTGCGACAAATCGGTAGTTGTGATCAATAGTTGTAGTGGTGCAAGGCATTCGGGTTCCAATGGGAACGTCGGGTAGTGTTCCCTCAAAGCTCTTGTGAGCCTGTAATATGTAAAGTGAAACATGGGAGTCTGGTTCTGGATGTAACCTAACTGGTCTAGGCCCACAAATGTGCCCCCTTGAAACACATCCCCCATCCTGTCAATGCCAGCTCTACTTAGCAGGGACATTCCGACACTCTCCCTAGTGACTGACAGCTCCTGATGATGGTGTAATGACATGGCCGGCGCGTACAGTGGGGTTTTATGAGCCAGCTGTCCTAGCCTGTGCCATGCTTTGACCGTGGTGTCCACTGTGTTAATATCCCTAGTATGCAGCAGTGGACGTGTGTGTGAAATAATCGCTGAAAGGGGAATAGGATGCGCATCACTCTCCTCAATAGCCGCATGTGTGATGTATGGGACCGCATGGTACCAATACGCCGCGTATTGCGCCTGCGCACAAAGGTAGTATAGGAGAAAATCGGGCACGCTGAAACCACCCTGCGCAAAGGGGAGTGTAAGAGTTTGCAGATCCACACGTGCCTGTTTGCCAGCCCATATCAGGGTCCTAACCAAGGAGTTAATGCGGCGGAATATAGCCTGTGGTGGTGTAATCGGGACGTTATTAAATAGGTATAATAATTTGGGCAGCACGTTCATCTTTACAATAGCTATCCTGTCAGCCAGCGAGAGGGGCAAATGTATCCATCGCTGGACACTATCCTCCAGCCTGGAGAGTACCACACCGTAGTTCGCCCGTAGTACCTCCTCTGGGTCTCTATGGTACATTATTCCCAGGTATCTGATCGGGTCTTGTTGCCATTCTAGCGGGAAGTCCACCGTAAACTGGGATGTAGTGTCAGTGAGGGGTATTATAGAGGATTTGGCCCAATTTATAGCCAGCCCTGAGTGACCTCCGAATCTGATGTATTCCCTGAGTAGTGAGTTCAGGTGAGTCTCAGGGTCACGGACATAGAGTAACATATCGTCCGCATACAATGATATGTGAAGCGGCCTGGCTATGAAGTTTAACGCCGAATCTTTATAATTCTGCCTTATCAGACAAGCCAGAGGCTCCAGCGCTAGGGCGAATAATAGGGGCGAGAGCGGGCAGCCTTGCCTCGTCCCTCGCTCAATAGCAAATTGATCCGAGACATAGCCATTGATTCTAATCCTTGCACAAGGCTTCGTGTAAAGTAAGGAGACCCATTGCACAAATCGCCTAGGAAACCCCATTCTATTCAGGACGGTGAGCATATATCGCCACTCGATGGAGTCAAACGCTTTTGCAGCGTCGAGCATGACCGCCACCGCTTTGACCGAGGGCTGCAGGTAGTGTGAGAGTGCAAACAGGGATCTAGTGTTGTGCGTGGTCGATCTGGAGGGTACGAAGCCAGACTGGTCCGGTAGGACCAGACTGGTCATCAGAGGAGATAGCCGTTTCGCTATAAGCTTCGCTAGGATTTTTGAGTCCACATTGATCAGTGACAGTGGTCGGTATGAGTCGCACTCCTCCGGATCCTTAGATGGTTTAAGGAGAGCGATGATCATTGCTTCGCGCAGTGTGGGGGGAAGCAGCTCCTTTTCAAAGGAGGTGCCGTACATGTCCACCAGGTGCGGTGCGACAATATCTGCATATTGTTTATAAAATTCCGAGGTATACCCATCCGGGCCTGGCGCTTTACCATTTGGCAGCGAGCCTATTACCTCGGTCACCTCTTCCGCCGTGATAGGCCTGGCTAAGTACTCCCTATGCGCGTCCGACAGCCAGCCAATGGCTACATCGTGCAAGTAGTCATACGTATCATCCGCTGAGGCTGTAGGTTGGGATTGGTATAGTGACCCAAATGAGTCCACAAAACATTTCAATATATCCGCAGCATGCGTTTGTGGCTCCCCCTCTCTGGACTTCACCCTGAGTATAGTAGCCGGACCACGGCCCTCACATATCTTCCGAGCCAACACAGCCCCAGGCCTACCTCCCTCCCCAAAGGCTCTAGCCACATGCGTGCGATTCAGGTACTTCATTTCAGATTCAAGAAATTCTGCGTGCTCAGTGTGGATGACACGCAGTTCAGCCAGATGCGAGACATCGTTAGTGGTCTCATATAGGGACTCCAGGTCTCTCATCCGCTGCTCGCATCTGCGGATTTGGCCCCTAATATCCTTGAGAACCCCTACAGTGGTGCTAATACAGACCCCTCTTATCGTGGCTTTGAACGCCTCCCAAAGGAGGCATGGGTCATCAGTCGAATGCTCATTAATTTCAAAATAATCCCTTATCGCTTTTCGTATGGTATCAGCATATACCGTGTCAGTGAGGGCTCGCGAATTGAAACGCCATTGGAAGGGGGGGGTGCATACCGTGGAATATCCAACTGCAGCAGAACGGGATTGTGATCAGAAAGTGTGCGGGGCAGCACCTGCAGGTGACGTACCCACAGCGCTAGGTCCTTGGTGCCCAGCCAGTAATCCAGTCTGGACCAGCTGTTATGTGAAGCTGTTATGTGCGTGGCCCCAGATGCATCCGCATGTTTCAGCCTCCAGAGATCTGCTAAACCCATGTCTTTCATCATGTGACCCACCATTAGGCGTGACTGTTTGTGTTGTTCCAATGAGTTAGATGAACGGTCCAACCCATCTCGGAGGGTCATGTTCCAGTCACCCCCGCATAATATGTGTTCGCTATTGTGTTTCTGCAAGTGGTCCCATACTTCCCTAAAGAAATCCGGGGCGTCCGTGTTTGGACCGTATACATTCAACAACGTCACTCGCTGGCCTCTTAGTGTACCTGATACCAACACATACCTCCCAGCTGGATCTTGTGTCACTGTCTGAGTCTCAAAACCTACCCCACGCTTTATCAATATGACCACCCCCCTGGAGTAGGAAGAGTATGAAGCTCTGTGGACTGCCTCCGCCCACCTCGACCCCAACTGAGCGTGTGAATGTGGTGCTAGGTGTGACTCTTGTAGAAACGCTATGTCCACATTCCATCTAGTCAGGCTTGCAAAGATCTGTCTGATTTTACGAGGCTGTGAGAACCCTCTAATATTCCAAGTAATAATGTTCAAGCTGCTCCTACCCGCCTCCCTCGAACCCATCAAGTTTGATCAATACAATACATGACAGCGCCACATTTGTCAACTGTGTAGGAATTACCAGCGTCCCCTCCTTAGGAGTTCCGAATTGTACAACAGCAGTCTGAACCATTGGGGAACCACAAAAAAGGAGAGGTATATCGCACCTTGACGGTCCATTCATACAGGTAGGCAACCCCCCACCCCTTATCCCACCCACTCCAGCAACCCCAACCTGCCGAAGCCTTACCCTTGCAGTGCACCATTCCCTTAAACTCAGAACCATAACTACAGTGCTCAGCTCCGAACTCTGATTGGGTTATACCCTCACGGAGGTCCGCTGGAGGCACAACTCTCCACCCGATGGACGGGTGTGGGCGACACTAGACAAACTATAATGAATGCAATTCAAGTGTTCAACCGCCGCCACCCCCCCACCGCCCCCCAGCGACACATCAACAGCGCTGTAGAACAGCCACATTCCTAGGAAAAGCCCTTCACACCGTGATGTCATAAGACCAACAGTAAACAATATATTCCTCCGCCCCCCCCCGACCGCTGACCCCCATTCACCGCATATTGGAAACAGCAATGACAGCGACAGTATGATGCGCCCAAGAGCGGGAGCCTAGTAGGCAGCTTACATATCACGAGGTCCTGCGGTCCACAATGTGCGAACCAGGCTTCACAGTACAGACCGCCCCAATGCTCCAATTTTCCTCGCCAACGTTAGTTAGTGCAGCACAATGGGGGGGGCTGGTAGCGCAGAGTGTCCACAATCCATAGTCCGTATCACCCCCACACAGCCGAGCAGCAGTCTCATTGCCCCAACGGGTCCTTGCCATCCAGCCATGCAGTTCTTGCTGCACCAGTACCTTGGCTCCTCACTCAGGAGATTTGCGCCAAGCTGGGCCTACCAATGCAGACAACAGTCGCCATGCTAGAACGCTTATAAGCGGACAGGAAAGGAACTCACCGCCGGTCGACTAGGGGTCAACCCGATGTCTTCAGTCCGATTCATGATGCCGTTCATTTTGCGTGTCGTCTCTCATTTCGCGCTGCACCTTCTTAACAAATTCTTGTGCTGCCTTCGGAGTCGCCAGGATAATCGCTTTCTCCTTCCACACCACCCTGAGGCGTGCCGGATACATCATTGAGTACACAATGTTCAGGTCTCGTAGTTTGGCCTTGACGTTGGTGTATTCTTTCCGGGCCTGCTGGACCGCGACCGTGTGATCTGGATAAAACTCTAACGAGTTTCCTTGATGCTGTATCTTCCCTTTTTCTCTTGCCAGTCGAAGGATCGTGTCCCTGTCGCGGTAGTTGAGGATGCGCGCCACAATTGGCCTCGGCCGGGCGCCAGGAGGTGGCTTTGGGGCCAGTGACCTATGTGCCCGCTCCACGATGAAAAGTGGCGATAAGGCCTCAGCTCCGAACAGGTCTTTACAGAGCGTTTCCACGTAGGACTCCATCCGCCCTGTGTTGGTAGACTCCGGCAGGCCCGTGATTCGGACGTTGTTGCGCCTCGAGCGCGCTTCCAAATCCTCCTCCTTTGCCTTGATTACTTCCAGGAGTCGTTCTATACCAGCGCACTTGGAGGTGGAGGCACGCGCCTCATCTTCGACCGCGGAGATTCTCGTTTCGGCCTCGTCCAGTCGCTCGCCATGCTTCTCCTGCCGCGCCGCCATGTTATCCATTCTGCATGTTAGATTATCCAGCTTTCCATTTATGTCCTGCAAATTGGACTGGATTGCCAATAAAATCTTTTCAATGTTGTTGCTGGGCCCTGCATTATCGCCATCTTCCACCCCATCCTCTGTGGGTTTCTGCGCTTTTCTGGCCTCAAACGACAGTTTCTGTTGTTGCTTGTCCGGTTTACCCATGGCGGCGGTCGGGCACACTGTCTTCTTACTTGCGGGCCCCGATGCCCTCGTGACTCTTGCCGCTGTCGCCGTGGTGATCCCCACAAGGTGTATGGCAACCTTGCGCTAAGCTACCCCACAGAGCCGCGAAGGGGAGAGAATCGGTTTGCGCCCGGGCGCGTGGCCACGTGGTGAATCGCAAGAGGCCCAGCCACTCACAAGCGCTTCTTAACACGTCCAGCAATTGGCCACGCGGTCGTAGTGAATTTGCGATGACCTGTGGCAGCGCACTATGGCAGTTGGCTCCCTGTTCTCGCCGCACACTGGGGTGGCACGTGGTTGCAGTGGGCCACACGTCTGCTTGCTGTGCACAACCTGCACTGCTCCTCCAGCGCAGTATGCACACCGTTCACGCCAGCACAGTCGCCTTTCAGGCCTCAGCGAAGTTTGGCATGGAGACCGGCAGTCCCGCAGGGCTTGGGCCCAAGTGCGCTGTTTAACGAGGCGGCTAATATTCGCGCCGATTCGTGCCGACCGCCGCCATCTTGTCAGGCAAGGTCATTTGCGCTATTGCGAAGGTTCTAGGCGCCCCGCAGCCTGTGGGCGCAAGATAATGGCACCGGATTGTCTTATAGTGCTCGGTCTTACCCCAGCAGCGTCGTAGTCGGTGTGGAAGGTCGATCGCATCTCGCCGGTATCACGTTAGATGCGCGTTTGTCCCATAGCGTCGGCCATTTTGTCAGGCACTCCAACGCGTCTCCGCTTTTCACGGCGATTAAGCCGGCAATCCTCGCTCTGTGGGGCGCCCGCTGCCTCACATATAACGCAGCAGGTCTTCCCCCATCTGGTGATGTGCTCAGGGAGCGGCAGGCTGGGGCGGCACCGGCGAAATCACGCCAAGTGGATGATCGCCCGGCGGAGCTGCTGCTCAGGCAGCCATCTCGCTGTGCGCCCCCTAGCGCCTCCACTTCATTGGTATTTACTTAGTATAAACGGTCCAGCCCACCCCTAGTCCCGCTAAGGACCTAACTCCTTTTGTGTGTCACGTTTAGAGCGGGTAGCCACTCGCGAGAGTTTTAGGGACAGAAATTTGATCCTTTTGTGTTGAAGGCCTTTTGTCCTTCAATTAGTATGGCAGAAAAAGATACGCTTTCTTTCAGTGAAAGTCACATTCAATCCCTTATTGCCTCATCACCCTTTGCTTCAATCACTTTAAGTACCACTGCGAAGCAACAAAACGAATCAGAGAAATTAATAAGACTTTGTAAGAAACATGTCCGAACTGAACTCCAAGGACATTTTCTCCTGAGACATCTGAAAGGAGGAACTATCCCTTGGGGCCTTCAGGTGAAAAACACGCCGGTCATTTTTATTGAAGACGAAGAGTATAAGAAAGGCTTCAGCTTTATAAATACAAAATGTAGTCGCGACCTCATGGTCCACACCATCGAAACTGCGCAACGTTTATGCCTCAAGGAGATTGAGGAGATCGAGGAATTAACAAAAGCCATTGTGAATAACCCAGCCATTACAGACGCCAAAGCTCTTTTAGAGAAAATCGAAAAGGACATACAGGTTTTTAAAGAGATCACCATCAATAATAAAACCACAAAATACGAGCGTGATACCAAGGCATTCAAGATCGAGCAAGTATATCCCTTTCTTCAAGAAGATTATTACACCTTGGCAGATTCACGTAGGGCACTGTACGATTACCAGGGTAGGTCATGTAATCGATTTACCACTTTTTCAGGAACTTCTTCATCAGGGTCCTCTGATTCAGACTCAAGGGGAAACAACTCCAGGAAACAAATTTCTTTTTTAGAAGGGGGACAACAACCAAAAACCAGGTACAAGCCGGCATGGGAAATGCGAGCAAGGAACAGGTTTGACAAATCATAGAAAGACCCAGTGTAGTTGTTAACTTGTCAGAGCGAGTATTAACGCAACATGAGGAATCCGTTTTAAATCTTGGACTCAAATTTGTGCCCAGTACGAGAACAGACTTTACAAAACTTAAAAATAGAGACCTTGGAGTTCTGTAGGAAATTGAGACTTAAAGCTTTCTTCTTTAATCAGCCAGTCCCCATGGATAATGAAATAACGGGGCTTAGGAATAAATCCAAATTTGTTCCTTATCAGAATATCCCAAAACAGATCCAGGCATTCGAGCAGGTTGTACTGGCAGCTATTAACAAAATTGAAAATACTAAAAAGTTTGTTCCTCAGAACATAAGCCAGGGTCAACGGGAAGCAATTCAAAGCCTCAAAAATGACCCCTCCCTCGTTATCAAGCAGGCTGATAAAGGGGGAGCTGTAGTACTGTGGCCAAGAGACAAGTACATAACTTAAGGCTTGAAACAAGTTAATAACCACACTTGGTATCGAGCTTTACCGGAGGATCCAACAAAACAGGTCCAAGGCCTAATAATTGAAGCATTGGAAGAAGGGAAAGATGATGGATTCTCGGGTCGTAAGGAGTTCGAATGCATGAACAACAAGTTTCCACGAACTCCGATTTTATATCTTTTACCCAAGATCCATAAGAGCCTAGCTGAACCCCCGGGAAGGCCGATAGTATCTGGTGTTGACTCATGTTTGGAGCCAATATCAAAATACGTTGATTTTTTCCTGAAACCCCTTCTAAAAAATGTTAAGTCTTACCTGAAAGACACTTCAGATTTCCTGACTAAGGTGGAAGGAACACCATTCGATCCCCTTACACAGATAATGGTGACTATGGACGTTACATCCTTATATACGCAAATCCCCCAAGAAGAGGCCCTCGAAGTGATTGAACTGTACCTAGAGATGCGAGAACGACCCCATAGGGTCCCCACGAGCTTCATCTTGCGACTCGCAGAAATAGCTCTTAAAAAGAACTATTTTTCATTCAATGATCAGCTTTATATGCAAGTGAAGGGCACTGCCATGGGGTGTCCTTATGCCCCAGAAATGGCAGTGCTCTACATGGCACAATATGAAATGAGATTTATTGACAATAACAACCCATATATTGGGAACATTGTACATTGGTGGTGCTATATAGATGACGTCTGGCTTCTGTGGCAGGGTAGCCAGGCGGACCTATTGGCGTTTCACGAGTGGATCAATGCTAGACATAATGACATCAAGTTCTCGATGGAAGCAAGCACAACCAAAATGACTTTTTTGGATGTGGAATTGACCTGTGTGGATGGTTTCCTAAAAACTTTGTTGTACAAGAAGTCAACTGATAAAAATACCATCCTGCACCACAGAAGCCACCACCCCAGGAATTTAAAAGCCAATCTGCCCTACGGGCAATTACTGCAGATACGCAGAAATTGCACGGAGGTGAGCGACTTCGATCAACATGCCCAGACATTTTGCCAAGAGATAATACATAGGGGCTACCCTAAAAAATTATTAAAACACTCCTACAAAAGTGCCCGTTTTACACCTAGGTAGTGTTTATTACAAACAAAAGAAAAGAAAGAGCTAGATCATTTGGTGTGCGTGACCACTTTTGGTCCTGACACACACAAGATGAGGCAAACTATTCTAAAGAACTGGCATCTTTTAGAGGGTTTGGAATGCCCTTTCCCCGTCCAATCTTTGCATATAAAAAGAACAAAAGTATTGGACAGCAAATTGTGAGGGCTAATCTAGCACAGCCCAGACCCAAACACGACCTTTTGGCACTTTGGAATATGAAGCCGATTGATGGTCATCACAGATGCGGCAATTGTGTTGCATGTTCGAGCACAATTGAAGGAAATTAATTTGAACATCAGGGAGTCAAGTGGAAACACTTTGGCTTCTCGAATTGCAGGACTAAAAATGTCATATACGTGATAACCTGCCCTTGTAAAAAGATCTACACTGGTAAGACAAATCAGCAGGTGAATCTACGTATCAGTCAGCACAGGTCACGGATTAAAAACCAGTTATTAACTGCTCCCATGGTTGAGCATTATGTAGAAAAGTCCCACACTGAGAATGAATTCAAATGGTCAGTACTCTTCACAAAGGGTACAGTGCAGCGCCCTGCGGATGTTGACAAGGTGCTACTTCAAAAGGAGGCATATCTCATTCTTAAGTTTAATAGCACATTGACAGGTCTGAACAGTATGTCCGAGCTGTCAAGGATCTAAATGGATGTGTTACTCACAATGGCAACATTATGAAAATTTCCCCTCAAGAAGTTCCATAACCTGACCTATTGTGCCATTTTATGAAACACATAGTTTGAGTGCGAGTGTCAATAATATATGTAATTTGACTCTAGGGGTCTTCAAGTTGAGTACCACGTAACAACAAAAAACATTTTTTAAACTACATCGGTATTCCCGAATTGTGTGGAAATGAATACAACGGGTACAATAATGATTCAACACATGGGAAACAATTTTTCTTGATATGTTATGATTCATTCACTTTTTTAAAAATGCCAAGCTCCCTAGGTCCGCTAGTCTAAACTACATCTCCCACAATACATCACGACGTCATGCCCGTAATCTTAAAATTAGCTAAGATGGCAGCCGCAGTTAGTGAGGCGAACAAGTGAGAGCCCAACAGCCGCGGTTGAGATCGAGCGCATTCAGGTAGGAACAGCCGCGCTTGTCGCTCAAACTATATTATGTATCCCGCGGCCTATGAGATAAACTAAGTGCTTGCCACCGTCTATCTTTTATGTAGTGCGTGGGGATTGACGGAATATATAACGGACCTTTTTGGGACTACCAGAACAGATACCGAGGGAGAATCGGAAACTTATCTTGAAATTCAGGTACGCTTGATTGTAATATTATTGAACCGAGAACCAAAATACCAAAACACTCGGCAATTTAAACAAATAGGGCCCGCACAAAGTGTAACTGGTCGTGTATTCTCGACAGGTTTTGTAAATAATCATCAGCTATCGGGAAATTGAGAATTGAGACGCTATCGCGAATCAAGACACGAACATAAGGTATGGGGTACTCTTGGGGAACGATGAGTTCTTCGAAAAAGTCGAATAAGAGTTTACATAAATCTTTCTTTAAATCAGGACTGCTGACACAGCCATCACGATCTTCTCCCTCCAGGAGGCGCCGGACGGTGCACATGGAGGTATGTAGAATTAAGACACTCGTTTAAGATGCTATAAAATAACATGTTGTCGCCAACATTGTTTATACAGCATGCGCCTTAATCTTTTTAGAAATAAAAATTGAAATTCAGCACAACATTCCCGGTCCGACATTAATGGATACGCTGCCAAGCCTGATAGAGACAGGTAGTCTTTGATGATTCTTTAATCAATGAGTGGTTGTTTTGAGGCGTACAGGTTGTCAATGAAACTTTATTGTTTTTTTTGCATCCTACACAGATAAATAACAAAGCCCCGATGAGGGTTCGAGAACTTGTTACTCGAACCTGAAACGCGTCGGCACATCAACAAGAGTTCACTTTATCATTTATTGATATATTGGAAACAAATACATTTTGTACTCTTGTGATTCAACTTTGCTTTGTTTTGTCTTTTAAAAAAATGATTTGATCTGTGAATCATTTATGAAATGAATTGTGAATGTTCAATGTTTCATGTTAAGTGGATGCATTTTTTCATGTATGTTTTTGGTAAAATTTCAGTTTTGTGATGTTATGTTTTAAATGTATATCTGCTTTTGCCTAAAAAAAGACCTTTTCCAAAAAAAGTACAAAAAGTATGAGTGATGGGTATAAATAAAAGTACCTGACCAGGTTTAATGAATTTACATATGGTCTTGTTCAAATAGTTGCAGTACAAAGATACGAGGGGTTTGGGCACTGTTGTGTATTATTGGCACAAGCTTAGAGTGAGCTTGCTCTTCTGAGAGCAGGTATCACTGCAGGGCCTGTACCCCTCAGATGCTCACGTATGTCTGTTCTGTGTTACTGGTGCAGGCATTGAGCTGGTACACTACACCATGTAGGGCTCGCCCAGCACATCCTTGGATGCCCAAGAATGCCCTGTTCTGCCTTATTGGCACGTGCTTTGAGCTGGTACACTCCTCTGCGTTTTGCCCACCACACCCCCTCGGATGCCCAGGAATGCTCTGTTATTGACATGTGCTCGGAGTGGGGTCGCTCCTCCAGGGACACACCTGCCACTGCCTCTCAGCTGTGGATGAATACTACACCTCTCACTGCCGAGCACTGCTTGCTCATGGGTGCTCCACCAGCAGCACGTGTCTCTTATGCGATTCCTTCCGCTATCCAGGGTCCCAACTAAAATTGTGGAGGCCAGATCAATGCCAAGTTGCTATTGGTTCACAGCCCTGGTTCACCCCTATGCTGACCCCTCGCCTGGGAGCCTGCAAGCACTTCCTTGCCTTCATTAACTCATGCATAGAGAGTGAAATAGGCTGGTTCCACCCTCTGCATTTGGGGGCCATCTTGGAGTGGGCAAATTGACATTATCCCACAGATCTGGTTCAGGAACTCTCCTCTTAACATCGCCCATGTGCTACTGATAAACCATTACCATCGGTCAATAGATCAAGTGCAGCAACAGCGCGGGCAGCTGCAGCGTTTCTTCCTATCTACTTAAAGGACACTTTGAGTGCCCTGATGGCCTCTCCCTCATTTACAGTTGCGCAGCAAGTAGTGCCAGCTGCACTGTTTAGGCCATTAACAGTTGTGCAGCAAGTAGTGCCAGCTGCACTGTTTAGGCCACTCCATCTGTGGGGACAGTTCTGATTGAGTTAGCAGTGAGATGCACTACTTCGCCCCATTCCCTCACAGCTGCGCAGCACTTAGTGCCAGCTGACATTCTGGATACAGGGCTTCAGGCCCTATTGTGGTGCTAGCAAGTGTTTTTCATGTAGTATTAAATGTTTTTCAAGTAGTCTGATTTAAGCTCCCTGTTCTGAGAACCTCTAAAGGTGGTTTCATGATGATGAGGTTGTCTTGCATATTTAGGTTATGCTAGTGAGATTTTGTTCCACCCTGTTCTTTATGCCCCTAATGTTAGTGATTCGCAGGAGATTAGGGTCCAATATTAGTCAGTTGAGATTATGGGTGCACGAGGCGGTTGGTGCCGAATGTGGTTTTTGCTACAGGCTTATGCTAAGTACAGGGATCACCAGTAGATACTGGGGGTTCGTTTATGATCTGTTTTACTTTTACTAAATTTGCTTTGTGATGGTTCTGACAGTGGTCCAGTTGGCCCTGTCATGTGTAAACAATTTCCTTTGTAAATATCATCTAGTGCCAGGTGGCATCATGTATACCTAGATGAAGGGCCCAATAAATACCAGCGGAATCACAGAGACTTCCAAGCCCCGCATCTTCCTCTGCTAACGATCTGTGCCTAATCACCTCACCTCCCGGACGGCACATTAGTTCAGTTATCTTCATCTGACGTCTGGAATATGTGCCCCCTTTATGTCCTTTTACTTCTCCTCACCACTGCTTTCCTAGTAACAACCTTCTCTTATCCTCCCACCCTCTCTTATCCCCCCACCCTCCTCCTCCTCATTGTCCCAATATGGCCACCACTCGAGTTAAGGCTGGAATTAACTGCTACAAAATCATTTATCCTCCCAACCAGACGAAAGCTTCAGTAAAACGATTGAAGCATAACACTATTTAACGTTTCCCTGATTCCCTTTTTGTTGATCAATTTTACAATGGTTGGTTTGGGAGGCTCAAAAACGATCTCATTTTCTTCACTCACGACACCCCCTCTTGGTCCACCAGCTTATATAATTCCCTTAACGTCACCTCCTCCTCCTCTATCCCTCATGGGAAACAGCTAAACATTTTCAACGGCTCCCCTACTATCTCACTCTATAACAATGGTACTGTCATGATCCAAGGCAAAGACACCAGTCTCTCTCTCTTTGACCACCTCTTCCCCTCCCCTACTCCCCTCTTCTGTGACGGGTCATCCCCTGACTCTTGATCCAGCTCCACCCATTACTCCCTTTCTTCTCCCCTGACCCCCCACACTCTAATAGACTGCACCCCCGAGACGCACAGGTCGGCCATCAACCCTCTCCCTCTTCTGTGCCCTCCTCTCACATTCCCCACCCACAAAACATCACCCCTTCATCACTCCAGCCTTACCTCTAACTAATTCACTCCTTATCCAATCTCCACCGTCCTGGTACTCCAATCTCATCTCCTCCCACCTATTCCTTCCTGCCACCCCCCTTTTTAGTCCACCTCTCCTCCAACCTTCTCCCCAGTTAACTTTCCTTACGATTCCCTTATTCCTCCCTCTCCCCTATTCTCTACCGCCTCCTCCCCTTGCTATTTACCCCGATTTCTCCACAAACCCATTGCATCTCTCTCCTTCCCCCCACTCCTCCAGCATTGCTATGCTGCCCCCTCTCCCCCCTTGGTAACCCTTTTCTTTTCCCTCCCTCGGGCCCAGCAGAACCATTTCCTTTCTTCAGCCTCCCTTTCTCCCAACACCCCTCACTCTGCCAGATGCCCGTTCCCTCACAGCCACCTCGCCTAGATGACAGGACCTCTCCAACCACCTCCCCTCCTTTCCGCCCCAACCTCCTACTTACCTATGATTCCACACAGTACTCCCCTCTCCTTCTACCCCACCGCCTTGAGCCGCACCCATCTCCTCCTAAATTTGTCCTTAATTCCTTTCCTTCTTGCACCGCCAACAAAGACAACCCGCCCTGCACCTCTGATACACCAACTCCCGCTCTCAACCTCCACTTTTCCCCACCTATGAACCCTAGACCCCAACTTTCCTCCTGTCCTCCTCCTGTCTTGTCTTCACCACCAATGTCACCCACTCTTGTTTCCATCAAGCCACACAACCTTCCGTGCTCTGCCCTACTCTCTTTGGAAAATAAGCTAGGCTCTCTTATGACCTCCATCTCCCAACTTGTAGCTACCATTTCACTTTTAAGCTCCAAGATCTCCACTTTTCCTTACACCTCTACTCCTTTGAAAAATTCTCACCGTCCCACAAGATGCACCTCGCCCCCACACCCCAGTATAGCCAAGCCTACCAGTCGTCTACAACTATTGTTTATCCACACATGCCCTTGAACGCCACCCTTCCGCAACTTGCATCTCCGAGTAACCTAACCATCTACCCTATTCCGACCATCTCCTCTGTCAGAGCCAAGCTTCCACCTAAACCCGCCCGTGCACCCCCGTCTAAGTACAATATCCCTATCACTCTTCATAGCCCAAGTGCCCCCGTCACCAAAACAGTCTTGACAGAGCTGCGCTGTCTGCTCCACAACTGCAGATCTGCAAGAAAACTCAAACTTGAAATCTCCGATACGATCACCTTTCACAATATTGACATGCTCTTCCTCACAGAGACCTGGTTCAACAATACCTCTCACTCTATGTTTGATCTCCTGTTACCCACAGGCTATTCTATTTTTAGAAATGACAGAACTGACAAAATTGGGGGAGGTGTTGCAGTCATCTTTAGAAACTCCCTTCAACTTAAGGCTTTTCCTATCAGCTCCCTCCGCACTTTTGAATGCCTATCTCTTGAGCTTCAACTGCACCACTGCTCACCCCTCAGATTCCATGCCATTTGCCGCCCGCCTGGCACGGCCCTTCGTTTATGGAGGAACTCACTGACTTCATCAGCGACCAATACTCGCAAAGTGACAATCAGACCTTCGTGGGTGACTTCAATCTCCACTGGGGCTTACCGCAAGACTCTTCCGCGTATTCGCTCGCCACCTTCCTCTCTGCAAACAATCTTATCCAACACTGCACAGAATCAACACACTCCAAGGGGTCAATCCTGTACCTTGTTATTTCTAAAGCAGGCATGCTTTCTATCGCTACCCCTATTCATAAAGACTGGTCTGACCACCTCCTCATCCCCTTCTCTCTTTACCTTGCACACTCTATAACTCTTGGCCAACCTAAGAGGGCTGCCTCCTGGTTCCCTGACACTAAAAATATTGACACAGTTTCCCTCTGTGATTCAGCTATGCTGTGGCTTCCAAGGCTAGACCCGAACCAAGATGTTGACAAACTCACCTCCCAATGCCTCACAGTCCATGCAGTCGAAATCAATAACGTCGCTCCTCTCCAAAGCAAAAAGAAAAGGCCCATTCCCTCAGCACCTTGGTTCAACAAATCCCTATATAAAGAAATGAAGCACCTAAGACTCCTGTAGAAACAATGGAGGCAAGCGCCCTCCACCGATAATTTGACCACGCTTCGTTCAGCAAGATCCAAGTACCACAAGCACATCTTCCTTGGGAAAGCGTCGCACTTCAGAACCCTCCTTGATTCAGCCAAAAATAGACCCAAAAAACTATTTGATCTAATCAAGAATACTAACTGCTCTCCCCCAACCTCCAAGCTGGAGGATTCTACAAAGAAAGCAGCGGATTTCGCTCTATTCTTCGACATAAAAGTGAAATCACTGTTGGATCAGGTCACTCATCCTATCCCTCCAGAGGAGTGCAAATCACTAGTCATTTGGCAGAACTTTGACCCCATCTCTGAAGATGCCCTCCTCAATTGCATCCACGAAACAAAGCCCTCCAACCATTCTCTTGACCCCATCCCTAGTGCCATTGCCATTGACGTCTATACCCATTCTCTTCCCTATTGGACCACTCTTGTCAACCTCTCCCTCTGTCAAGGCTCCCTTCCTGTCCCCTTCAAAACTGGGCAGGTCACCCCTCTGCTTAAAAACCCACTGCTGATGCGAAGGACCTCAACAGCTTCCGCCCCATCACTATCCTACCCTTTCTTGCGAAGATCACAGAAAGATGTGTAGTGAAACAACTCTCTCGTCATATCAAGGACAATGATCTTCTTGACAATTTTCAGTCCGGCTTCATCCAAAACTGCAGCACTGAAACAGCAATGCTGCAAGTGAATGATGACGCGCTGCGGATACTCTATTGGGGAGGGTCTTGTCTTCTAATTCTCCTTGACCTTTCTGCAGCCTTTAACACTGTCAATCACAACACTCTCCTCAACACTCTTCAACCGAGAATGGGTGTAGGAGAGTAGGGTCCGCTTCCTATGGCCACCCCCACTTTTTGCTGTGATACTCAGGTTTTTCGACGTTAGTGTTGCTGTGGGCCTGCTAATCAGACCCACAGCCCGGGCTGTTCTCTCTCTAAATTGATACCATGTACTTTAGGTACATACCAGATTGGGTATTGCGTCACCTTTGTGAGCCCCTGTATAGTGTACCATAGGTACCCAGGGCATAGGTGCATCCAAGGCCTACCAGGGGCTGCAGCATGTATTATGCCACCACTAGCTGGCCCTCCAAACTGACACACCAGGCTGATCACTCAGCTTGGGTAAGGTGGTGTAATCACCCCTTACTTAGATATAGTATATCTATATCTACCATGTATATAGACACATATTAACCTATAAGTCACTCCTATGGCAGGCCTTATCGATCCTGGAGGCAGAGTGCTTGGTTTTATGTGAGAGGGTGCCCTAGCATGAGCTGAGCCCCTCCGCAGCTTTCAGAACCATCTTCATATAGCTGTTCTATGATATAGCCATACCATATACTCTTAAATGCATTATAATCCTCGCGGTTAATGCTAACTTTGGTTTGGCTTTATCAAAACATGTCATGTAAGGTGTCAAACACTTTAGAATACTACCCCCCCCCCCGCCAGTCCTGGCGGCGGGGGTAGCATTCCACCCTTCTAGAGGGAGAAGACATGTAGTTACTGCTAACCCCGGTTAAAGTAAAACAGAGCCTCAGCATCACAAAATGGATGCTGCTGCCACAGATACGAGTCTGACCTCCTGCTGCTGGACGAAACTCCAGCAGGGGAGGCCTGGACAATAGGTTTACTGTCAAGGGAAGTGCCAGCACCTCCCCAGACAGCCTGTAGTGTATTGGATCAGGGTGGGCTGCATTCAGAAATGCTTTTTCAGACACTGCATGGGGCACACAAGGTGCTCCATGCATAGCCCGGTTCAAGCTAGTTGCTGGGGCACTCTAGCACCGCTCTGGCGTGAAACTGGACAAAGGGAAAGGGGTGTAACCACCCCCTTCCCAGGTCCTCCCATAGGAGGGACCGAGCAGGTAATCCAACCCCTTAACTCACTATAAGTATAGGAGCTGTGTCCCCAGGACTTTAGATTATCCTGGAACAAAACTTTGATACAGAACTCTTGGACCTTCAACATTCTATTCTGACTAGAAGACGGAAGACATCTCCGTTGTGGTCAAGGAGTGACCACCCTGTGCAAACAGGCACCACCAGTAACTTGCCAGTCTGCTTTGTCGACGGTCCCTCCGTAACCCGAAGACTCAGCAACACAGGATTAGGACTTCCAGACTTCCCTGACTTGGACCCACCTCCACAGCAAAGCTGAGACCCGAGGCCAACACGAGCGACGCAGGACCAGACACCCTGGACATCCTGCATTTTGCTAACTGCATTGACTCCGTAGGTAACTCGAAGTTGTGCATTGGGGTACGGAAAGCCCCATACCCGAGCACCATTTGCACCAAGGCTCAGCCCTCCACACTCCACGAATGTTGCGTGGGGCCTGCTCTTGCATTTCAGCTCGATGCGTCTTCCCGGTTGCTAGCCCGTTGGCTAGTGAGCACCCTGAAGACTTTTATTTTAAACTAAATTACTTTCCTGTTTGCTCCAGGCTTGCTCCAGCTTCCCTGCAAAGGAGAAACTCCCCAGACCTTGCTGGTCGGCACCGAAGCCAATCTTCACTTCCTGCATGGATTGCGTTTGCCAAGGCTTACTGGGTCCAATCCGGATACGGACATTGCAGTCAACTAGATCCTTCATGGCACAGCTCGAATCCAGCTCTTGGTCATCGTCGACACCACCTGTTTCTCGTGGCTGCAGAGACAAGCTTCACCTCTTCACCACAGATCAACGCAACATCACCTGGTTCCTTCCTGGTACCTTCCTGGTCACTGGCTAGTGACTTAGACTCTGTCCCCTTGGCTTTCAGGTTCTTTAGATCTTCGATCTACCCTTGGATCCACCCGGACACTTTTACTCTGGTCGCCTGCAGCACTTCTTTGCAGATCTCCATAGATAACATTGACGAAACCCGACACCAGAAGGAACCTATGCACCCAGCTTCCCTGGGTGAGGTAACACGATTACTCCGGTGCTCCCGTGGGTCTTGACTCTCGAAGTGTCCTAGTCTAAAGGGGTTTTGCCGTAGTCCAACCGGAAGTGCCCTTAAACAGTAACTTTGTAACTTTTACGTTTCCCATTATAAGTCAATGGTAACTCACGACTATGTTTAGACACTGAACGCGTCTCCCATGGGTCTCCTACTTCCTACCCTTTGGTTGTTTAGTGTAGCCCCAGCGATTCCCTAAGCCTACTTACTATTTCTGCTGTGGTTCTTATACCACTATTTTAGTATATGGTTTGTGAGGCCCCTAGGGCATTACTGTATATTGTGCAACTTATCGTATGCTAATTAAGTAACTTGTATTGTGCTTTTACCTCTGACATCATAAAGAGTGCAGAGGGGTTATGTTTTGAATAAATACATATATATTTGATATATACCTTGTGTGGTGTCCTTTCATTTGCTATTCAAGGGATTATATTTGGTAAAACAGCTTGCTTCACATGCTCTCTGAAGTCTTAGCCTATGACTGCTGGTCCATGCTACCACTAAGATAGCTTGTCTATAAGGATGACTTTACAAACACCATCAATAAGGGTTGATTAGACTGGTGCAAGGTGCCCACTAGAACTAGTGGACATCATATGCCAGGCTAACTTCTCACAATGGGCATGGAGGGCACTGTGCTTAAATGGTTTGCTTCCTTCCTCTCTAATAGATCCCAAATGATCAAAATAGCGAACAGTATTTCACCTCCTTCGGCGGTAGGTCAAGGTGTTCCTCAAGGCTCTATACTTGCACCCACACTGTTCAATCTCTATTCAGAACCACTGGGAGATCTCCTAAGTAAATCGGGGTCCAATATCATCTCTACGCCGATGACACTCAAATCTACCTCAAGGTCGCCTCCACTCACGATCTCTCCGTCCTAAGCTCTACTCTGGACTCCATTCAAAACTGGATGTCAACACATCAACTGATTCTGAATCCCTCCAAAACTGAATTCCTCCTCCTCTCCTCCTCACTCTCTTCTCCCCCGGTTCAATCATGGATGGATCAGATGAATCTACTTAACAATAAACCCATCATTGTCAACAGCGCAAAATCCCTGGGTGTCATACTCGACAAAAACCTCAATCTAATCTCCCACATCAACTCCATTGCAACGTCTGCTCGATACCAACTGCACCTTCTTTGGGGAATTCGTCGCTTCTTCCCGGAGCAAGACCATAAAACCCTGGTCTAATCGCTGGTCCTCTCCAAACTGGACTACTGCAAATCTCTTCTCACTGCCCCCCCCCCAAATCCCACCTGTCCCCCTTAAATCTGTCTCCATTCAGCAGCTCACTTCATTTATGGGCCAAAAGAAGCAACCACATCACACCCATGCTATCCACCCTCCGCTGGCTTCCCATCGAGGCAAGATCTATCGACAAGACTGCCTGTATCACCCACAAAGCCTTGCACTCCTCCTCTCCTTGCTACCTGGCGAATAAACTGAAACTCTCTGGAGGCTCTAGACCATCACGTAATGCGGAATATTTACTGCTTGAACCTCCCACTTTCAAGAAGGAAAGATCGATGGCCCAATCCTTTTCAGGCAACGCGGTGAGAATCTGGAACTCACTTCCGCCTCAGCTCCGGACCACTACCTCCTCCCAGGCCTTCAAAACTGATCTCAAAATTCTCCTCTTTCAAAGACACTTCCAAATGTAATTCACAGCCTCCCTATTATCTGAAGGAAGACCCTCCATTATAGAGAATCTTTTTCTCCACGACTATGGAAGTGCCTTCCCAGAGTGTTCTGCCATTTATTGCAGTATTATCCTTATACCTGTGTTTGGTACTCGTTTGTAACATGTACATGTCACTTTTCTCTTGTAACACACTGTTTGCTACCTCAGTTCTGCTCCTATTGTGAAGCGCTCTGACACCTTCGGGTAAAGTCCCCGCTACATAAAAATGCATAAAATAAAATAAAATAAAATAAAATAAATACTGCCCTTACCCTCCTTTGTACCGGCAATTAGCTCCCTGAACAGCCTGCTCAACAACCTAGCCGTGCCAGGAGCGGCTGGGCACTACATGCACTGCACAAGGACGCATCTTACTGCACAACCTGTTCGGTGTCTGGCACATTAATCCTATTTTTACCTGTGAAAAGACCTAAGGGCCAGATGTAGGTCGGTCGGTAACGGCCGAAAATCGGTATTTTCGGCCGTTACCGACCGGTATTACAGAAATGGTATGTAGGGGCATTATTTTACAGAATCGGTAAATTTACCGATTCAGTAAATTTACAGATTCTGTAAAATACCGAATCGGTATTTTTACCGATTCGGTAAATCTCAGATGTAGGTGGGACTCTTCTGAGTCCCAAAGGCCCTACAAATTCGGTATTTTACCACACAATCCTATAGTGTGGTAAAATACCGAATTCAGGTGTGCATGCACATGTGTGCATGCACACCTAGCCATGTGACAGACAGACATGCCCTTAGGGCATGTCTGTGTGCCACATGGCGCACATGCCTATTTGTGGGGTGCCAGAGGGTGTCAAAGTGACACCCCCTGCACCCTTGCAAAATTCGGTATTTACCGATTCTGTAAATACAGAATCGGTATTTCCCATTGATTCTTATGGGCTTCAAAGCCCATAGGAATCAATGGGAAATACCGATTCTGTATTTACAGATTCGGTAAATACCGAATGTTACAGATTCGGTATTTCCACATCTGGAAATACCGACATCTCCCCCCTTCATATTTACCACTTCTTAAATACCGAATCGGTAAAATTCGGTATTTAAGAAGTGGTAAATAAGAATTACCTACATCTGGCCCTTTTTTAAGTCCCTAAGAGCCACAGACTCGGGAGCTGGCTTTATCGTTTCAACATCGGAAATGACATTTTCTTACACATTGTTTACACATATTTCTTCATAAACCTCTATTGCCCTAAATGTATTTCTCGAGTTGGAGCGTATGCGAGTCGATTGTGACTAGTCTGATTATCTGATTTTGGCAGCAGTGCTTAGGATAAGTGATTTTGGGATGAGGAAATTGCACATTTATAGCGACTGCCAGTAGCACCTTGGAAACAAGGACAAGTATTGTTTGAATGTGGGGACTTGGCACATTCTACAGAACATTTATTATTCACTCTGTGTGACATTTATTTGGGGCCTGAAATTCAACAATCTATAGGGTGCGAGGAATATTGGTTGGGACAATAATAAGGCATAGACCTCTTCTCGTCCCTTTTTCCGGTGGTAGTGGGGCAGCCCCCTGACCGAGAATTACTAGCTACAGTAACTACTGCCTTCTCAGTGCTTCATTCAGAGACATTTTACCAGCTAAAATCTGGCGATACTTCTGAGTTAGAACAGACATAAAAAGCAGGGGCCTCATTTATGAAAAGTGACGCATAGCTGCGTGAAAACAGCAATGCGTCACTTTTCACTGCGCACTCCTTGCGACACCAATGATGCGTCATATTTAATGTATGACGCATCATGTCGCAAGGAGTTACAGATACGTCAGTATTTCTGACGTATCTGTAAGCGCAAAAGTGACGCATTGCTGGAGTGTGTCACAAAAGTGACGCAACTCCAGCAATGCGTCCTTTCACATGGGGAAAGCCCCATGTGAAAGGGCTTGCGTCAGTCTTACGCCTGCTGTGAGGCAGGCACAAGATTTTGACGCAACAGCGTCCTAAAAGTGACGCAGTGAAATCTCATAGATTTCACTGCGTCACTAATACGAGGCTTTTTGCGGGGGAACGCCCCCTCTGCATACATTATACTTGACGCAGGTATAATGTGGCGCAGGGGTTTAAAAAGTGACGCATCTACCTAGATGCGTCACTTTTTAAATATGGCGCAACAACGCGCATTTTTTACACCGCTGGTGCGTCACAAAAAGAGACGCACCGGCGGCGCAAAACTGACGCACGGCCTCACAAAAGAGGCCCCAGGGAGTTAGTTAAAGTGGAGATAAGATGCGATAATGTGCGATTTCTATTTCCAAGGACACACTCAAAGTCGGATGAGGATGTGGCTTAACGGATAGAGCGGTCCACTTTGAAGCTGGGGAACCAGGTTGGATTCTGGGCAAATCACTTAATCTCCCATGCCTAAAATGAATGTGTCCGTCTGTAATGCAAGTGGTGCTCATGTGAAGCGTTCTGATACCCTCAGGTCAATTCCTGCTATACAAAACTGCAAAAAAAAATAATGATATAAACGCTTGACAAAATTATGGATACCCGTAGGAGGAATATTTTACTCGGTATTCCTAAAATTCTTGGAAGGTAAACAAAAATCCTGCTGTGGAGACAGCTTAGCGGTTTAAGCTAGGATCGCAGCATCTGCGTCAAGTGCCCGAGTATTTTTGTTATTTATAGCATTGTGGGCATCTGGACTTCGCCACGCATTGTTTCCTATTAAAGATGGCAGTAAATGCACTGATTTTTAGCTATCTGCGAATAGGACACCAAAGGCTGCAAAAACCTGCACTTATTGATGAATGCTACGTTTGCATGCGTTTCCTGGGTTTTCATATTTTCGAAGTGGTTTATGTTCACTTAAACCATATCCGGTCCAGGAAGATTGCTAATTTGCGAGTTTACAGGGCACCTTCCTGTCCCTGGGAGAGCTGATGTCAGAACACACAACCATCCAAACACCGCACAGCTTTATCCCTGCCGACTCTTCTCTGTAAAACAATAAAATGAAAACAAAGGGGCAGATTTACAAGCCCCGTACGCCACATTTGTGCCTCCATTGCAAGCCAGCGCCATGCTGCGGTGTATTTACAACGTGACGCTGTGAGAAGTTGGCCTGATATGTGATGTCCACTATTCTAGTGGGCACCCTGTATCTGTCCAAACAACCCTTATGGTGATGGTTGTAAAGTCAACCTTATAGACCAGCTATCCTAGTGGTAGCATGGACAAAGCAGTCTTAGCCTAAAACTTCAGAGAGCATGTCAAGCCAGCTGTTTTACCATATGTAACCCCTTGAGTACCAAATGAAAGGACACCACACAAGGTATATATAAAATATATATGTATTTATTACTAACACAACCCTTCTGCACTCTTTATGAGGTCAGAGTTCGCGATACAGCACAAGTGACTCAATAAGCATACTATAAGTTGCACAAATACAATTCTGCCCTAGGGGCCTCACAAACCATATACTAAATAAGTGGTATAAGAACCACTTCAGAACAGGTGAATAGGCCTAGGGCCTAGGGAATCGCTGGGACTACACTGAACAACCACAGGTTAGGAAGTAGGAGACTCACAGGATGCGTGTGCAGTGTCTAAACACACACGCGAGTTCTCATAGACTTTCAATGGGAACGTAAAAGTTAGAAACGTGTTGATTTCGGACAGTCCGGGTGGACTTGTGGGGAAACCCAGTTAAAACAGGACACCTGGATAGTTATTACCCACGGGAGCACCGGAGTACTCGAGTTACCTCACCCAGGGAAGCCGGGTGCATAGGTTTGAAGTTGTGTCGGTTTTTGTCGTCGATTCCCATGGAGAGCTGCAAGAAGATGCTGCAGGCGACCAGGAGGAAGATGTCTGGATGGATCCAAGGGTGGATCGGAGAAGTGATGAACCTGAAAGCAGAGGGGACAGAGTCTGGGTCACTAGCCAGTGACCAGGAAGGAACCAGGCGATGTCAAGCTGCAAACAGGTGAAGAAGTGAAGCTTGTCTCTGCAGCCACGTTGACCAGGAGGTGTCAACAATGACCAGGAGACGGATGTGGACTGTCCCACAAAGGCTCTCGCTGTTGGCGGTGTCAGCTTCCGGATTGAAGTCAACAAGCCTTGTCAAAGGCAACCCACACAGGAAGTGAAGATCGACTTCTTGTACAGACCATCAAGGTCTGTGGAGCTTCCCCTTTACAGGAAAGCAAGAGCAAGCCCAGAGCAACCAGGCAAGCAGTGTTGTTTCAAAATGGAGTCTTCAAGATGGCCACTAGCCAGCAGGCTAGCAACTGCAAAGATGCATCGAGAGGAAATGCAAGAGCAGGCCCCACACGGCACTCGTGGAGTGTGGAGGGCTGAGCTTCAGTGCACTTACGACTCTGGTTTGGGGCTTCTTAATCCCCAATGCACAACTTCGAGGTTGCCTCAGAAGCTGCACAGTTTAGCAAAGAGCAAAATAGCTAGGTGTCCAGTCCCACGTCTCTCGTGTCCGCCACGGAGCTCAGCTTTGCTGGAGGTGTGGGTCCGGGTCGGAGAAGTCTGGAAGTCCAGTCCTGTGAAGCAGAGTCATCGGGATCCTTCGGGAGCGTCGACAAAGAAAACCAGAAATTCGCTAGGTGGTGCCTGTTTGCACAGGGTGGTCACTCCTTGGCCACAAGGGAGATTCTTCAGTCTTCTAGTTGCAGTAGTATGTGGAAGGTCCAGAGTTTCGTTTCAGAGTTTCAGTTCAGGATAATCTAAAGTCTCTAGACTCAGCTCCTAGCTTTATACTGAATAAAAGGGCTGGATTACCTTCTAGGTCCCTCCTATGGGTGGGACCAGGGAAGGGGGTGGTTACACCGCTTTCCCTTTGTCCAGTTTCGTGCCAGAGCTGGGGCTGGAGTGCCCCAGCAACTGGTTTGAACCGGGCTATGGAAGGAGCACCTTGTGTGCCCCAGGCAGTGTCTCATTTCATTCAACCCACACTGCCCAATACACTATAGCCTGTCTGGGGAGGTGCTAGCACCTCCAAGGCAGGAAATCTATTGTCCAGGCCTCCCTCGCTGGAAGGGCTCCCAGCTGCAGGAGGTCAGACCTGTGTCTCTGGCAGCAGCATCCATTTTGTGATGCTGAGGCTCTGTTTAACTTTAACCGGGTAAAGCTACAACTACATGTCTTCTCCCTCTAGAAGGGTGGAATTCTACCCCCGTTACCGGAACTGGCGAGGGGGTAGTATTCCAAAGCGTATGACACCTTATACGACATGTTTCGATAAAGCCAAACCAAAGTTAGCATTAACCGCGAGGATTATAATATACTTAAGAGCTCAAGAACTCCATGTACCAGATTCCCGAGGGGCGATCCGGAGGAGGGGCTAGCGGTGTGCGCTCCATTGCGATTGCTTATACAAATTGGCTCCCTTGAGCTTTGAGCCGACGGGCTCCTGGACGACGCACCTGCGTGCCGGTTCGGGCATCGATGCCATTGACGGTTGTTTGGCGGCCTTCTCTTCCACCCCTAACTATTTTCTCTACTGATGAGGGAAGTTATCCCGAAACCCGAGCCATGTCTCGGGCGATATCCAAAAACCCGGGACATGTATCAGGTCTAGAGATCATCAGTTTTACAAGTACCTACTTGCACCCACATGGGTGAACCACTCAAGAACTCCATGTACCAGATTCCCGAGGGGCGATCCGGAGGAGGGGCTAGCGGTGTGCGCACCATTGCGATTGCTTATTCAAATTGGCTCCCTTGAGCTTTGAGCCGACGGGCTCCTGGACGACGCACCTGTGTGCCGGTTCGGGCATCGAGGCCATTGACGGTTGTTTGGCGGCCTTCTCTATTCCACCCCTAACTATTTTCTCTACTGATGAGGGAAGTTATCCCGAAACCCGAGCCATGTCTCGGGCGATATCCAAAAACCCGGGACATGTATCGGGTCTAGAGATCATCAGTTTTACAAGTACCTACTTGCACCCACATGGGTGAACCACTCAAGAACTCCATGTACCAGATTCCCGAGGGGCGATCCGGAGGAGGGGCTAGCGGTGTGCGCTCCATTGCGATTCCTTATACAAATTGGCTCCCTTGAGCTTTGAGCCGACGGGCTCCTGGACGACGCACCTGCGTGCCGGTTCGGGCATCGAGGCCATTGACGGTTGTTTGGCGGCCTTCTCTTCCACCCCTAACTATTTTCTCTACTGATGAGGGAAGTTATCCCGAAACCCGAGCCATGTCTCGGGCGATATCCAAAAACCCGGGACATGTATCGGGTCTAGAGATCATCAGTTTTACAAGTACCTACTTGCACCCACATGGGTGAACCACTCAAGAACTCCATGTACCAGATTCCCGAGGGGCGATCCGGAGGAGGGGCTAGCGGTGTGCGCTCCATTGCGATTGCCTATACAAATTGGCTCCCTTGAGCTTTGAGCCGACGGGCTCCTGGACGACGCACCTGCGTGCCGGTTCGGGCATCGAGGCCATTGACGGTTGTTTGGCGGCCTTCTCTTCCACCCCTAACTATTTTCTCTACTGATGAGGGAAGTTATCCCGAAACCCGAGTCATGTCTCGGGCGATATCCAAAAACCCGAGACATGTATCGGGTCTAGAGATCATCAGTTTTACAAGTACCTACTTGCACCCACATGGGTGAACCACTCAAGAACTCCATGTACCAGATTCCCGAGGGGCGATCCGGAGGAGGGGCTAGCGGTGTGCGCTCCATTGCGATTGCTTATACAAATTGGCTCCCTTGAGCTTTGAGCCGACGGGCTCCTGGACGACGCACCTGCGTGCCGGTTCGGGCATCGAGGCCATTGACGGTTGTTTGGCGGCCTTCTCTTCCACCCCTAACTATTTTCTCTACTGATGAGGGAAGTTATCCCGAAACCCGAGCCATGTCTCGGGCGATATCCAAAAACCCGGGACATGTATCGGGTCTAGAGATCATCAGTTTTACAAGTACCTACTTGCACCCACATGGGTGAACCACTCAAGAACTCCATGTACCAGATTCCCGAGGGCCGATCCGGAGGAGGGGCTAGCGGTGTGCGCTCCATTGCGATTGCTTATACAAATTGGCTCCCTTGAGCTTTGAGCCGACGGGCTCCTGGACGACGCACCTGCGTGCCGGTTCGGGCATCGAGGCCATTGACGGTTGTTTGGCGGCCTTCTCTTCCACCCCTAACTATTTTCTCTACTGATGAGGGAAGTTATCCCAAAACCCGAGCCATGTCTCGGGCGATATCCAAAAACCCGGGACATGTATCGGGTCTAGAGATCATCAGTTTTACAAGTACCTACTTGCACCCACATGGGTGAACCACTCAAGAACTCCATGTACCAGATTCCCGAGGGCCGATCCGGAGGAGGGGCTAGCGGTGTGCGCTCCATTGCGATTGCTTATACAAATTGGCTCCCTTGAGCTTTGAGCCGACGGGCTCCTGGACGACGCACCTGCGTGCCGGTTCGGGCATCGAGGCCATTGACGGTTGTTTGGCGGCCTTCTCTTCCACCCCTAACTATTTTCTCTACTGATGAGGGAAGTTATCCCGAAACCCGAGCCATGTCTCGGGCGATATCCAAAAACCCGGGACATGTATCGGGTCTAGAGATCATCAGTTTTACAAGTACCTACTTGCACCCACATGGGTGAACCACTCAAGAACTCCATGTACCAGATTCCCGAGGGGCGATCCGGAGGAGGGGCTAGCGGTGTGCGCTCCATTGCGATTGCTTATACAAATTGGCTCCCTTGAGCTTTGAGCCGACGGGCTCCTGGACGACGCACCTGCGTGCCGGTTCGGGCATCGAGGCCATTGACGGTTGTTTGGCGGCCTTCTCTTCCACCCCTAACTATTTTCTCTACTGATGAGGGAAGTTATCCTGAAACCCGAGCCATGTCTCGGGCGATATCCAAAAACCCGGGACATGTATCGGGTCTAGAGATCATCAGTTTTACAAGTACCTACTTGCACCCACATGGGTGAACCACTCAAGAACTCCATGTACCAGATTCCCGAGGGGCGATCCGGAGGAGGGGCTAGCGGTGTGCGCTCCATTGCGATTGCTTATACTTAAGAGTATATGGTATGGCTATATCATAGAACAGCTATAAGGACATGGTTCCTAAAGCTGCAGAAAGGCTCAGCTCATGCTAGAGCACCATCTCACATAAAACCAAGCACTCTGCCTTCAGGATTGTCAAGGCCTGCCATAGGAGTGACTTATAGATATATATGTGTCTATATGTAATGGTAGGTATAGCGATACTATACCTAAGCAAGGGGTGATTACACAACCTTGCCCCAGCTGAGTGATCAGCCAGTTGTACTGTCACCCGTTTCGTAAATATCCATTTGATGATAATATTTGTGTAAACCATTAGTGGTCAGCATTAATTCTTTTATTTTCTATATCTCCTACATATTAGGGCTCACAATATGTAACAAGATTGACAACTTTTATAAACTTGAATTAATACCCCATTGACAGCACTCTATACATATATCTTGCACGTAAGACACTTTAACTTTTCCCAGTGTCCACTGAACTAGTGAAAGTGCTGATAGATGGTATATATATGTGTTTTTATAGCCATTGTTCTCCACAACTGAAACTCTCTTAACAGTGATTTGTTATTTACCTTATTTTTACAGTGATGCCCACAGTACCATCAGTTTTCTTTTTAACAACATCTTTTGCAGCTCTATTACACCTGTGCCACACAGCTTTATTACACCCGTATTAAAGCTACATCTTCTGCGGCTTTTACAATTCACAGAGACTTCTAACATGGTGCCCACCATACAGAACAACATCACTATCACTGGGCAAACCCAGTCATGTGAATGACTGATGCATACTGCACTTAACATGCTATGCAAACAAATTATGGATGGAGAGCTGAAAAAATCATACATTCACCTCCAGTCAGGAGATTTGGGTTAAATTCATTGTTCTTTTGCTCAACACGCCACCCAGTTTAGATCCAGCCATAAGCAAATCAGTCTTGACCTGTTCCTCATGGGAACAGCCCAGCCCGAACTGCCACGCCAGGTCCTCCCTGGACCAGAAATGAGCATCCTGGTACCGGCTTCTGGGTATTACCCCTCATCAGCCAGGTTAGCTTGAATCCAGTGGCACAGTGAGCAAGGAACCCACGTCTGGGCATACCCATCCCACTTAGGGCAAAAAGTGCAACACAAGCAAACGATGGACAGAATGCTGAATAAATCCTACATTCACCCCCAGTCAAGAGATCTGGGTTAAATCCATAGAGGGTTTGACACAGTTTTCTTGCGGTTTGGCTGCCTGTTTCTCGGCAGTTCTTCCCGCCATTGGGGACACTGCTGCCAGAACTCTCCTGGAGTCGACGGACCCGGATGTGGGCGGACTGCTGTGCTCCCGCGCCGCTGCTGTTCGCGGCCCGTGTCTTGCGGTTTGGCTGCCTGCTATCGGCGGTTCTGCCTTGGCTGGGGCCGCCTGGACTGCCTGTCTGCCGCCCAGAGTTCAGAGGTGCGCTGCCGCCGCTGCTGTTTGCGGCTCGCAACTTATCTGACTGTCGCCTGTTGCTGGCTGTTCTGCCCCTGGTTGAGGCTGCTCATAGTACCTGCCTGCCTGCCTGCCGCCTGGAGTGCTGGGGTGCCGGAGTGCCCGTTTCCACCACTCATGGTCTGCTGCTCACGGGGCAGACACGCAAAAGTGAGCACAGAGGCACTGAACGGCACGAACCAGAAAGTGGGTATTCGCCTGGGACGGTCTGGTCCTCAGGGACACATGCTCAAGGAAGTGCGGCATCCGGAAATATTAAAGTGCACTCCTGTCAGCGACCTCAATAGACTCTTCCGGGCTGTTATGGACCCCGCTTGTGGTGGATTGTGGTCCTTGTAGTTTCTCTCTCCACCACACCAGGGTTGCTGGGGTCGAGTTGAGGGGGGTTGAGCAGGGTCAAGCCGTGCAGATTCGTGCTCCCCCGCTCTCAGTCCCTCAGGCGCGCCCACCTTCTCCACTTCCTCCCTCACGCCCATCTAGCGTGTTGGTTGAGCGGTGTAGAGTGGTAGCAGAGCAGGGATTAGAGCCACGCTCCTACGGACGACCCCCGGCAGACCGGGACTGGACTGAACTGGACCGGACACCATCAGAGGGGGATAAACGCTTCCACAACGCCTTCAGCACACAAGAGATGCCCAGTTGGGTGGCAACAAGGGGAAAAAGGGTATCTTCCATTGTCTGAACCCATCTATGTGAAGACTGTTGGGCAACAAGGAGTGAGGAGTGGCCTAGCTCACCTAGCTCTGCTTACCTATCAGAAAAGAGGTGAGGAGGAGAGAGGAAGGCCTCGTAAAACACCATAATTGCCCCTAGCGCCCCCGGTGGCGGAAAGTGCCTTCCACTACCACTACCACTTTATACAGACGGGCTACTTACAATCTACTGTTAGTTTGCCACCCTCACTGGCGTAAGCAATCACTGGACAGTGCACAGAGGGGCTGCCGATAGGGAGTGCGCAAGCTCCGAGCTCCAACTCGCTAATTTGTAAGCAATACCCTGCGGGAGCTTCATGGAGGGGCAAGTCACTATGCCACTTAGGAAACTTCCCCGGAGAAAGGGTACTACCCTTCGAGCTGCCTCCCCCGGGGGTGCTCTACAACAGTCACCGTCAACCCAAGATAAAGTGTCATACCCAGGTGGCCAACTGTCACAAGCACGGATTAGTGAGTTTTTCAGTAAACCTGCTCTTCATACTGGCTCTGCCCCATCTCCAACACCACAGTGTGATGCGTAAACCCAGGACCACGATAAGCTCTCTTCTCCCAGCCCTGGTCATATGAAAAGATCACTTTCTGAGAGTCCTCGCTTATGCTCGCCCGAGGCTCACGTTCCACCTGAGAATCACCAGCCGGATAGGCTTTTCCAAGACGATGTCATCACGATCCAGGACATTTTTATTGACCCATTAAGAGTTCATCCCACTGGCGCTGGAAACCTTTCTGCATCAGACCCTGGCTCAGACTCTACAAAAACTATTGTAGCAACTACTGTAGCCAAATTACAAGTTCAAGCCCAAGTTCATGGCAGCATCCTGCCCGCTCCTTTAAACCTTCAAGAAAGCTGCAGAGACCCGGCAGCAGCTTATTCATTATCGAAGCCCGCATTACAATGCAGTCGGGTGCACATCAAATTGAGCCCAGTGACTCCTCGTTTTCAAGGAAGAGCCCAAAGTATGAAAGTCCCATGTCATCTAAAAACCTATCCGATTGATTTTTGGCTTCCCTAGAAGCCCGAATCGAGGACTCCCTAGCCCACACACCGGGCTTCAACCCTTACTACAACTCCTTTAGCACTGTGCAAGAAGACAAGGACCCACCTGTGTCTACCCCCTCGGGATCTATAAGTCCTATCTCGGTCTCGTTGATGTCCCTTCACACAAAGCAAGTCTCAATTGCAACAGCTCTGTTATGGCAATCTCAGAAAGTGGAACTACAGATTGACTTAATTCAAACTTTGGCTTCAGCACTGTCTGACCTGGGCTCCAGGCTAAGCTCTCTCGAAAGATCTTTAGGGTCTCTCGATAGTTCGAACTCTTGTTCCTGCTGTCCATTAATCAACAATCTCTCATCCCTTCCAGAAATTCGGGGCGTGCTTTTGGACAGCGTGAAGTTCAACACCAATAGAAATGGGAAACCGAAATCCACTCAAGAGACTCAAACCGTTCTTTCCTCTGAAGAGTCCTTGTGTACTGCAACATTGGATGGCCCATCATCATCAGCGAGAAGAACTATCTCCCCTTCCTTGGAATTAGACCTCAAAAATTTACTTTGCTTGTCATTGGCAACCAGCCCAAGCAATCCCAAAGCTGGCTCGGAGTGCACTAACATCAGCAGTCTAATGCCTATTCCATCAGCGATTACGCAGTCTGATCTCACTGACACAGCCCATTAAACACCTTGGCTGCGCGGCTGATTTTGCGGAAGTGCCGCACTTCCGCAAAACGGGCGGGGCCGCATTGGCCGACGGCAGCACCAGCGAGGTAGCGCTGCCGTCGGCCAATGGCTGACGGCAGCATGGAAGGGGCTAAACATGGCGTACTTGCCATCTAATCTTCCCACGAAACCTCCATTGTCTAGGAGGGAGAGAAAGAAACTTAAAAAACAATCCAAAAAACAACGTCTTGCGAAAAGGAGAGCGGGGCTCGACGGGTCAGGGGCATCTAGTGTGCCAGCTTCTGAAGCGAGGGGGCTCTCCTATTTCCCGACTTTTAACCTGGCCTTAAAACCTAAAATGAAAACCCCTGTGGCAAGAATGATTCTCATGGACAATAATGACGCCACTGATAATCTCCGACCATTAACACAGGAAGTGCCTAAGGGCATCCAGAATCACTAAACTATACTCTACAATCGCGATGCATGGATCTTTGCCAAAGAAAGCTAAAGGAACAGCCTCTGAAGACCAAAGCCTGGGCAGTCAAGACAACATAGCACAGCCCCCAAGGGAAGTCCCAAACACATGGAACAGCTCAAACAAAGGCCCGGAAAATGCAAAACAAACCAACGTAGACTTCCAAATTACAACAGACGGTGTACTGACTGGCCCTTCTCTGTGTCACTCGTCAGGTGACCCAATCAAAACTCTTTGGGATCGCCCTATACAAATGCAGAGGCGTTCTCAGTCCCAATTGATACACGTCTCGGGAGGGAAAAGCCAACCGGTGGGGAACAATCATCCATCTGAAGTTCGACCCCAACATCTTAAGGCCCCCGCACCTCTACTTGAAACAGCTGGGAGACAGAAATACCAAAGTCCGGAAAAAGATGCAGAACTTGTTTTTTTTCTACATACACAAGGGCCCGCATGACATCCTCAATAGAAACAACCTCATCCACTTATTCAACCACGTTCCGGCGCTTTCTGGGGTCACTTCTTCAGATCTTACATCGGTCAAGTTTGCCTCAATACCAGGCAAAGGGGGTTCGGAAGCAACTGTTACAAAGTGGTTTCGAGAATCCCTAAGGGATGCAATCTTTGGGGAAGTCAGCCTCTTTGAAGACTGGGGCATAGAACTGTGGGTTCCTCTACAACAAAAATATCCCCACGTTCTTCTTCAGGATGACCTAGTGAGGCCGTACATCAGCGTTCTGAAGGGGACTCGGGGTGCAACCCATGTTTGGCTTCCAGATGCTTCGAAAGCGGATAACCTCATAAACATCTCATGTAATAACAATCAACGTCTGGTGAGCTGTAAATCCAGTCGCTCTGTCTCCCACGCTACTCACAGCCGCTATGGGTACTCCGATCGAGAGCCTTCAACCGCATGCCCCCAGCAGCACTCCTCCTAACGGGGAAGCCAAATGGTCAGACTCCAAACTGACCATTTCTTCTTGGAATGTGGCTGGGTTAAAGTCAACCTTCTCATCCAAATCAGCTGTGGAATTTCTGAATAAAAGTGACATCATTTGTTTTCAAGAGACTTGGGGCCAGATGTAGGTCACCAATTACCGGTCGGTAACGGCCGATTTCGGCCGTTACCGACCGGTAATTGGTTTTCGAGATGTAGGGGCCAATATTTTACAGATTCGGTAAATTTACCGAAACGGTAAATTTACCGAATCTGTAAAATACTGAATCGGTAATTTTACCGATTCGGTAAAAGCCAGATGTAGGTAGCACTGTTTACAGTGCTACAGGCCTTCAGAATTCGGTATTTTACCACCCATTCCAATTGGGTGGTAACATACCGAATTCAGGTGTGCATGCACACCTGTGCCATGTGACACACAGGCATGCCCTTAGGGCATGTCTGTGTGCCACATTTCACACATGCCTGTATTTGGGGTGCTAGAGGGTGTCAAAGTGACACCCCCTGCACCCTTGCTGAAATAGGTATTTACCGAATCTGTAAATACCGATTCGGTAATGCCCATTGATTCCTATGGGCTTCAATGCCCATAGGAATCAATGGGCATTACCGAATCGGTATTTACAGAATCGGTAAATACCGAATCTTAACGATTCGGTATTTACCGAATCTGAAATACCTACATCTCCCCCCCTCTATTTTACCACTTCTTAAATACCGAATCGGTATGATTCGGTATTTAAGAAGTGGTAAAATAAAATTACCTACATCTGGCCCTTGGTCTCTATTTCCATCGCCTCTCCACGGCTATTACGAACTTTTTCAATTAGCCTCCCAGCCCAATTCCTATGGAAGACCTTCTGGGGGCCTCTCCATTTTCATCAAACACAGGTGCAAGATCGCAGCTACTCCCATCTTTCGGAACTTAACGGCAGGGCAGACTGTATTAATTACCGGTCTTTCAACCTTAAGCAGGGCCTTTTCCTTGCTCCTAATTAACTGTTACCACAACATAGCTAAAACTTCAAAATCAACGGCAACATCCTTATTGGTCAAACATCTGGAAGAACTTTTATTAGAATTTGCCTCTGCAGAAGTACTGTTACTAGAGGATTTCAACATCAGAGACCTGGCTACCAACGCCCATTCAGTCACCAAAACTAAAGAGCAAGAAGCCATGACTACTTTTTTAACCAATTACAATTTACGTTCTGCAAAGCAAATCACATTGGAACAGAATCCTGGTGCCCATCTCTCACCAACATTTAAGAATCTTTCGACCATTGACTATATTTTTTTATCACCATCTCTGGCGAATAAATTAATCATGATGGAAATCCCCACTCATACCGAGAGTGACCATAATCCTTTAACTGTAACATTGGACCTGCAAGTACCTGCCGCTGCCGAAATAACTGAAGTGGGGCACTCAATGCAGGTCGAACTCCACACTCTAGTCAGACGAATTAAATGGGACGCCTCGGGTTCTGATAAGGTGGGCTCCTGGCTTATGGGAGCAACTCCAAACCCCACATACAATGCCCCCACAGACTTCCATCACTGGTGGGACAACGCCATTGTCAAACTACGAGACCTCTTAACAGGCCCTGAAGCTCACCACAGACCCCAAGGGCCTCGCCCGAAGCAGACTTTTGACCCGGTGTTAGCCATCCAAAGAAGAGCCCTAAGGAGGGCTCTGCGCCTGCACAAATCGAAAGGCACTGCACACTCTGCTAACAATATGGCCTCACTGCGCAAAGCCTTTAAAAAATCATCATGGGAAGCTAAGAGACAAAAAGAACAGAATGAGTGGCTAAAAATATTTGCCCTGTTAAAGGGAAAACACCTGTTACAGTTTTGGAACCACATAAACAAGCTTCGTTCCTCCAATAAGAACAGAGGGAACGCGGTCCGTGAAGAAGATTGGGCCCAGCATGTGATTCAACAATACTGCTGTGACACCCTGGACCCTGTGGTAAGAGAATTTAGAGACTGTGTTGATACTACGCAGATAGAAATCCATGAGCTGACTACTCCAGCCGAGGTCTCCAAGTATTTGAAAGCCATGAAAAACGATGGTGCTCCCGGGCCCAACGGCCTTCCATCTGTGGTATTCAAATGTGCGCTGGAAGAGTGGGCCAAGCTTTTGGTCCCCTTATACAACAACGCGTTTACTACCCATCGGTTACCAGACTCATGGACAGGCTCCATCTTATGCCCAATATTTAAGAAAGGAGATCCCTCTCTTCTAGCTAATTATCGACTCATTGTCCTATTAGATCTGGAGGCCAAGGTATATGCCCGGTGTCTTCTCAGGTCACTAGAAAAATGGGTAGCAGAAAACAACATTCTACCATATTTTCAAACTGGGTTCCGATCCTCGGCCTCTACAATAGACAAGATCACCACTCTAGCTATCCTGAGTCAACAAGCAGCACAAAAAAATCATCTACCTCTTTATTGCTGCTTTATAGACTACAGCGCTGCCTTTGATAAAGTGTCTCGTAACACCTTATGGAGGAAATTAGACAAGTGGGGGATCCCTCAGAGTCTGTTAGGAGCTCTTATCTCCTTGCATAAGAACACATGGGTCCGAGTTAGAACTGGCCCAAAGACAGTCTCTGCAAAAATTCTAACCTCAGACGGCCTAAAGCAAGGTTGCGTTCTCGCCCCCCTCTTGTTCAACCTTTACACCGCTGACCTGGGAACATTCCTGTAGAAAAGCAATCTCCTTCCGCCAAAATTGGGCCTTGCAAAAACGAACGTGCACATTTTGCAATATGCCGACGATATTGTTATAATGAACCAGGCAAAATCTGGCCTTCAACAAGCTTTAAGCACGCTCCACAAATATAATATTGCTAACGCTCTAAAAATCAACAAGGAAAAGACAAAGGTTTTGATATTCGGCTGTTGCAAGAACAAGAAAAATTTAAGGTGGAACGTTGGGCCCGCAAAGATCAAAACAACATCAAAATATAATTACCTGGGGGTCTGGTTTAGCGAGTCCTCTAGACCATCAGCTCACCTAGCCGCCTTGAAAAAGAGAGCTGGAGCAATAACATACTCTCTAACCCGACTTAACCAGTCCCTGTGTAGTCCTTCTGCAGAACCCATTCTGAAGGTGATTAAAGCCACTCTTCTCCCTGCCTTAAACTATGGGCATCAGGCCTTCCCTGGCGCATGCTCTGCTAGCCTCGACCACGGCCAAGTTTCCATGTATAAAAAAATCTTCTATCTTCCGAACTTCATCCACAGGGCAAGACTACTACTGGAGCTGGGCCTTCAAAGACAATCTATTTTTTGTGAGGCTGATACCCTGAAATACTTTATAAGGACACTAACAGCCGCAGACAACACCCTAGAGGCTCGGTTAAAAGAAACTCTTGCCAGCCCTGGGAATCAGTGGAATCGTCAAATCATAAAGGCCATAAGATCGCTAGGCAGCGATAACTCATTACTAACTACAGACACTATTCCATACACAGTCTGGAAAAAGGTTATCAATAAGCAGGTCAGAAAAATTTCCCACCGGATGGACTCCCAGGCACTAAAAACATCAACTGTCTTGCTTCCCCTGAATATCTCATACCTCCCTGGGGTACCTCAATCTCACCTCCTGGAAAATCTGAACGCAGTGGCTCAGAAGAACATAATGTTCATGCGTCTCCTAGGTCTGCGCTCCACTGCCTTCAACCGATGGGCTCCAACAAGTGAGGAGGGGGCCTGCAGACTGTGCAACTACAGGTCCGAATCATGGTTGCATCTTCTGTGCTGTTGTCCCGCCCTTGACTCTCCCGGAAGACTTCTTTTAAAACCCTTATATTTAAAATGGGGCATCAGGACATATTGGGAGGCATTGGCCCTTTGTTTTACTTCCTTAGGCACTCAAGTGCTTGTAAGGACGGGAAAATATGTGAGACTCCTGGACAATCTTTTTTTACCCTCCTTGGCCCCTGCTCTTCCAGTTCCTCCCCCCCAAAAACTTATTACAGACTTTTTTCGTCCCC
This sequence comes from Lissotriton helveticus, assembly GCF_964261635.1. NCBI lineage: Eukaryota > Metazoa > Chordata > Amphibia > Caudata > Salamandridae > Lissotriton > Lissotriton helveticus. Next base: position 414,387,228 of record NC_136071.1, on the reverse strand, counting down.
TGGGCTAGTATTCCCGTACTAATTACTTTTATTTTAGGCTTTGGAATCCTGTTATGTGATTACAATGGTAACTACAAGATTGCCTTTTTAGTTATATGTATAGGAACTTAAACCTTGATGGTTTTCTTAGTTTTTGCTTTTAACGTGATAATTGTGCTATGTTGATACTCTATAGCAATAGTTGTAATTAACTGTGCTAATTTAATAAAAACCTTCAAACCTTCATAGTTCTTTTGCTCAACCTGCTACCCCAGTTTAGACCCAGCCATATGCAAATCAGTCTTGACACTTTTCCTCATGCGAAGAGTCTATTCCGAACTGCCAAGCGAGGTCCTCCATGGACCAGAAACAAGCATCCTGGGACCGTCTTTGGGGTATTACCCCTCATCAGCTAGCTTGAATCCAGTGGCACAGTGAGCAAGGGACCCACTTCTGGGCATACCGAACCCACTTAGGGCGAAAAGTGCTAACCAAACAAATAATGGACTGAATGCTGAATAAATCATACATTCCCCCCCAGTCAAACAATCTAGGTTAAATCCATCTTTCTTTTGCTCACCATGCAACCCCAGTTTAGACCCAGCCATATGCAAATCAGTCTAGACCCTGTTCCTTATGGGAACAGTCCAGCCCAAACTGCGAAGCCAGGTCCTCCCTGGACAAGAAAAAATAATCCTGGGACCAGTTTTGGGGTATTTCCCCTCATCCCAGTATGGTTGAATCTGGTCCACGGTAGACCTGGCCTGGCATTTCGGGCTGGACTGTTCCCTTGGGGAACAGGGTCAAGACTGATTTGCATATGGTTGGGTTTGAAATGGAATAGCATGAGGAGACAAAAAAAGATGGATTTAGTCCCAGTTCTCTGTACTGGGGTGAATGTTTGACATTGTTAAACATTCTGTCCATCAGTTGTTCTTTTTCCATTTGTCACCCGAGAGGGACAGGTATGCCCAGATGTGGGTCCCGTGCTCTTCATGCCACTGAAGTCAAGCTAGTCTGGCTGATGAGGGGTGAAACCCGGAAAGCACTCTCAGTATGCTTGTTTGTGGTCCAAGGAGTACCCTGTTCCAATGGGGTACTTACTTGTCACAGCAATAGAGGTTCCGGGCCCCCAACGACTCTCAGTAGACAAGGGGACTTCATTGCCTCAACCAGTAGTGCACCAGGAGGCCTCGTTGCAGAATGGTTGAGAAAGGGGGCAGGCCCTTACCCGTTCGCTGCTAGGCCCCCCCTACGCCCCCCTCCCATGTGCTAAGCCTTTTTCGGGCTATTTGGGGTAGTTTGCGCTTAGGCCCCTGTAATTTTTTTACCACATAAGGTATGCATGACAAATATGTGTACTTTTTTCCAACATCATGGGAATTCTGAAGGTACCCAGGGTTTGTAGTTTCCCAAGGAGGGGACCCAGAAATTAGCCAAAATACAGCTAATTGTCTTTTCTTTTTTGAAAAATGGGGAAAAAGGGCTACATATGAAAGCGTCTTATTTTTTTCCCTGCAAACAAAGGGGTTGTGGTGCTGAAATCACAATGTTCCCAGCTTTCAGGGACATACAGACTTTTGTCAGAAAATCTGAATTGTTTACACAGTTTTAGCATTTTTCCGGTACATAGCCAATTATGCTATTTTTTGTGCTTTCAACCTCCTTTCAGATAATGGTAGAAATTCGTATGAAAGCAATAATGGATCCTGGAAATCTATACATTTTAGAAAAGTAGACACAATTCTGAATTCAGCAAGGGGTCATTTGTGTAGATCCCTCAGGGTTTATTTATAGAAACGAACAGTTGAATATAGGAAAGATTGAAAATTAGTTTAAAAAACAGCCATTTGTGTCAACGTTTTCACCTGTAACTTCTTCTAATTATGGCAGCTGTCTGAAAGCAATATACTGTTACATCCACTGGGCCTTTCTAGTTGTGGGGATATATAGGACTTGTAGGTTCACCAAGAACCCGACGCATCAAGAGCCAATAACTGAGCAGCATCTTGCAATGATTTTTTTTTAATGTCCAGGGTATATAGCAATTCATTTGGGAAAATATATACATGGAAAAATCGGTAGGAAAGACACCTATGTATTTCTGATATTGGAAACAAATATATAAAGTTTAGAAACAGTAGATATTTGCACATTTCAGAAATTGTGAGTACTCATACTATCATGGGAATTATAGGTCATTTTTCAAAATGACTTCTTTTTTACACATTGACTTTCATTTGGAAGGCAGAAATGCATCAAAAGTCAATAGGTAATAACAGTTGCTCTACAATCCTATGTTACCCTAAGTCTCCTGATAAAAATGGTACCTTACTTGTGTGGGTAAGCCTAGTACCCGCAACAGGAAACGGCTCAAAATGCATCGTGGACACACTTTATTTTTACAGTGAAAACTGACCCTTTTTTGCAAAGTGCCTAGCTGTAGATTTTGAAAACTAGACACCCAGGGGAATCCAGGATGGGGTGACTTGACTGGCTCTCACCACGTTCTATGACCCAGAATCCTTGGTAAGCGTAAACATTAGTAAAAAACAAATTTTCATCACATTTCTGTGGTGTAAAGTTCTGGAATTTGTGTGACTCCACAAAATTCCACCCACCCCGCATTTCCCAATGTCTTCGGAGAAAAATGGTACCTCACTTGTGTGGGTAAGTCTAGTGCCCGTGACAGAAAATGGCCCAAAACACAACATGATTTTGGAAAAGGGGGGTGGTGATGGACAGAGCTTCTGAATGATGCAGAATACTCTTACCAAGTCAAGAGATCCTGGTTTTAATCCATCACCGTTTTTTAGCTCAATGCACCATCCCAGCTCAGAACCTGGCTATACGCAAATTAGTCTGTTCCTGTCCCAGTGCATGATGGGAACAGGGCAAACCAAACTACAAAGTCAATTCTTATACTGGGAAGGAAACAAGCTTCCGGGGACCGGTTTCTGGCATCACAGCCTTCTTCGGCCCGGCTTGCTTGAATCCTGATGGTGCAATGAGCAAGGGACTCACGTCTAAGTATACCCTCCCACACATAGTGTGGATAAAACCGATTTTGGAAAAGGGGGGTGGTGATGGACAGAGCTTCTGAATGATGCAGAATACTCTTACCAAGTCAAGAGATCCTGGTTTTAATCCATCACCGTTTTTTAGCTCAATGCACCATCCCAGCTCAGAACCTGGCTATACGCAAATTAGTCTGTTCCTGTCCCAGTGCATGATGGGAACAGGGCAAACCAAACTACCAAGCCAATTCTTATACTGGGAAGGAAACAAGCTTCCGGGGACCGGTTTCTGGCATCACAGCCTTCTTCGGCCCGGCTTGCTTGAATCCTGATGGTGCAATGAGCAAGGGACTCACGTCTAAGTATACCCTCCCACACATAGTGTGGATAAAACCGATTTTGGAAAAGGGGGGTGGTGATGGACAGAGCTTCTGAATGATGCAGAATACTCTTACCAAGTCAAAAGATCCTGGTTTTAATCCATCACCGTTTTTTAGCTCAATGCACCATCCCAGCTCAGAACCTGGCTATACGCAAATTAGTCTGATCCTGTCCCAGTGCATGATGGGAACAGGGCAAACCAAGCTACCAAGCCAATTCTTATACTGGGAAGGGAACAAGCTTCCGGGGACCGGTTTCTGGCATCACAGCCTTCTTCGGCCCGGCTTGCTTGAATCCTGATGTTGCAATGAGCAAGGGACTCACGTCTAAGTATACCCTCCCACACATAGTGTGGATAAAACCGATTTTGGAAAAGGGGGGTGGTGATGGACAGAGCTTCTGAATGATGCAGAATACTCTTACCAAGTCAAGAGATCCTGGTTTTAATCCATCACCGTTTTTTAGCTCAATGCACCATCCCAGCTCAGAACCTGGCTATACGCAAATTAGTCTGTTCCTGTCCCAGTGCATGATGGGAACACGGCAAACCAAACTACCAAGCCAATTCTTATACTGGGAAGGAAACAAGCTTCCGGGGACCGGTTTCTAGCATCACAGCCTTCTTTGGCCCGGCTTGCTTGAATCCTGATGGTGCAATGAGCAAGGGACTCACGTCTAAGTATACCCTCCCACACATAGTGTGGATAAAACCGATTTTGGAAAAGGGGGGTGGTGATGGACAGAGCTTCTGAATGATGCAAAATACTCTTACCAAGTCAAGAGATCCTGGTTTTAATCCATCACCGTTTTTTAGCTCAATGCACCATCCCAGCTCAGAACCTGGCTATACGCAAATTAGTCTGTTCCTGTCCCAGTGCATGATGGGAACAGGGCAAACCAAGCTACCAAGCCAATTCTTATACTGGGAAGGAAACAAGCTTCCGGGGACCGGTTTCTGGCATCACAGCCTTCTTCGGCCCGGCTTGCTTGAATCCTGATGGTGCAATGAGCAAGGGACTCACGTCTAAGTATACCCTCCCACACATAGTGTGGATAAAACCGATTTTGGAAAAGGGGGGTGGTGATGGACAGAGCTTCTGAATGATGCAGAATACTCTTACCAAGTCAAGAGATCCTGGTTTTAATCCATCACCGTTTTTTAGCTCAATGCACCATCCCAGCTCAGAACCTGGCTATACGCAAATTAGTCTGTTCCTGTCCCAGTGCATGATGGGAACAGGGCAAACCAAACTACCAAGCCAATTCTTATACTGGGAAGGAAACAAGCTTCCGGGGACCGGTTTCTGGCATCACAGCCTTCTTCGGCCCGGCTTGCTTGAATCCTGATGGTGCAATGAGCAAGGGACTCACGTCTAAGTATACCCTCCCACACATAGTGTGGATAAAACCGATTTTGGAAAAGGGGGGTGGTGATGGACAGAGCTTCTGAATGATGCAGAATACTCTTACCAAGTCAAAAGATCCTGGTTTTAATCCATCACCGTTTTTTAGCTCAATGCACCATCCCAGCTCAGAACCTGGCTATACGCAAATTAGTCTGTTCCTGTCCCAGTGCATGATGGGAACAGGGCAAACCAAGCTACCAAGCCAATTCTTATACTGGGAAGGGAACAAGCTTCCGGGGACCGGTTTCTGGCATCACAGCCTTCTTCGGCCCGGCTTGCTTGAATCCTGATGTTGCAATGAGCAAGGGACTCACGTCTAAGTATACCCTCCCACACATAGTGTGGATAAAACCGATTTTGGAAAAGGGGGGTGGTGATGGACAGAGCTTCTGAATGATGCAGAATACTCTTACCAAGTCAAGAGATCCTGGTTTTAATCCATCACCGTTTTTTAGCTCAATGCACCATCCCAGCTCAGAACCTGGCTATACGCAAATTAGTCTGTTCCTGTCCCAGTGCATGATGGGAACAGGGCAAACCAAACTACCAAGCCAATTCTTATACTGGGAAGGAAACAAGCTTCCGGGGACCGGTTTCTAGCATCACAGCCTTCTTTGGCCCGGCTTGCTTGAATCCTGATGGTGCAATGAGCAAGGGACTCACGTCTAAGTATACCCTCCCACACATAGTGTGGATAAAACCGATTTTGGAAAAGGGGGGTGGTGATGGACAGAGCTTCTGAATGATGCAAAATACTCTTACCAAGTCAAGAGATCCTGGTTTTAATCCATCACCGTTTTTTAGCTCAATGCACCATCCCAGCTCAGAACCTGGCTATACGCAAATTAGTCTGTTCCTGTCCCAGTGCATGATGGGAACAGGGCAAACCAAGCTACCAAGCCAATTCTTATACTGGGAAGGAAACAAGCTTCCGGGGACCGGTTTCTGGCATCACAGCCTTCTTCGGCCCGGCTTGCTTGAATCCTGATGTTGCAATGAGCAAGGGACTCACGTCTAAGTATACCCTCCCACACATAGTGTGGATAAAACCGATTTTGGAAAAGGGGGGTGGTGATGGACAGAGCTTCTGAATGATGCAGAATACTCTTACCAAGTCAAGAGATCCTGGTTTTAATCCATCACCGTTTTTTAGCTCAATGCACCATCCCAGCTCAGAACCTGGCTATACGCAAATTAGTCTGTTCCTGTCCCAGTGCATGATGGGAACAGGGCAAACCAAACTACCAAGCCAATTCTTATACTGGGAAGGAAACAAGCTTCCGGGGACCAGTTTCTGGCATCACAGCCTTCTTTGGCCCGGCTTGCTTGAATCCTGATGGTGCAATGAGCAAGGGACTCACGTCTAAGTATACCCTCCCACACATAGTGTGGATAAAACCGATTTTGGAAAAGGGGGGTGGTGATGGACAGAGCTTCTGAATGATGCAAAATACTCTTACCAAGTCAAGAGATCCTGGTTTTAATCCATCACCGTTTTTTAGCTCAATGCACCATCCCAGCTCAGAACCTGGCTATACGCAAATTAGTCTGTTCCTGTCCCAGTGCATGATGGGAACAGGGCAAACCAAACTACCAAGCCAATTCTTATACTGGGAAGGAAACAAGCTTCCGGGGACCGGTTTCTGGCATCACAGCCTTCTTCGGCCCGGCTTGCTTGAATCCTGATGGTGCAATGAGCAAGGGACTCACGTCTAAGTATACCCTCCCACACATAGTGTGGATAAAACCGATTTTGGAAAAGGGGGGTGGTGATGGACAGAGCTTCTGAATGATGCAGAATACTCTTACCAAGTCAAGAGATCCTGGTTTTAATCCATCACCGTTTTTTAGCTCAATGCACCATCCCAGCTCAGAACCTGGCTATACGCAAATTAGTCTGTTCCTGTCCCAGTGCATGATGGGAACAGGGCAAACCAAACTACCAAGCCAATTCTTATACTGGGAAGGAAACAAGCTTCCGGGGACCGGTTTCTGGCATCACAGCCTTCTTCGGCCCGGCTTGCTTGAATCCTGATGGTGCAATGAGCAAGGGACTCACGTCTAAGTATACCCTCCCACACATAGTGTGGATAAAACCGATTTTGGAAAAGGGGGGTGGTGATGGACAGAGCTTCTGAATGATGCAGAATACTCTTACCAAGTCAAGAGATCCTGGTTTTAATCCATCACCGTTTTTTAGCTCAATGCACCATCCCAGCTCAGAACCTGGCTATACGCAAATTAGTCTGTTCCTGTCCCAGTGCATGATGGGAACAGGGCAAACCAAACTACCAAGCCAATTCTTATACTGGGAAGGAAACAAGCTTCCGGGGACCGGTTTCTGGCATCACAGCCTTTTTCGGCCCGGCTTGCTTGAATCCTTATGGTGCAATGAGCAAGGGACTCACGTCTAAGTATACCCTCCCACACATAGTGTGGATAAAACCGATTTAGGAAAAGGGGGGTGGTGATGGACAGAGCTTCTGAATGATGCAGAATACTCTTACCAAGTCAAGAGATCCTGGTTTTAATCCATCACCGTTTTTTAGCTCAATGCACCATCCCAGCTCAGAACCTGGCTATACGCAAATTAGTCTGTTCCTGTCCCAGTGCATGATGGGAACAGGGCAAACCAAACTACCAAGCCAATTCTTATACTGGGAAGGAAAACACAACATGGACACACCACATTTTCACAGTGAAAATGACCCTTTTTTTTTGCAATAGCTGTAGATTTTGAACCGTAGCTCTGCCGGCACCTAGGGAAACTTAGCAAACCTACACATTTTTGAAAACTAGACACCCAGGGAAATCAAGGATAGGGTGCTTTGACTGGCTCTCACCAGGTTATGTTCCCCAGAATCACTTGCATACCTACACATTTGTCAAAAAAACACATTTTCCTCACATTTCCCTGGTGGATAGTTCTGGAATCTCGGGGATGCACAAGATTCCACCCACCCCGCGTTCCCCAAAGTCTTCAGAGAAAAATGGTACCTCACTTGTGTGGGTAGGCCAACTGCCTTCGGCAGGAAAAGATCCAAAACGCAATGTGGACACATCACATTTTCACAGTGAAAACTAACCCTTTTTTTGCAAAGTACCTAGCTGTAGATTATGAACCCTAACTCTGCCAGAACCTAAGCAATCCTAGCAAACCTATACATTTGTGAAAACTAGACACCCAGGGGAATCTAGGATGAGGTGACTTGACTGGCTCTCACCAGGTTCTGTTACCCAAAATCCCTTGCAAACCTAAAAATGTTTCCAAAAATACAAATTTTCCTCACATTTCTGTTGTTGAAAGTCCTGGAATCTGTGTGGATCCACAAAATTACACCCACCCCGCTTTTCTCAAAGTCTTTTGAGAAAAATGGTACCTCACTTGTGTGGCTAGGCCAACTGCCTTCGACAGGAAAAGACCCAAAACTCAATGTGGACAGATCACATTTTCACAGTGAAAACTGACCCTTTTTTTGCAAATTACCTAGCTGTAGATTATGAACACTAACTCTGCCAGCACCCAAGCAAACCTATACATTTGTGAAAACTAGACACCTAGGGAAATACAGGATGGGGTGACTTGCCTGGCTCTCACCAGGTTATGTTACCCGGAATCCCTTGCAAACCTAAAAATGTGTCAAAAAACACATTTTCCTCACATTTCTGTGGTGCAAAGTTCTGGAATCTTCAAAGATCCACAAATTTCAACCCACCCCGCATTCCCCAAAGTCTTCTGAGAAAAATGGTACCTCACTTGTGTGGATAGGCCTTTTGCCCACAACAGGAAACAGCCCAAAACGCAACATGGACACACCACATTTTCACGGTGAAAACGGACCCTTTTTTTGCAAAGTGCCTAGATCTAGATTTTGAACTCTAGCTCTGTCGGCAGCTAGGGCAACATAGAAAACCTATACATTTTTAAAAACTAGACACCCAGGGGAATCCATGATGGGGTGACTTGACTGGCTCTCACCAGGTTCTGCTGCCCAGAATCCCTTGCAAACCTAAACATTTGTCAAGAAAAACACATTTTCCTGGAATCTACATAGATCCACAAAATTCAACACACTCAGCATTCCCAAAAGTCTTCCAAGAAAAATGGTACTTCACTTGTGTGGGTACGCATAGTGCCCGCAACAGAAAACAGCCCTAAACACAACGTGGACACACCACATTTTCAAAGTGAAAACTGAAACTTTTTTTGCAAAGTGCCTAGCTGTAGATTTTTAACCCTATCTCTGCCGGCACCTATGAAAAGCAAGCAAGACTATACATTTTTGAAAATTAGATACCCAAGGAATCCAGGATGGGGTGACTTGTCTGGCTCTCACCAGGATCTGTTAGCCAGAATCTCTTGCAAACCTCAAAATGTGTAAAAAAATAAATAAAAATAACATTTTCCTCACATTTCTGTGGTGGAAAGTTCTGGAATCTGCGTGAATCCACAGAATTCCACCCACCTGCATTCCCCAAAGTCTTCCGAAAAAAATGGTACCTCACTTGTGTGGTTGGGCCTAGTGCCCACAACAGTACACAGCCCAAAATGCAACGTGGACACACCACATTTTCACAGTGAAAACTGACCTTTTTTTTGCAAAGTGCCTAGCTGTAGATTTTGAACCCTTGCTCTGCCGGCACCTAGGGAAACCTAGTAAACCTATACATTTTTGAAAACTAGACACCCAGGGGAATCCATGATGGGGTGACTTGTCTGGCTTTCACCAGGTTCTGTCACCCAGAATCCCGTTCAAACCTCAAAATTTGAAAACATATTTTCCTCACATTTCTGTTGTGGAAATTTCTGGAATCTGTGTGGATCCACAACATTCCACTCACCCCACATTCCCCAAAGTCTTCTGAGAAAAATGGTACCTTACTTGTGTGGGTGGGTCAAGTACCCGCGACAGGCAATGGCCCAAAACCTATTGAGGTTTTGCAAGGGGTGTCCCATGAGTTTTTGCGGCAGGGTTGCAGTGTCATGCCTGTTTTGAAAGTGCACTTTTTGAATCTGCTCACGTGCCCTCACCTGATCAGCTGGTCCGTGCTCTCTTCAGTGACGTCTCCACTCGATGTTCCTGGAATCTTCATTCTACACAATCCAGTTTTTTTCCCCATATCATTATTTCCGTGCAGCAATGATGGCGCACATGCCACCGATAGCCATCCTGCGCAGCGTCAGTCTGCATGCCGCCATCTTGGGTGTGGTAAGGCTGAAGCCCCTTCCTTACGTACAACCATGATACAAGTGGGAAGTTGCACTTTTAGTGAGTCGTTCTCATGACTACCTTTGTTTCTGATCTTCCGGTCTCGGCAAGAGCTTGTGGAGATTTGGTTTTCGCAGCTGCATATGTCTTGAAGATCAGACGCATCTATAATCCCAGGGTTTTACAGTGGGCTTCTCGTCAATATCTAATTTCCACGCAGTCTACTTTTGGTTGGTTGTGGTTTTCTACACCACAGGATAGATATATACACCTTAGAGAGGACAAGTACCTGCAAAGTAGGCATCGTGAGTTACCTGGGACTTGTGAAAGATTTCGGGTGAGGAGTCGCTCACCAAAGGGAAGCACCTGTTTTTCTCAGTGTTTCTGTAATTTTTTAATGTTCAGTGCTATACTCCTTGCTGTGTCCTGCATTAAGAGTAAGGGTGGGCGGACATTTCCGTTCCGCCACGGAATATGTGATAATTTGCACCTTCCACCTTCCGCAAAGAAGGCGGAAAAACAGGTCAAATTTCCGCACATTCTCGGGCGGAACAGAAGTTGGCCGCCTGCCCGCCTCCCACTTCCCGCCCACCTCCCGCCCGCCTCCCACCCGCCTTAATAAATTAGATTTACAGGCTAAAATAAAGTTAAATAAAACTTACCTTATTGACCTGCAAAATTCCCCATTGCGGCTTCTTCTTTCAAACTGTGCATGCGCGGGAGCCTGCCCATGCGCATTCCTCGCCAGTTTCTCAGAATGTTTGTGAGTGGAATGTTGGTGAGTGTGTGAGTCAGTTGGTGGATGGGCTGAGCAGCAGGAAGGCTGTTCCTGGTGGGGCTCTGCTTAACATCTTACCAGCTTATCCTGAATAAATCTACTTGGAGAACTTACATAGAATTGGACCATCTTATGTTTGCTACAGTTAGGAAATGTAGTGATTTCTCAGGCAATACAGTACTGCATGAGTTTTAGTCAATCTGAGCAACTGTTTGCTGTGCTCACAATGCAAGATAAAGATACCAACTTAAGATTTAGCCAATATTTCATATTCTTTAACATATAAAGAGCATTTTACAATTTCAGTGTTGCTGTCTTAGGAAAACTCTAAATCATGCCTACAACAGTAAAGAGTAGATAAACTGAAGTTCTGTGTCCAGCTTCCACCAAAACAGAACCAGGTGTAGATGCTTAGTAAGGGTGTGTAGTCCCTTAAACACTCCTTTTCAGATGTGTCCTGGCTAGCCTAGCAATGTTGTAGGTTTGTGGGGTGGAAGTAGATTTTCAGGTATAAAGAGGGGCATTTAACAAGGTTTTTACTTTTTCCTGTAATAAAATAGACCTTCTAGCAGTACTGTGGGTGTTGGATGAGGGGTAGGAGCAGAGCCGCTACTCAGCAATTATGTGTTGTCTTTTGAGTTTGTAGAGCAGATATGATGATACAGGAGAACCTGGTTCAGTCAATAATATCAGTTTCAATATTGTAGCCTGTTTGGATCAAGGCTTAATTCTTCCCTTCAGCAAGCTTGTACTCTCACCACATTCTGGGGCGGTGGATTCATAAGAGCAATGACAGACTGGCAATTGGAAAAGCAAGAAATAAATTAAGTACCTCCTGTTTGACTAGTGATATTTACTACTTGTTACTCAATACATCCCTTAATAAATGTATGTGGCACCTTATTGTGAGCATGTCTATCATCTGTCAATGTGATCTTCTTCTCGCAGAGTGCTCACACCAACTAAATTCCGAGTGGAACGCTGGAGCTTTAGTTTCATGGAGCTGCTTAATGACCAGAGAGGCCGACAGGAGTTCATGCAGTTCCTAGAGAAAGAGTTCAGTGGTAAGTCTAATAATGTATATTTCTGATTGTGTATGTCTTAGTGTAATGTATGTTTACAATGAGTATTGAGGTCTATCAAGTGAGGGCCATTGCCTCCTCCAAACTCCAAAAGCTAAACAGACTTGATGTTATCCATTTTAAAATAGAGCACATACACTTGTATACCACAGTACAATAACCTACTCAATGTAACATAAAATGAAAAATAAGGCACAGGACAACAGAACAGTCAAAACAGAACACATTACAACAACCAGTGTACAACCCAACATCACATTGTAGTAATGCAGCACAAACACACAGCATCACAAAAAAAAAACAGAACTCATCACCATCACAACAAATGGCAACACAGCAAATATGCAAAAACATGTTGGCCTTGCTAGACAACTCCAAAAACCTAATACCGGACTACCTTATTTACCATCAATAACATGACATAGCACCAATTAAAAATTGTTTATGATGATTAGCCCTCGCAGTAGTTAAATATGATAATTTCGACGTTATATTGCATAGATTACATTTCAAGAGGGCCAGATCTGTTATCTGCCCACAGCAGCAGTACCAGTTCTTAATATATCATTTTTAATGGAGAAAGAATGTCTCTGGTAAACTGGAATTCTTAATCCTGCCACAGCTTGAATATATTTCCTCAATCCAATAATTTCATTTTAATCAGCAATTTGTTCTTCCAAAGTGTCACTTTGATTTCTTCATAATTTAGGCCTTCATTATCAGTGGCTTGTTGAAATTCACATTATTTCCCTGCCCAAGGGTTACTGTTAGCAGTGAGCTGGTGATTTGGGGGCTTATGAAATAACTTGAAGATACAGCCTTAGGAACAATCACACATATATATCAGTTCACGATAGTATTGAGTTACTGTGTTGTAAGGTGAGGAGAACCACCAACCTCCCCCAAGGATATGGCCAAAGCCAACATAGAAATTCACAAAATCCTCAGCATACGTCTGTAGAGTGATATTAAATATCAATGCAAGTATACACAAATTATAAACACAGTTTCAGAAATCTTCTCTTTCTTTTATTCTTTTCTTTCTGGTCAGCCAACACGTGTTTTGTCGCGAAAACTGGGAAATCGTCCTGCGACTTTCCCAAGGCTGAGTAAACAAAAAACTAAACAATGGCCATTGTGACACCACACATACAACTGGTGTGCACAATCTAAATTCAGATATAAACGTGACCCAATGTGCAAGTGCAAAGGCTTGCACATGGTGGACCTATAGTCAATGATGGTGACTTTGTGAGCATCAATTTGTGAAGATAAAACAAACTATTGTGCAAGCATATTTCATATTAAAAAACTCTAAATCAAGGTGATGGAGAAAAACCTATTGATTAAAAAGCTCCCAAAGCCCGAAACCGTATAAGGGCATCTAGACCAAGCCACAAATACACATGACAGAAACCATAAAGAAACACCTGGGCCATGTATGTCAAACCCTTCTCTCATTGTTATGTTATGTTAGGCAAATTTTTATAGCGCATGACTCACCCGGGGTCATCTTGGCGCTTACCTACTGAAAAGAGGGTGGAACCAAAATCAGATTGATGCATAGATTCAAAACAGAAAAGCTTTTAATTGTTTTCTCAAGACAGTATATGAGGAGCATTCCCGCAATGCAATAGGCAGTTGGTTACAGTACCGTGGAGCAAGGTAAGAGAAGGCTTTGCCCTCTGTGCGACTAAGACTTATTCAGGGGACTTTTAGAAGGGCTAGAGAATTAGATCTAAGGTTACGGTCAGAAGCCTGTTTGGTAAATTTCTTTTGCAGATAATAGGGGCCTTTGCTGTGTAAGGCATTGTATATGAGGCAGCAGATCATAAAATTGGATTTCTTCCTTACTGATAACCAATGGAGCTCTCTCAGCAAGGGGCCTGAGAGGGAACCTGGAGGGCGATTCAGAATCATTCTTGCTGCAGTATTTTGAATGACCTGCAGTTTAGCAAGTAACGTCTCACCTACTTCAGCTAACAGAGCATTTCCATAGTCCATAGCCTGGACCAGGGTTCTACGGTGTTTGGTGGGCAGATAGGGCAAAATCTTGCGTAGGAGACGTAAGCTATAATAACAGGAGCTAGTAGTGACCGCAATGTGGTCTTTCATGGATAGTGTCTGATCAAGTTTTAATCCAAGATTTTTCACAGATTATGTAGGGATGGGGGCAGCTCCCAGCTGAGACGGCCACCAAACCTCCGTCCAAATGGTTGATGCTTTCCCCATTAGCATAACCTTGGTTTTGCTAGTATTCAACTGAAGGCAATTCTCCGTCATCCAGTTTGAGATGGCGAGCATACTTGCTGAAAATCACATTTTCTCATCTTCTTTGTTGGAACCGATTGAGAACATAAGCTGAGTATCGTCAGCATATGAGATTATCTCAAACCCTAATGGTTCTACAATGTTTGCCAAAGGGGCCGTATAAACATTAAATAGTGTTGGACTTAGACAAGAGCCCTGGGGAACTCCCTTATCCAGCCGAGTTTTCTCTGAGAGGTAGGGGCCTAGCATAATCGTTTGACGTCTATCCAACAAAAAATTCTGCAGCCATTGAGGGCTAGTCCTTGAATACCACAGGAATGTAGTCTCTCCACGAGCTTTGAGTGTGAAATGGTATTGAATGCCGTGGAGAGATCAATGAGGATCAGGACTACTGATCCTCCAACATCCATAACCTGCCTCAGGGAGTCAGTCACTGCCAGGATAGCGGTCTCAGTGCTAAAGTCTGTCCGGAACCCTGACTGTGAGGGGTCCAGAATTGTATTAGACTCAAGATATGAGCTTAGCTGCCTATTTATTGCGGTTTCCAATTGTTTGCCCAGCAGGGGTAACAAGGATATTGGTCGATAATTACTGAGTACCAGAGGGTCGGAGGTTGTTTTTTTTAATATAGGTGGTACATATGCTTCTTTCCATGGGGTGGGAATAATACCTGATTGAATTGAACATTTAAAAAAATTGAATTTCAGGAGTACAATTGGTAGACAGAAGGGCCATTATCCTGGGAGGGCAGGGGTCCCATGGCGAGCCAGATTTGGCAAAGGATTGTGAATTGGTTACCTCCTCTAACGTGATTGTCTCAAACTGATAGAGGGTACTAGCTGTCGATATCCCCAGTTCTCCTGGCCCAGTAAGGAGATCCGGCTTCTGGGACTTAGTAGTTGGAAAGTTAGCATAAATATGCTCAATTTTTTCATGAAAATAGACTGCTAACGAGTTGCATAGTTCTTGAGATTCCGCCGGGGATTGTCTACAAGCTTGTGGTGATAAAAAGTCCTTAACTATATTGAACAGGTCTTTGGATGAATTGCTGGCCTGGTCAATTTGATTCATAATAAAGGTTCACCTAGCGGTTTTTATTCTTTGATGATCACTGGACAGAGATAGTTTGAAAGCCTGTCTGTCCAGCACATCTTTACTGATTCTCCATCGTCTCTCCAGTGTTTTGCACTTGGATGTATCAGTTTTTAGCTCGGATGTGTACCAGGGGGCTGATTGCCGCCGCTGGACTGAGCTATATTTTTTGGGAGGGATTGTGGAGTCCAGTGCTGTTGCTAAGGCAGAGTTGAAACCTTCCAACATCCCAGAAATGTCAGAGACGTCTGAGCCACTCTCAGATGTATGGGTATGGAATACCTCCTAAAAGGTTTTCAGGGATAGGTTGTGCCAAGGTCTACGCAACTCCTTCTGTCCTGTGTTCCCTGCTAGGATCGTAGTAGACTGAGATTGACTGGAAAACATGACCATTGAGTGATTGGTCCTTGTTAGGGGATAAGAAGAGTAACAGGTGAGGTGATCAATGTTAGTAAAGATGACTTCCAGGCATGGCCAGCCTGATGTGTAGAGCCGGTAACCCTTTGGGAAAGTCCAATTAAATTAAGACAAGTTATAAGTTTGTTCACTTCTGGGTTGGCGAAATCTTCACCATGAAAGTTAAAATCCCCCAGCAAAATAAATTTGCTGGAACCTAAGACTTGCATGGCTATTTGCTCAATCAAGTAAGTGGAAAAATTAGCTCTAGGTCCTGGAGGCCCATAAATCAGTGCTCCATTCCAACTATCTGTAAGTGACATGGTTATTTTAAAGATACCCAGTTCCAAGCTGTCATTGCATAAGGTAGAAGTCCATTGCACCTTAAGATGGTTTTTGAAAACTATGGCAATGCCACCCCTCATTTTTGCATCCCTATCTAGATGTATGAATTTATAACCATCCGGGATGGCTAAAATGATCGATGGGTGGTTTGTGGGATTTAACCAAGTGTCAGTGAAAGAACAGAGCTCTAGGGAGTGTGTGGTGATCATATCCTATATTTCAATAATAATCCACATTTGTAAAGCGCGAACCATCACCCGTTAGGGTCTCTTGGCGCTGGGGGCCGTCGGGAAGATTAAGCAAGCTACTGCCCAGAGTCACATGGTGCTGAGCTAATCTGCCGCCGGCCCGAGGATCGAACCGTGATCCCCAGATTCCGGAGTCAGTCACCCTGGCCGCGGCGCCACACCTCTCCCCTCAATGGGATGTTTTGCTAAAGATCTTACATTACATAGAATATTCTTGGGACTAGTTATGTCTTGATCAAGTTAATTTTTTGGATGCAGTGTGCTAGACGTAATTAGATCTCTTTGAAAGAGGCAGGTCCCCCAAGCTACTGGCCCTTCCAGCACAATTGGGAAATTTCTAGGGCAACAAATGTTAACAGAGTGACTGGTTAATTCCCTAGTTCTGATATTAAGCAGAGTTTTAGCAGAATAGGTTAGTCGGTTCGTGGTTAGAGTGCTTACCCTGTTTTGAACAGCATTTCCTGCCTCTGGGCTCATCCGGGCGCGGACGGGCGCAGACGGGCTTGCCTTTGGTGCAAATAATGCAAGTGATATTTAAAAATCAAACGCAAGTGCGAGTGCGATTGATTAAGTGGACTCCCGGCTTCCGCCTCAGGATCACTAGGTGCTGCGCGTACATGCTATTGCGGACATTTATGCAATCCAGGAAAAATAACTAGCCCGCTACCTGTTGCTTCCCTCAAGATGGTGGCCACTTCAACTGGCAGTCTTCTAATGCAGCCAAAATACCCCCCGGTCAGCGCCTAAGTCGGCTGTTTGCGGTGAATGCGTAGGATGGCTGAACACAATTTAAAATAATGCAAGTGATATTTAAAAATCAAACGCAAATTCGAGTGCGAGTGGGCCCGGGCTTGGGAAACTACCAAAACCATACATTTCTGTAAAATAGACACCGGGGGAGTCCAGTGAGGTATGGCTTTTGTGGGTGCCCCAAGATTTTCCTACCCAGAATCCCCTGCAAACATCAAATTTAGCTGAAAAAATCAAGTTTTTCTCAAATTTCTGTCTGGGAAAGTTCTGGAATCTACGTGGATCCATTATATGCCTACCACCCAGTGTTTCCCCAGATCTCCCGATAAAAATGATACCTTACTAGCATGGGTGGGTCAAGTACCCACGACAGGCAAGGGCCCAAATCCTATTGAGGAGACATCAAAATGACCTATCACAAAGCCATCTGGCTTTTGGTCCCGGGCTCGGTGGCCATCTTGGGAAACTACCAAACCCACACATTTCTGAAAACTAGGCACCCGTGGGAGTCCAGCGAGGTATGGCTTGCATGGGTCTCCCAACGTTTTCCTACCCAGAATCTTTTGCAAACCTCAAATTTAGCTGAATAAAATCACCTTTTTCTCAAATTTCTGTCTGGTAAAGTTCTGGAATCTACGTAGATCCAAACGTTTCCTACCACCCAGCGTTCCCCCAGGTCTCCCGATAAAAACAATACCTCACTTGCGTGGTTGGGTCAAGCACCCGCGACAGGCAAGGGCCCAAAAAGTATTGAGGAGACATCAAAATGACCTATCGCAAAACAACCTGGTTTTGCAAGGGAGGTCATCTGGGTTTTTGGCTCTGGGCTCTGCAGCCATCTTGGGAAAGTACAAAACCCACACATTTCTGAAAACTAGACACCCGGGGGAGTCTAGTGAGGTATGGCTTGTATGGATCCCTCAATGTTTCCCTACCCAAAATGCCCTGCAAACCTCAAATTTAGCTGAAAAAAACAAATTTTCCTCATTTTTTTGGGTGGAATCACCGGGCTGGCACAAATGTCTTACCCCACAGCATTCCTCTCTGTCTCCCGAGTAAAATGATACCTCACTTGTGTGGGTAGGGCAAGGGCCTGTGACTGGGCAAAGCCCAAAACATAGGGATTTAGTGTAACACCGACAATTCTTAAGCACAATTTTTTTTGGGTGGGACATATGTGCTGGAACGGTGATTCAACACAAAAATATGTGGGAAAATATTTTTTTCAGCTAAATTTGAGGTTTGCAGGGGATTCTGGGTATGGAAACATTGGGGGATCCACGCAAGCCATACCTCGTTGGACTCCCAAGGGGGTCTAATTTTCTGAAATGTCTGGGTTTGGTAGGTTTCCCTAGATGGCGGCGAGCACGGGCCAAAATCCAGGTGCCCTCCCAAAATCAGGTAGTTTTATTATAGGTAAATTTGAAGTCTCCACTATACGATTTGGGCCATTTCCTGTGTCAGCCACTATGCCTACCCACACAAGTGAGGTACCATTTTTATCGAGAGACCTGGAGGAACGCTGGGTAGTAGGAAATGTGTGTTAGCCCAGTGATCCTTCAACTTCTCACACAGAAATGTGAGAAAAAAATAGATTTTTTCAACAACATTTGAGGTTTGCAGGGGATTTTGGGTAGGGAAATGTAGGGGACTCACGCAAGCCATACCTTGCAGGACTCCCCCGGGTGTCTAGTTTTCAGAAATATGTGCGTTTTGTCGGACTCCTGCTCCTGCTCGACTGCTGTTCCAGTCCGCTGCTTGCTGCTCACCGACCGCCACAGAGTGCTACAGAGTGCCGGCGCTGGGAGAAGGGAGTCGCGGTGCAAGCGGCCCCGTGTACCCGTGTTCCCGTGCTCCCGTACTGACTGCACCGTCCTGCCGTACCATTGCCGCGGGTTGCCATGAGGATAAAGGAGAAAGAGGAGACAGCTGTGGGGGCCCTGTATGCGGCTTCTCTCTTGGCAGGTCGCCAAGGTGAGCAAGACAGTGTGTGGGCATGAGGGCGTGTGGCCGCCGGACAAAATCCTGCCGAGACTCTGCTCGTAGGAGGTAGGAGGAGGCAGGAGGCAAGAGCGGTAGGTTTCCCGGGCGCCCCCCCACTCCCAGCAGTGGCAGTAGCAGGACTGTTCAACGGAATACCCGTGAGAGGGGTGCATGGGTGCACAGGAATAGGGGGTGCGAATTCCACCTGCAGCCCCCTAGAACCAGCAACTGCAGCAGTACCAGGATCAGACAAAGCCATAAAGCCACAAAATATTTAAAAGGATGCAAAATCTTCCAGTAAGCCCCCGAGCACCAGTGCCAGTATCAGTGCCAGTATCAGTATCAGACCAAGCCACAAAGCCACAAACCTACAAATCACGTGTCAGAGGAGGCGCTTGTGCAGTGAGCAGCAGCAGGAGGAGGGAAAGCTGCAGAGCTCCGGCGTTTTCTCATAACGCCGGCGTTTACAAGCCGGGGAGAAGCGGCCCTCGTCCCCCGTATTCCGGCCTCGGAAGGTTAGTGCTGTGCTAGTGCTACCGGAAAATCAGCGTGCAGCGAGGGGCGGAAAGTGATCGCGAGCGCGGCCGCTGTTAGAGGCGGCTGCAAAAGTAAGAGCCCAGTGGGTTGACTGAGGAGGCAGACATACTAGGTCTTCTAGCCTGCGGTTCCCCCGAGAGTTCCGCTCGTAGCCCTTCTTAGACCAATAGCACGCTCGAGATAAAAACCACCTCCACCGCCGCAGCTGCAACAGCCGTGCTAACAACCGCCCCAACAGCCGCCCCAAGACCCGCCCCGCTTGGAGGCTCAGAACCGGCAGCGGCGGTTAATTCTTCCGACTTGCCAGCAATCAGTCATGGGAAAAGATATATCAGCTTCGGATTTTTAATCCTTTCTTCACTTTTGAACTTTTTTCTGGACACGCATTTCCAGCTCTTAAGAGATCCTCATATACCGTTTGCTCAGACCAGAAGGAGGAAGTCAGAAGGCGGAGTGCAGCTTTGCCCTAGCGAGGTTCAGCAGGGAAGGAAGAAGTCACCCTCTCCTCGCTGTTCGCCGTGCCCTGAAGCCCAATTATTAAACAAAGAGTAATAAAGACTGACAAAGCGACAAAGGACAGTAAAGCCTAATAAAGCACAGGAGAAGGAAAAAAAAAGAGAAATAGAAGGAAAAGCCCTTCTCTCACAACGATGCAAACAAGGAGCTGTACACAACCACAAAGCACTCATCGCCCCCACAAGACCGCCAAATGACAGAAGACTAAGCTGCTGTACTCTCAAGTGGGAGGCAGTGGGTGTCAGATATCCCCACGCCCCCGCGATTTGCTGGAGCAGTTTGAGCAGTCGGAGCTCGCCTCGAGGGGTCAATAGAGGCGCGAAAGAGGGAAAAAATGCAAACAAACCCCCCTTCACAGCCAACCAAATGGAAAAATAGTGGTGCCAGCGTTATCAGGGAATATTTCTCTCGGATCGATCAATTGAATAATAGTGCCCTTCACTCCACACACAACAAGAATACAAGTCCTCACAATCAACTTGCAACAGTTCCAACTTCTCCTCATTTGGTCTCCCTTTACCCCGAAATAATCGTTCGTGGTAGGGACTCACCACTGCATCTCCTGCCCGCTCAAAATTACCCTCACTTTCTTTAAATCGGCAATTTCCACATCCTAGACCAGACGAATCACAAAAAATTAAGTCTCCCTTGGCTCTGCCAGCCCCTTCTGTTACGCTGATTCCCCACAGAGCTACTCATGAACTAGAGCCCGAGTCAGAAGCTACAACCCCTCAAAGGGCCAAAGTTAAAATTCCATCACAAGATTCAGTTCGTAAATCACCAGAGTCTATAATATGGATCTCGTCGACCCACTCTCCAACACAAGCTCTTCAGCTTCACACCTTACAAAGTTCGTCACTTACTGAAGAAAAATTAAAACTACCCAATGGTCTATTGGAAGACCACATTCAAAAACTCAGTTTTGATTTCCCTTCGCTAACATCTACTCCGTTTCCAGCAGTTGAAAACACTTCAGTCTCTCTGGGATTAAAGATCTAAGCCAGCATGAGACTAAGGTTCGTGCTCTTAATGCCCCCCCAGCAAATATCAACAGCTGCAATGCCGGAACCAAAATTCGTAGTTTTCACCAAGACACAAACAAGAGTTCTCAAAAGAATCAATCCTTATTAAGCAGTTCAGATATCAACGTACTTTCAGCCCACCCCCACTTCTTTGAAAAAAAACACTCCCTAATAGAACCCAGGCAAGGGGACCCGCATGACATTCCAACAATGCTCAAGGTCGAGGCTCTTCTCTCAGTCACCAATCAAGCCCTGAACTCAATGGCCAAAGCCGCTCATATGCACGCAGACAAACTGGACGTTCAGATTATTATTCTACACTCAGTAGCCGACTCAATAATGGGAATAGACTGAAAGCTCGAGCAATTAAACTCTCTGATACGTAGAGCTCAAAACAACGTGGAACAAAATCAAATTCCAAGCTTGAATCCAAGCTTGAATCCAAACGAAAACATAAACCTAAACTTAAATCAAAAATATAATGGCTGCAATTGTAATCCGTTATTAAAAAAATTAGAATCACTTCTGGAAATAATGTCCACTCTAATTGAAGATTTGAAGAAAGAGGCCCAGGCCAGGCCTCAGAAAATATCTATTTCTCCACATCCTCAAACTCAGAGCAAGTCAACTATAACAAAAGCATGCTCACACAGTGCAGAGCGTTCAAGTTGTAATAAGAATGGCACGAGAACAAATCATCAATCTCACAATGTTAAGTCAAGCAGCCAACGAGAACAGCCCCTCATTGCCGCTCAAGAGTATGTATCAGGCACCCAGAGAAGTGTCGATCACTCTGACTACATATCCATCCTAAACTCACTAACACTGAACGCCCAAGAAAAAATAACTTTACTTAACACCGAAACTGTGTTAGCCAACTCATTGAGTCTTGCTAGGCCCCCAAACACGACCATACAAACCTCGATGGAAGGAAACCCCTTGTCCAGGAAGAACAGGACGAAATTAAAGAAATTAAATAAAGCCAAAAAAAAGGGCAACGCACTACTACAGTGGCTAGGAACAGATTAGAGTGACCCAACAACTAACTCAATTCCGTCATCTGTAAAATCTGTCCATCACTATGAAGAAATTATTGAAAAATTGGATGTGACTTTAACTAAGGTTAGCAATGACCACAATACCCGCCAGATCAAGTGCAGAATTTAATGAACCCAACGGAAACAAAAGAAATCACAGAGAATAATAAAAATCTAAAATCTCACAGAAATTCCACTAAGACCAGGGAACATTTTATCAAATCGCTTAACAAAAGTTCTCCGCTTATCCAAGGTGCAAAAAAATCCATTGATCAGGACCCAAAGCATGAAGCTATAAATTACCATGATGTAATTCACTTGCCTAAAATAGAGGAGGAAGCAACAAATACTGAAATACTCACAGAAGTGTCATCAACACGAGTTAAAACGAGGGACGAGTATGAAAAAAACCAAACAGACAAACCCCGGACTCCAATGGAAAGAGCCGAATACATGACACAGCCCCCTCAAGAAATAGCCAGAGGAAGCGACCTCCACACAGACGTTTGCCTCTCGAGTCCTAACTCAAACAACCAAGACGATTTAGAGTATTCACTTAACGAAAAGTTACACATCGAGACATTAGTGGCACGCCCCAAACAACAATATCTGAATAAATCGAAACCTAACCTTCGAGAGTTACCTTCCCAGCCTCAAGAACACAAAAAATACTATTGTATCCAGAATACGTATCCCAAGGAAAATGGGACATCTTAAATAGAGGAAACATTTTAAAGTTATGCTTGCAGCTCCCCGGACTAGAAAATGTAAGATCAACGGATATCGAAAGTGTGGCTTTTCTTGAACCTGAACAGGGACAGAATAAAAAATGAATCGACGGTGGTAACCTTCTACAATAAAGACCAGGCCTCAATCCTAATGAATAACAAAAACCAACTGAGCAACTGGGGCGTTCGGGTCAGTCTCCCTACCAACGCTAAATACCCAGATTTCCTAAAAGATAAAATATGCAACTCCCCAATGGCTGGGAATAACAAACTAGTGCTAAAACAGGACAAGAACATCCAGCAACCATCCTCAATATTATGCGTCCCTCGACCAGGAACAAAAACAGTGCCCTGGATAGAGAACCCACTTCAAATAATAGCGTCAAAAGCGGGTGGCCCACGCAAATGTGTACTCATGCCTGATAAATCTCAAGATTGGTCTTGGCTTTCCCAGGCCTTAGGGTAAGACACAGGAAACATTGAATGAAGATAAAACCAACTACGATAAAATACACTATCCTAATATTTGTTTTTGGAACATTCGAGGCTTAACAAAAGAGAAAACTGAACGGCTAACCATGGGCCTCCAGAAGACCCAGGACATATTTGCTCTTCCAAGAAACTTGGGCCCTGGAAAACACCATCTGGGAGGGTTTTACTGTTATTGAATCTCATGCCATTCCTTCTGTTGCAGGTGGCCATGCCTCTGGAGGTGTGCTGATCGCCGTGAAGAATACTGTGGTTGCAAAGGTATCACTGCTCTTTAAAGGCCAGGGTGACTACATTTTTATTAGCATCGAGATTCAATGCCATGACAAGGAAAAATTGAGACAACAAAAAATTATCCTCGGTTGCGTCTACTTGCATCCCTCCAAAATAAGACGAGAGGCCACACTGAGCAAAATGCTTCCTGATATTAACAACCTCGATGCTCATCACCCAAACGATATATGGCTGATAATGGGCGACTTTAACTCCAATCTAATGGAGGCAGGCTCCACCCTTACTTTTCAACCATCTTCAGTCAACAAATGTGGAGTGGTGTGGCTCACTGGTTAGAGGCGGCAGACCCGGAAGCAGAGAACGGCCCGGGACCAGGGTTCAATTCCCGACGTGGCAGGGTCGTGGACCAGGGTCAGCGGACTCAATAATTCTCGCCTTGGTGCCTACTCTAACCAGGGATCACACTCGGCAACTCTGGGCATTAGCTTGCCTCATCTCTACAACGGCCCCTCACATTCACCGGGGATGCCTGGTTTCACCTTGGAGATACCCAGTAGGGACCATCTCACAGGGATAGCCAGGACGGGTTCCCCAGCGGTCTACAGCGCCACGACGCCTCAGGGCAGCAGTGCGCTTTACAAGACACATACATTTACATTTACATTTTATCCCTGAGGTAAAATCCCAGTTCCAATGGAGGGAAGGCAAAGGGATAAAATTGGCAACATACCTAAACCAACTAGGCCTCCACATTTTAAATGGAAGAATCGATTCAGATCAACCAGCGGCATATACTCATGTATCTTCCTCCTGAATGGCCACTCTGGATTACACATGGATTTCAGTTACTCACTTCCAGTTGGTAAAACAGTTTTTGGTAACTCCTTCATCAGAGAGCGTTCACGCAATTTTAACGTGCAAAATTGATCTTTGGCATTCCCACCGCCCGAAAATTCCCTTGATTGGAAAATAATCCAACCTAGAGATCATAAGAAAATTGAGATGGTCTGAGGGCAATCGGGAAACGATTGAAGCGAAGGTGGACGTTCTTCTGACCAAATGGGAACTAGATTGTAATACTCATTTGACAGCATCATCATGGGAAATCATTGTGGCCGACTTCAGAGAACAATGAGCCTCAAAGTCAACAAAAAGTCTAGACAAAGGCCGTCCGGTTTCATCTTCCCTCTCAGAGCAAAAGCAACTCATAATTAACACCAAATATAAACTAAATAATTTACAGCAAAATCATGCTAATAATGAAAGTGCATATAAGCTACTCGAAAAGAATATAGGAAGGCCAGGTTTATCATTAAGAGATTGGAAGAAGAACACCACTGGGCAGCTTCCCATGAGATTATAAAATCAAAGGACCAAAGAAAATTCTGGAGTTGGATAAACAAGGCTACTAAAATTGCTAAACCACCTAGTGCAACAAACATCTCTCCTGCCGACTGGGAGGTTTAAATCAAAGTTCTTTATACAGAACCGAAAGGCATTAACTGCAACAGCCTTTCCATCCCTAATCACACTAATTCCCACGATGATACAATGCCAATTGTTAAGATAACCCCAAATCAAATTGCGCTTATAATAAAGAAAATGCGATCAGGGGGTGCCCCAGGACCTAACGGTATTCCCACCCTAGTACATAAAGCCTCTGCCCAGAAATGGGCCATGCTGCTGGTTCCTCTTTTTGAGACAGCAATACTGGGTGGATCTATCCCAGTTTCCTGGCGAGGATTGTTACTCGTCCCCATCCATAAAAAAGGCTCACGCTCCAGCCCTGACAACTATCGGATGATAGCTCTTCTCGATGTAGACGGGAAGGCATACGCAAGTGTCCTTCTATCAGAATTAAAAACTTGGGTGGAAAATTGCAATTTAATTCCCTTCACATAAACCGGCTTCCAAAAGGGCTGCCACATTGAAGATAATTTGATCTGCTTAGCCCATATGATCGAGACCACACTAGCCACGAAAGGTAAATCACTATACTTGGGCTTTATTGACTTTCGGAAGGCTTTTGATAGCGTGATTCGCCCCAAACTTTGGGAAAAATTGGCAAAATGGGGCATCCCTCAGCCTTTACTGAAAGCTCTCATAGCTCTATATACAGATACCTGGGTGAAAATAAGAGTCACCTCGAGATGGTCATCAACTAATAAAATCTTTACCAACAAAGGCCTAAAACAAGGATGCATTCTTGCATCCTTACTCTTTAATCAGTATCTTGCAGACCTACCTGAATGGCTAGCACGTTGCCGAGCTTTTCCCCCGAGAATTGAATTAACAAAAATCCAAACTTTGCAATATGCTGACGATACTATCTTACTCAATCAAACCCAGGTGGGCCTCCAAATACTATTCAACTCCATCATCTTTTATTGCAAAACCAACACACTGGAGATCTATATTACCAAAACCAAAGTGATGACAGTTTCCTCCTCGAAAACAAGAAAGAGCACTTGGTTCATTGAGGGGAAGGCATGAAGGCATTGGAATAAGTCACCGCATATAAATACCTGGGTGCCTGGATGGATGTATGACGTTATAACGCATACTTTTACTCCGCAGACCATTACAACGCGACTTTTACTCCGCATACCGTTACAACGCATAGCGCCTTGGGGCGCTGGATAGTGGTAAGTATAATTTACTATTCTAACTCCAGTCCCCGTGGACCCTAGGGAAGGTGTTGGATAGTAAATTATACTTATTCCCTATCCTAGAGCGCCCCCCAGCGCAATGCGTTGTAATGGTATGCGGAGTAATGGTCGCGTTGTAATGGGTCTGTGGAGTAAAAGATCCGTTGTAACGGGTGTATACCGCCTGGATAGATCATAAAGGAAGACCGACCGCGCACATAACCGCAATGCAGGGTGTCGCCCGCAGCCTGGAGGGGGCTTTCATAAGAACAAAGAGAGCCCTCCATTCCCCGGATTTTGCTCCATTAATAGGACTGATAGGCGCAAAATTCCTGCCGACAATAGCCTTCGGTGCCACAACCTATAAAGACAAAATGTCCATCTGGCTAGATAGAGCTCAGTCAGCATGCTTTGGTAGAGTGTTCCAACTACCAAACTCGACTTCACATGCCCAAATCTGAATGGAATTCTCGCTGTCTTCCCAACACTGGGTTATGAGTGCAAGATTTATTGCTTATAGTGTAAAAACAAAACTAGCTTGTCCTCACACTCTAAAGGGCTGTATATGGTCATTGCTCAGCAATCCCGACACATCTTGGAATAAATACTTGACATACTGCTTGGAAACATTAAAGGCCCAGGATATATGGATAATTTCGTTACCTATAGAGACAATATCCAAACTTCTGACTAAACAAGCAAAAATACTGTCCTATGAACATGACGCACAATCACTGTTAAAGCTCTTTCACAGCAGTTGGGCTTCTAAACTCTGCACTCCAAAAACACTACCGGTCTATCTCTCATCGCCTATGAAACCACAGGTAAAACACCAATTAATGAGATTACATTTTGACTTAATCCCACTGATGGCGTATAAGTTCGGACAAGGATATAAGAAAGCTGCCCCCACACAATGCCGTTTCTGCAAACAAGAGGAAGAAAACCTAATTCACATCTTGTGCATCTGTAGATGCTTACTCGCCCTACGAACTTTCTGGCTTCGTCCTATTTGGCTTTCTCTTAACATCAGGACATGTCAAGAAGCACTAGAATTATGCATGAGGGGCGACTCATCTCAGATGGCTACTCGCTTTGTAAAATTTATGTTTGAAATTAACCTTTTGTTACCACTAGGTGACCAAGAATGAACTCTAATTTCCAAAACTAATTTTTCCTTTTTTATGTGCTCACTGTTTTTTTAGGATTTGATTAGTGCTTTTTAATTTTTAACCAGTGCCTGAACGAATTGCAATGATTTTAATTAATTATGCAAATAAAACACTTACTTACTTACTTTTGTGGATTTCCCTATATGGCCGCCGAGCCCGGGGTCAAAAACTCATGGGATCCCTCTAGCAAAACCAGGTTGTTTTGTGATAGGGAATTTTTGATATGCCTCAATAGGTTTTGGTCCATTGCCTGTTGTGGGTACTTGACCACCCACGCAAGTGAAGTATCATTTTTATCAGGAGACTTGGGGGAATGCTGGATAGTAGGAAATTTGTGGATCCATGCAGATTTCATAACTTTCCCACACTGAAATCTTTAGAAAAAAGTGACTTTCTTCAGTTAAATTTGAGGTTTCCAGGGTATTCTGGGTAGGGAAATGTTGGGGGACCCAAGCAAGCCATACCTTGCTGGACTCCCCCTGGTGCTTAGTTTTTAATAATGTGTGGGTGTGGTAGGGTTCCCCTGTGCAAAACCATGTTGTTTTGTGATAGGTAATTTTGATTTCGCCTCAATTGGTTTTGGGCCCTTGCCTGTCGCGGGTACTTGACCCACCCACACAAGTGAGGTACCATTTTTCTCGGAAGGCTTTGGGAAATGCGGGGTGGGTTGAATGTTGTGGATCCACACAGATTCCAGAACTTTGCACCATAGAAATGTGAGGAAATTTAGTTTTTTCTTTACAAATTGAGGTTTTCAAGGGATTCTGGGTAGCAGAACCTGGTGAAAGCCAGGCAAATCACCCCATCATGGATTCCCCTGGGTGTCTACTTTCAGAAAATGTATAGGTTTGCTAGGTTTCCCTATGTGCCAGTAGAGCTAGGGTTCAAAATCTACAGCTAGGCACTTTGCAAAAAAGAGTCAGTTTCACTGTGAAAATGTGGTATGTCCATGTAGCGTTTTGGGACATTTCCTGTCTGGGGCACTAGGCCTACCTACACAAGTGAGGTATCAATTTTCTCGCAAGACATTGGAAAACACGGGGTGGGTGGAATTTTGTGGATCCAAGCACATTCCAGAACTTTCCACCACAGAAATGTGATGAAAATGTGTTTTTTGGGACAAATTTTGAGGTTTGCAATTGATTCTGGGTAACAGAAGCTGGTGAAAGCCAAACAAGTCACCCCATCCTGGATTTCCCTGGATGTTTAGTTTTCAAAAATGTATAGGTGTGCTAGGTTTCCCTAAGTGCCGGCAGAGCTTGGATTCAAAATCTACAGCTATGCACTTTGCAAAAAAAGTGTCAGTTTTCACTCTGAAAATATGGTGTTTCCATGTTGCGTTTTGGGCCGTTTCCTGTCATGTGCACTAGACCTACTCAGAGAAGTGGACACATTTTGAGGTTTGCAAGGGATTCTGGGTAACAGAACCTGGTTAGAGCCAGACAAGCCACCCCATCCTGGATTTCCCTGGGTGTCTAGTATTCACAAAAGTATAGGTTGGCTCAGTTTCCCTAGGTGCCGGCAGAGCTAGGGTTCAAAATATAGAGCTAGGCACTTTGCAAACAAAGGGTCCCTTTTCATTGTGAAAATGTGGTGTATCCAGGTTGCGTTTTGGGCTGTTTCGTGTCACGGGCACTAGGCCTACCCATACAAGTGAAGTACCATTTTTCTCAGAAGACTTTAGGGAACGCGGGGTGGGTGGAATTTTGTGGATCCATGCAGATTCCATAACTTTCCACCACAGAAATGTGAAGAAAATGTGTTTTTAAAAAAGAAAATTAGTTTTAGGTTTGCAAGGGATTCTGGGTAACAGAACCTGGTGAGAGCTAGTCAAGTCACCCCATCCTGGATTTCCCTGGTTGTCTAGTTTTTAAAAATGTGGTCTTCCCATGTTGTGTTTTGGGCCGTTTCCTGTCATGGGCACTAGGCCTACCCACAGAAGTGAGATACCATTTTTCTTGGAAGACTTTGGGGAACGCGGGGTGGGGGGGATTTTGTGGATCATTCAGATTCCAGAACTTCCCACCACAGAAATGTGAGGAAAGTGTGTTTTTGGGACACATTTTGAGGTTTGGGAAGGGATTCTGGGTAACAGAACCTGGTGAGAGCCAGTCAAATCACCCCATACTGGATTCCCATGGGTGTCTAGTTTTCACAAATGTATAGGTTTGCTAGGTTTCCCTAGGTGCCAGCAGAGATAGGGTTCAAAATCTACAGCTAGGCACTTTGCAAAAAATGGATCAGTTTTCACTGTGAAAATGTGGTGTGTCCATGTTGTGTTTTGGACCATTTTATGTCGCGGGCACTAGGCTTACCCACACAAGTGAAGTAGCATTGTTCTCAGAAGACTTTGGGGAAGGGGGGGTGGTTGGACTTTTTTGTATCCACACAGATTCCATAACTTTCCACCACAGAAATGTGAGGACAATTTGTTTTTTTGACAACTTTTTAGGTTTGCAAGCGATTCTGGTTAATAGAACCTGGTGAAAGCCAGTCAAGTCACCCCATCCTGGATTCCCCTTGGTGTCTGGTTCTCAAAAATATATAGTTTTGCTAGGTTTCCCTGGGTGCCCACAGAGCTAGGGTTCAAAATCTACAGCTAGGCACTTTGCAAAAAAAGGGTCGGTTTTCACTGTAAAAATAAAGTGTGTCCACATTCCGGTTTGAGTCGTTTTCTGTCACGGGCACGAGGCCTACCCACACAAGTGAGGTACCATTTTTATTGGGAGGCTTAGGGTAACAAAGATTTGTAGAGCAACTGTTATTACCTATTGACATTCGATGCATTTCTGCCTTCCAAATGAAAGACAATATGTAAGAAAGAAGTCATTTTGAAAAATGACCTATAATTCTCATGCTAGTATGGGTAATCACATTTTCGGAAATGTGCAAATATCTAGAGTTTCTAAACTCTATATTTTGTTCCAATTTCAGAAATACATAGGTGTCTTTCATACCGATTTTTTCATGTATATATTTTCCCAAATTAATTGTTATATACCCGGTACATAATAATAAAACCATTGCAAGACAGTGCCCAGTTATTGGCTTTGGGTTTGTCGGGTTCTTGGTGAACCTACAAGTCCTATATATCCCCACAACCCGAAGGTTCATCAGTGATGTCATTTGGGATGTCATAAGTGATGTCATCAGTGATGTCACTGACCATGTCATGAGTGATTTAATATGTGACCTCATCAGCAGTGCATTGCGGGTGCACGAGTTATAGTTAGCTGAACTAACTATAACAGGGGAATTTCTATGGTTTTGTACGAGTGAAATGTCCAACTAACTATAACGCCCCTGAAACCTATGGTTTTTTCAGTGAATTTCTAAGGTTTTTTTAAATGTTAATTTCTAACTATAATGTGCTTGAAACCTATGGTTTTTTCAGTGAATGTCAAAGGTTTTTTAAATGTTAATTTCTAACTATAATGTGCTTGAAACCTATAGTTTTTTCAGTGAATGTCAAAGGTTTTTTAAATGCTAATTTTTAACTATAACGTGCCGGAAACCTATGGTTTTTTCACTGAATTTCAAAGGTTTTTTAAATGCTAATTTCTATCTATGCCTACAGAGGTAGGACATGTACAGAAAGAAGAAAAAAGGCACAGAAAGAAGCAAAAGAAATGCAGAAAGAAGCAACAAAAGTCCACAAAGATGAAGAAAAGTGCAGGAAGAAGCACAATGTGCAGAAAGAACAAACAGAGGAGCAGAAAGAGGCCTTGTTGCAAAATCATCCTGTGCCCACAACTTTTTCAGATGGGTACTGGTGGAAACTGACTCTGACAAACCATGCCTAGAGCCAGTGCTATGCTAAATGACACTTAGAATACAGTGAAAACACCTACATACACTAGGGAACACTATGCGTTGGGGTACCCCTGTGATTAGCATGGCCTCCTCTGTAAGTCCCTAGTACATAATAGGACAGGGGGATTAAAACCACCTCCTAAAACGTGCCACAGGGTGCATTTTCACAGTGGTGAAGGGAGGGGGGCCTGAGGCGACATGTTTGCAAACACACCCAGTGGCCGTTTTAAGTTGGGAGATAAAGTCCCCTTGAATCCTGAGGGTCCCTGTGGTCCAACTAGCCCACTAAGTACCTCCAGTAAGCGCCACAGAGCTGTGTTGCACAGAGGTGTAAAAAGGGGCATGGCCTGGATGACCTCTCTGCAACGCAGGCCTGTGGTGCTTACCGGAGGTACCTGGTGGCCTAGTTGGCTCACAGGGGCCCTCAGGATTGAAGGGAACTTAATTCCCCAACTTAAAACACGCCACAGGTGTGTTTAAACAAGTCACCTCTGGCCGGCCCCCTCCCTTCACCACTGTGCAAAGGCACCCTGTGGCACGATTTAAGTTGGGGGATTAAGTCCCCTTGAATCCTGAGAGTCCCTGGGTCCAACTAGCACACCACGTACCTCCAGTAAGCACCACAGAGCTGCATTGCAGAGTGGTGGTCCAAGGCCATGGACCATTTTACACCTCTCTGCAATGGAACTCTGTGGCACCTACTGGCCGTACCTGGTGGGTTAGTTGGCCCTAGAGACCCTCAGGATTCAAGGGGCATTAATTCCCCAACTTAAAACAACCACAGGGCACTTTTGCACAATTGTGACATCAAGCCAAGCCCCCTACCTGCACCACTGCACAAATGCACCCCCTGATGCGTTGTAAATTGGGGGATTAAGTCCCCCTGAGTCTGGGACCTGAGATGACATGTGTGCAAACACACCCTGTGGTGCGTTTTAAGTTTGGGAATTAATTCCTCTTCAATTCTGAGGGTCCCTGGGGGCCAACTAGTCCACCACTTACCTCCAGTAAGCGCCACAGCTATGTTACAGAGTGATGTAAAAAGGGGCATGGCCTGGCCACCTATCTGCAACGCAGAACAGTGGTGCTTACTGGAGGTAAGTGGTGGGCTAGTTGGCACCCAGGGAGCCTCAGGATTGAAGAGGAATTCATTCCCCAACTTAAAACACGCCACAGGGTGTGTTTGCACACATGTAACCTCAGGCCCCGCCCCTCCCTTCACCACTGTGCAAAAAAGCACCCTATGGCGCGTTTTGAGTTAGGGGATAAAGTCCCTTGAATCCTGATGGTCCCTGGGATTCAACTAGCTCACCAGGTACCTCCAGTAAGTGCCACAGAGCTGTGCTGCAGAGAGGTGTATATAGGAGCGTGGCCTCTGTACACCTCTCTGCAACGCAGCTCCCTGGCACATACTGGAGGTACCTGGTAGGCTAGTTGGCCCCCAGGGACCCTCAATATTCAAGGGGAATTAATTCCCCAACTTACAACTCACCAGGGGGCGCATTTGCACAGAGGTGAAGGCCACAGGGCAGGTTAGCACACATGTCACCTCAGGCCCGCCCCTGAGGTGACATGTGTGCAAACACACCCTGTGGCGCATTTTAAGTTGGGGAATTAATTCATCTTCAATCCTGAGGGTCACTGGGAGCCAACTAGCCAACCAGGTACCTCCAGTATGCGCCAGGGAGCTGCGTTGCAGAGAGGTGTAAAAAGGGGCGTGGCATCATTACACCTCTCGGCAAGGCAGCCCCCTGGCGCCTCTCTGCAACCCAGCTCTGGGGCTTTATTTAAATGAAGCACGGGAGCCTGCACTTCGTTTTTTTATTTTTGCGGCTTGATCTGCGGGTCCTCCGCACAACCCACGTTTTAAAAAAAACAAAAATGCTTTTTATGACCTTGGGGGTACTTGTGGGACCCCCTAAGCAGGCCTAGGGTGTCAGGGTGTTTCTACCCTGCCCCCTTTTCTTGTTTTGCACCTTAGTTTTTCTGTTTTCCTGTGCCTTGGTTCTACCGAGGCACAAGATGGCTGCCAACACTTCCTGGCTTGGAGTCTTGAGCCAATTAGCATGTAGCTTGTGATTGACAGGGTGCGCAGATCCACCATGCCTCTATATATTGATATATTTTTTATAGGTATTTTATATATATATATATTCACTGAAAAACCACAGGTTTCAGGGGTGTTATAGTTAGCTGGACATTTCACTCGTACAAAACCATTGAAATTCCCCCGTTATAGTTAGTTGTACTAACAATAACTCGCGCGCCCGAAATCCACTGCTGATGATGTCACATATGACATCATTCATGACATGGTCAGTGACATCACTGATGACATCTCAAATGGAAATTCTTCACTATACCGCCAGGCTTTAAAAAGGTGAATGCAACGAAAGTCACTTGACGCATTGCAATGCAGTGCTTTCAAGGGGAGACCCCACAAAAAAGTACTCCTGCGGTACTGCAAGTATGAGGAAGCACGTGCATATTAGGCATCCGATCAACTTTGCCAGGGAGGAGTTAAGAAGATTGAGAAAGGTTCCTCCTGCTTCATCAGAAGGCCCGAGTACGAGTGGAGCAACACCATCAACCTCTACTGCACACCCTGATATTCGTCCCCAATTAGGCAAACTTAAATGACCTGTGTAAAATGTGGACGGCTGATAGCATATGGAGAACAGTCGGTGGATCTGGTGTGTCAAGCTGTTGACCACCACCATTGTTAGATTTATTTTCTCCTCTCCTCCCAGTTTTTAGTTAACTTTTCCCAGTTCTCGTTTTTTCCCCTGTGTTAAAAAAACAAACAAAAATACAAAATCGTTCAAAAAATCTCACCAAAAAAAAACAACAAAAAGAAAAAAAAGTTATTTTCAGAACTAACTAATCTGATTAAAGAAAGATCTAAACTAGTATGCTAGCGTGTGAAATTTAAGACAAATGTATATGTAGTGCATAATTGACTGTAAAAATAAATTTCTGATGTATGGAGAATGCATGAGTGCACAATTATAAGGAAGTGCTGCAGCATGACACTATAAACTGTTTAAGTACAGCGTGCTATAATACTTCCGAAGCACAAGGATGTAACATATGTACATAAATATGTTGCAACTCTGTACTTTGCTCTGCACAGCTGTACAAACGGCAGCCATGTGGTGACACAGGCCCCCCTTGCACTGTCATGGGGATGACCCGTACATTCACACAGTGTTAAGTTAGCATGGGTTTAGTAAGAAGTTAAAACGCCATTTTACTTTCCTGCTCTGCTTTGCACACGGCTCGCATTTGCGCTATTGTTTAGAGAAGGCCAAGTATTTTGCTTCACATGAGAAAGAAAGCAGTTTTTTCTGCATTTCTAAACTGCCTTGTTAGTTTTTTCGGTACAGTGAGCGCCTAGACAGTCAAGGTTATCCTGGACACTGTGTCTGTTGTTCAAAATGATCAGCGCACGTTCTAGGCATAACACACATGCAGCTGTGGCCACGTCAGATATTGGCGCGTTTAATAATGCACTGTGTAGGCATGATCACACACACTTGGAGAACATTTGTATGCTGAGCTCTTGTGCAGAATTCAATGTGATCCACTTCTGCTAAGTACCAGAGGTATGGGGCCGCCTAGCTAAGCCTATGAGACCTTCTATTAGTTATAAAATAACCACTAGCAAGGGAGGGTGGAATATAGGTGTATATTCAACCTGTTTCCATTAGCATTGTAACATGCTTTCTCCCATTGTATTTTATGGAATAATAACTATGCTAACAGTATTGATTCTGATAATATGTTCGCCTGTATTTGCTAAGAGGCTGTGCTTGAGATATCACAGTGTTAGAAATAAATATTTCAAACTTGCTCGTGTCTCATTTACTCCCTGTTTTGGACTGATATGAGAGTGTAACGAAAGAGTGTTCTTGTTTTCCACATCACCTGAGGTAGCCTAAGTTTCATGTTCTGGATTGACTAATCATAGGGGTTTTTGCTATGGGACGAAGAACCAATGAGTCACTGATGCTAGTCTGGTAGGGGATTTTGGGTACTAAGGTGAGTTTTGGCACATCCTAATTCTCTGAGGTCCTAAGTGACTATGCACAGTTCTGTGTAGGAACAGAATCCCTGCTACATGGCTCCCAACATGGTTTGGTCGTATTTACAAGACCCTTGAGTAGCTGATTTAAGGCGCCTACAAACAACCGCAATTGCAGTTATTAGGGCCTTAGTACAATATATCACCCGCAATGTCCAGGGCGGGGCCCCTGGTGTTGCGGCGCTTCCATCCGGACCAAGCGGTATGAAGCTTAGTCCCATAATGGTTAATGCAGTAATGGGCAAGCGTCCCCAAGAAAAGGATGATATGCCTTTCTGGCTTGCCGAGAAATTTGACCAACTGGAAGCAGTTTTTCCGAATACGACTCCAGTGGAAGCACACAGGATTCTGACCATTAGTTTGCCCAAGGACTTGGTACCGTGAGCCGGTGACTGTGAGTCATGGGGTAGGATTTTTGCGGCAGTGTACACGAGGTGCTTCGGCACTCCATCAATGACTGTCCTTCCTCGGTCATTAAGCGTGTTCAAGATGAGCACGGACCTGAGGCAGCGGTTGAATTGGGAATGAGGCTTTGCCGCATGTTTGACGTAGTTTCCCATCTCATCTTTGCTAATGTTAAGGGAGATGCGGTACGCTTTCAGGTGTCTAATGCCTTGCAGGCTGTTCCCGATGCCGATAAACCCCCACAGTTACCGAGAAATATTACGCCGGCTTATAAGACCATAGGCCGTAATAGTTTGGGTGTCAAGCCATTCTCCACTAAGGAGAAGAAACAAACACAGGCTTCTAAATCTGATAATGCAGATCAGCCTAAATCTCAAAAGCAGAATTGGGGTAAGAACAAAAAACAGGGGAAACAACAACAGAAATAGGAGTCGCGTCCTGCATCTCCAGTGCCTGCGTCTACTGATTGCATATATGATTTACGCGACCGCACTACGATTAAGTCACCTGATAGATTTCAGGTTTCTGATCAACGTTCTCCTCGTTCTTTACAGGACTCGTCGGCCTCATCGACCGGTGGTGGAAGAGGCGGCAGAGGTCGGGGTGGCCAGCAGAGTCGCGACCAACCCCGCCCGAAAGACGGAAAAGGCAAGCACGACGATTCTACACCAAAAAGACCCCAGTTTCAGAAATAGAAAGTCACCGCTTTAACAGCGCGATATGCCACAGATAGTGAGAATGCAGCTTTGGAATCAGACGTGGGCGCTGACGCTGCTGGACAGCGTGGCGGAGATTACCATTGTTCGAGAGGCACTCCGTCCACTATTGAAGGTGACAGCGACTGACCGGTATGTTGTTGTTGAGACAGCTGACACTAGGGTAGCTCCCCCTGACAGGCTTTATGAGATTAAACTTCTAATTGAAAGTGACATGCAACGTACCATAAAAGGGGTATTTTGGGAAAACTTGACTACTACGTATGACATTTTGTTAGCTGAGGCTGACTGGCCCCCACCTTTTGTTCTCGCTGCTCCGCGAGGGGAGGAGGTAATCCTCCCCAGTTTCAGGAGCACAGTGTCAAAGGACCATGCACTGAATTTTGCAGAAGAGTGGGCTATGGCCCTTGCACCTGCGTTGTACCGTACTCACTGTGGTTGGGATAAATTCTCCCCCCGACAGGAGATTCCCTTACGGTCTATGCCGCAGCCTCAACCCCAATATCCAATGCGACGTGAAGCTAAGGCTTCCGTAGCAGAAATCCTTGAACAATTGGAATATCAAGGAGTAATTGAAACTTGTGTGTCTCCGATGAATAACCCACTTTTTACTATGACCAAACCTGACAGTTCATACCGTTTGGTATTGGATTAGCGACATTTGAACTCGCATTGCCGTACCTGTGCAGTACAGAATACCCACGGCTCTGCCTTAGTGGATGGTCTTGTGCGAAAAAGATTTAAAACACCACTTGACATTTCCAATGGTTTTTTTGCCCACAACTTGTCTGGTTTAAGTTCCCAATGAACGAGTTTTACCAGTGGTGGCAAACAACGCCAATTTAAACACCTGGCTATGGGCTATAAGAATAGTCCAGGTGTCTTTGCTGCCCGTATCGTTTCTCTAATAGAGAGAGTCGACCCAGATGCGTGTTCGTATGTGGATGACATTTATCACACAGACGGTGAACTTTGGGCGCATCTGTGCCGCTTTGACCGCATAATTTGTTGTTTCGCGGACTTCGGTTACAAATTCAACTTTGCAAAGTCTCACATTGCAGAGTACACAGTGTTGTTCCTGGGCTATGAGCTCAACAATGAAGGTCGAGGATTGGCCCCTCACTTCTTGGAGAAATGCGCACAATTGCGCGCTCCGACAACTCTGTAGAAATTGCAATCTTTGTGGGATTTTTGAATTTCAGACATACTTACATTCCTGAATATGCCCAGCATATCAAGCCACTGTATGCTTTGATACAACCAACTTTTACCAAATCGTGCTGGCTGCCTGAACACTCATTTTGCAATCTTTGCAGGCTGATCTTCTAGAATCTAAATTCTTGCAGACTCGTAATAACCACACCAACTTGGTGATAAGAATTGTCCCTGGGGCGGTGGGTTTCACGTACCTTACTTTTAACGAAGGTGACACAGTACCAATTGCTTACAAGTCACACTTGTACACTTCGGCTGAAGTGAGGTTTTCCACTGTGGAAAAAGTTTTGACAGCATTTCAAATGGCGATTCTAAAGGAACGCGCACTGTCGCAGAGAAAACACGTGTTGGTTGTTACCCCGTATCTTGCCCTGGAAGCAGTGACGAAAGCCAGTGTACCAAATTCTAAAGCTTTGCACCCACGGTGGATACAATGGGCCACATCTTTGACGTCTCCGGATGTCACGTTTATTTTTGATGCCTCGTTGCAGTCGCAGGAGTACTTACAGTATGAATTTGTTCATCCTGATCCTTTGACTATGCGTCCATTGGAGGAGTTCCATTGTATCATTTACACTGATGGTTCTGCGCAAGTTGCGCATGGGTCTAAGCACGCATATATCTCAGCCTGTACAATTGTGGTCGGTACCATGTTGGATGGAGAATTCAAGTCCAAAGTCATGCATACACATATATTAGGGGACTGTACCGCCCAATTGGCAGAGCTCTGTGCTCTACTGCTTGCATTGGAGTACGCAGATCCTAGTGTGACTACTCTTATTGTGAGTGATTCTTACTACTGTGTCCAGTCTTACAATGACAATCTGTTCTTTTGGACTCAAAATGAATATCGAGATTCCAAAGGTAGCACAATAAAACATAAAATGATCTGGGTCCGAGTGGCTGAACTTAAACAGCGACTGCCACTCGCGTATGTAATTCACACTCTTGGTCATCAGCGTGTGGGAGTTCACGCTGTCGGAAATAGTTTGGCGGATGAGGCCGCTAAATCAGCAGTATCGACATATTTAGTTGCAGCAGTTAAACGTTACAAAACTAAAATTGATGATGAAATCTTGGCAGCAATTGCCGCTACTGAGAAGGGAAGTAAATGTCCTACGGGATTTCCTTTGAAGTATTCTTATCACTTAAGTCCTGATAAAGTTCCTTATGTGAAAATACCCGACGTTGGTGAAAGATTGATTCCCAACGCGGACCGCAGACACACGCTAATTACAGCTGCCCACGTAGGTGTTGCATCCGCGCATGCAGGCGTTTCGGCTACTGTATCTTAGCTACAACAACGATTCTGGTGGCGGGGCCTGTACAAACAGACGCATGATTACGTCCTTCAATTTGATATTTGCCAGCAGATCAAGCCTTCGTCTGCTACGCGTCCGCCACAGACTCATTTGTACATTTCTTATAAACCCCTTGGGTGCCTTTATTTGGATCACTGCGGTCCATTTTCTTTTGATTCTGCGTATAAGTACATCTTAGTAGCAGTTGATTCTTGCACATGCTTTGTCTGGGTCTGGCCACACTGCAGCACTGATTCGCGAACTGTCATAGGAGACTTGCGTGTCTTTGTGGGAATTTTTGCCTGTGGCACCTTCCATTCAGACCAGGGTCCAGCGTTCGCCTCTAAGCTGTACAAGGATGCCATGTGTTCATTAGGGGTCCAAGTCAAATTTTTGTCTCCATACTGACCTGAGGGTAATAGTGTTGTGGAGCGGATGAACCCTGATTTTAAGTTTAAGCAGCCTTTGACAGCCAGGGTTATAGGTGCTGGCAGGAACTGGCTAGCCCATCTCAATGGCGTACAGTGTGCGCTTAATAATCTCCCTAGAGGGTCTCTGGGTGGGCAGACCCCATACGAAATGCTTTTTGGTATCAAAATGTTCGTTCCAGACCGTGATGGTCTAGAACGGGTGGCGGCTGCTGCCCCTTTTGAAGTAGATGAACACTGTCATGTTTGACAGGATCTACAAAAGACGAGAGACAGTCTTGCAAAGGAACACTTGCCCTCCACATCTGATGCTGCGTTGCAGATCCCGGTAGTTGGCTGGCTACCCCAAGTCGGAGAACTGGTCCGACAGAAGGTCGAGAACAAGAAAGAATTTGGCCCCTCGTATTGAGCTCCAGTTCCTGTGCTTGGCGTGCAGGGAACAAGAACAGTCATTTTACCACCACTTCCAGGTCGTAAAAAAACGTCTAGGACAGAAAATTAAATCTGGATCCCCCTGCGATTACCTAACATCCAAACTATTTACCAAACTTGCTCCTATGTTGGTTCCACCCCCTTTCCTGCCTTCTAAACACATCCCTGATAGAAGCAGAATTCCCTAAAATCTGGAAGGCGGCTAGAGTAAAACCATTACTAAAAAAGCCCGGTGCGGATGTAAACACCTTTTCAAATTACCGCCCCATCTCCTTACTACCTTTCTCAGGGAAAGTGCTGGAGGCATTTGTAAACGAGCAGCTGATAGGCTATCTCGAGAGGAATAACCTACTCGACACCTCTCAGTCAGGTTTCCGTGCCGCGCATAGCACGTAGACAGCCCTGATCGAGGTAACTGACAACATCAGATGTGCCCTTGACAAACGTCAGTCTTGCATTCTGGTACTTTTAGACCTATCGGCTGCCTTTGACACCATCTCCCATCACATCTTGGTCAGAAGGCTGTGGGAGTATGGTGTCAAAGGGCAGGTTTTAAGGTGGTTCAGCAGTTATTTGTCAAATCGAACAACTACATTGCAAACAGATGAAACCTTAGCCAGCACACGGCCAGTTACAAGGGGTGTGCCACAAGGCTCCATCCTCAGTCCGTCGCTTTTCAATGTTTATATGGCCCCTTTGGCCAATCTCATTAGGGCACATGGATTTGATGTGTTATCTTATGCGGATGACACACAAATACTTGTTACCCTGGGCCACAACATTGATGATACCAAAAAACGTTTCAAAAAATGTTTGATGGAGGTTAAAAACTGGATGAGTCTGAACCACCTACAACTAAATGGTGCAAAATCTGAAATAATGACTTTCGGTCAAGCCAGTGTACACTGGACTCAGGACTGGTGGCCCCCGGAAATGGGGGAATGTCCGGTCCCAAAAGAATCCGTCCGCAATCTTGGTATCCACATGGATAATGAATTATCCATGAAGGACCACGTGAACCACACTGTTGGGACATGTTTTGGAATCATGCGAAGCCTACGCAGAGCTTTCAAATGGATACCAAAAGAAGCACGCAAGGTATTAGTGCAGGGCCTCATAATAAATAGGCTAGACTATTGCAATTCCATCCTGCTCGCCATAAATGAATTCCACATAAAGAAACTACAAGTTGTCCAAAACACTGCTGCCCGTCTGACTTTGGGACTCCCAAAACGATCCCCTTCCCTACCAAGCCTAAAAAACCTGCACTGGCTCCCCATAAAAAAAGAGCCATTTTTAAAACCATGTGTCTGGTGCACAAACATATGCATGGTACTGGACCAAAATACTGGAACCGAAAACTGACTTGGTACCAGCCTGGACGAGAACTGAGATCTAGCTCTAAGTTCCAACTCACGCCATCCAAAGTACAAACTGTCAGAAATGGTGGACGTGCCTTTTCTTATATGGCACCATTTCTGTGGAACAAACTTCCCTTAAACATCCGTGCAACGGTCAAACACATGAGTTTCCGAAAGTTGTTGAAAACATGGCTTTTTAGCTAGGTCTTTCTTCGTAGGATTTTTCACCTTTTCTTTTCTGGGATTGTCCGCATGCGCCATGAGACTCCCTCACGGGATGTGATATGTCTGCGCAATACAAATATCCACACTAGACTAGACTAAAAGAGGTACATCTCCATTGACAATGTCAAATTACACAGAGTGGCCGATTCTTCTTAGTATGATACCTGCAGTCTCCTGCCCGGCGCTACAGAGAAATTTTGTTCTGGTTCAGGCTCCTAGGAACAGGCCTGTGGATGTTGTTTTGGAAATGCCTGCAATTTCGAGTCCTTTATTGACCTCCTCACTCGATGTTCATCTTAATGAAACCGAATACACTTACCCCACTGACTTATCAATGCCCGATTTACAGACATGTATGGCCAATGATTCCAGATTTTCTTTTGACACTAACTCTTCCACATCGAAGTCTCCCTCAAAAATGTCTGTTTTTGCTACTTGGTTTAAAAAACATTTTTTGATTCCCCCTTGGACATACATCTGGCTGATTCTTTTTTCTATTTTTTTGTTCATGTCCATTGGATTTGTGGTGACTTTTTTCGGCCTTGAGAAAGGCCACTACTTTGAGGAAAGAACTGTGATTCGGCCAATTAATGGAACTTTGGCACCCCACTCTTCGTCCCACATCCACCGATTCCGGAGAGACTTGGCTTTTGTAAATATTACTGCTTGGCCCGTCTTAGATAGGATTGTTTGGGATGCTGTAAAATTTCAGATACATGGACCTACAGAGGTTATCAATGTACCGAATATCCAAAGAGTTTCTATTGGAGATGTGATTAAACAGAACATTTGTTCTGATGATTGGGATGTTCAAGCTGTAGAGGCTTTGTTTTCAGACTTGAAATACTATGCTGCCTTTGATGCTGAAGATTTATATTTAGATTCTGCAAATTATGGTGATTTGTATTGTTACCAACATTTTGGCAATCACTACCTGCACAAGGCTAATACAAGGAGCAACATAGTTAACTACACCCAATGGGAACATTGTCCCGTGCCATTAGAAGGCAGCTCCAGTTCTTTTTTAAAGAAATTCACATACTTTACTGACTTCAATCAGTCAAGTGCTAATTCATTTTATTTTAAGATGACAGAAAAGTTCTCTTCCAAAGTTAGACTTACCCACACAAAATTATTGTATTCCAAGTCCTTTTTAGACCAGTTGGCTGTTGGGGGCTATGAACTGTGAAAAGATACAATAGATCTTAAATCTGTTTGGGGTTCTAAAAGTTGGCAGGTGCAAGGCACTGAGGCTTTGCATTGCGCGTGTCTCATCCCAAACCATATGCTGTTTTTCAATTCGACAATTTCTCAAACAACATGCTTTGGATTGGCTACTCCTAAAAAAACTGAATGCTGCTTATTTCCAGAATTAGAAGAATACCCCGGTTGGGATAATAATACCAGTTTGTCAATTAAAGAATTACAGGCCCTGATGCAGAATTCTACGTTTAACATTTCCAGCTTAGACCCTGAGGGTTGGTTGTTATGGCACAAAAGTACAGATTCCTACCAACATCGTTTTCTGGGTTTGGCCCCTGGCTACACAAAGGTTAGGGTTGATCCACGTTTTATAAGTGACCATTCTGTCACTACCTATTCAGTTTGCAAGGTATGCCAGAGTTGGCTCAAACACTCGACTTTGGCGTCGGTTAAGGTGCATTTATCTAAACTAACTGACGATGTTGGTCTGAATGATTTTGTTAAGGGTCCTGCTTCGGGCAGATCTAAACGTTGGATATATGCTGCTTACAATGAGATTTGGAAACTGTCTCAGATTGAGGCTGCTTCTAGATTGAGAGCTATAGATCAGGGGAATTTAGAAAAAGTGCTTGCAGTAGTAGATAATAGCATTAACACACTGTCTTCCCGCATTTATACATTAGATAATATTGTTTCATCTGTTGTTGATATTTTGCAAGAAAATGTTTCTGTGTTATTTCATGGTCAAAATCAACTGCGTTCTATCATGCAGTTTGCATGGACTTTGCAAACGTTGAAAGCTGGCATAGTGCCCTGGGACTACATGAACACTACCTCGCTATTTGCCCTGTTTAATTTGACTGACAAGCAGCAGTTTATGTCAATGACGGATGCCACGTTTTCTATGTTACATATTGAAAAATTGGAACCATTACCATTTTCTGTGTTCGAGACAAATTTTGCTGTGTGGCTTATCCATGGATTAATAACGCTGCCTTTTTTGCTTTTCAAATTTGAAGCTTGCATGAAGTGTTATGCTTTAGGCAGGTATGAACCTTTAGGCTGCGCTTATCTCCATGAAGCTTGGTCACTGCTGTTTACTTCTGGATGTCTGAGGGAGGGTAAAGAAGTTTTTTTGAACGGTGAGGACTGAACCACGACGACTTATCACTCATTAATATGTAGGAATATACAATTGCATGGCTCTTGTAATCAGAATGTGCCTAATTTGGCTAGCGTTTAAAGGGTACCCCTACACCTGCTATCACACCGACATTCACTTTAATAACAAACGGTAGTTATTTACTTTTAAATAATGAAGATTGTTGTGGGATGATTGCCGGAATTCCCTACATAGTTACGGTTAAGGAAAGAGTAGTTTGTTGTAAAAACGTACTGTTTCCTCCTCCACACGGGAAGCTGGATGTTTCCTTCTGGCCGTCGATTCCGACCTTGAAAGCAGTGTTCAACAAAATGAGTCGTATAAGAGCTCTTTTGTCCCAGAAAGAGGTTGCCCTTACATCTGCTCAAGAAACATTTGTCCTTCATGTGGCAAACACCCGCACAGAAGTGCATGCTTTGTTAAATACTGATTTGCCCTTGCATTTTGGGGAGTTAATTCATACAATCTTTAACGCTTCCTCGACCACTGGGCTGGCTCAATTTTTTTAAATTGTTAGTAGTGGCCTTGTGACTTCCTTCCATACTATATTGGTGTGTTCCCAGCGTTTTTTCATTCGATTTTCTCCAGCCTCTTTGGTGGATTTCCCTTAATGCTCGCATTAGTGGCCGGTGTACTGCTATTGTTTTGTTTATTCCAAAATGGATGCACATCCTGTGTCAAACGACAATATGTCCCGGCTGTTGCTGCTCCGCAACCGAATGCTTAGTTACTATGGAGCGCTGCCTCTTGCTACATTGAGTGCGGCTTATGGATTATCGTTTCGATTTTCCTTTTTCACATGCGTCC
The DNA here is from genome assembly GCF_964261635.1 of Lissotriton helveticus. Taxonomy (NCBI): domain Eukaryota; kingdom Metazoa; phylum Chordata; class Amphibia; order Caudata; family Salamandridae; genus Lissotriton; species Lissotriton helveticus. Next base: position 414,342,755 of record NC_136071.1, on the reverse strand, counting down.
AGCCTGTTTTTCATTGCCTGAGCTGTGATTTCGACTGGTCCCTGGATTTGTGTCTCTGCAGTACGGTGTCTCCTAACGCGGATTATGATCAGCTGATGAGCCCCTTAGTTGCTCATGAATTGCTCTGTTCTGGTGGCGGGATTATGGCCTTTGCAGCCATCCATGGAGTCTTGGGACGTTGGAATGTATTTGCAGCGGCGCATGACTTCTTGGCTCGCAGTTACATTGAAGAAGACCCGAGTTATCTTCTCATGTTCTAGAGGCTCCGGTCATTGAGAAACATGTATGTTCATTCCCATTACTGAACTGGATGGCTGAAATGTTCTCGGATGAGAATACTTCCTGTTGGAGGCTGTCGCTTCATACTGTGCATACACACTGTTGGAGTGAGATTTTTTTCTTCGATCACTCTCTTTCAGGACTGACGTCATGTGTTGAACTGACTGAAAATTTGAGAAGGACTTGCACAGCTGGGGTGAATTCAATTTTAGCCTCTTGTAATGTCTGTGGCGTGCTTCCAGAGATGACGCTGTCTGTGCCAATCAGCGAGAATGCCAAAGGACTACTACCAAGCTTCCCCAACTTGGAGGAAGACTCCCTGGTGCACAGCACTCAAATAGCAACAAAGTCTGAATGTTAATATACAGTTCATCATAAAGTATAATCCACACAATTGAAATGTTCCACGATGTTTACTCAAAACACATTAACTTCATGAGTACTTCGTGAGTTTTTGAAAAATGAGTTCCATAAACAAATTCCAATGATACAACATCCAACGTTAATAATCCCAATGCATTTCAGGCTGATGACTGGCCCTTCCTCAGGGGGATGCTCTATAACAAAAAGAAAGTATCAATCTATCACTACACGATTCATAAAAGCGCCAGAATGCGTGATTACATCAATCAGTGTTGATGGAAACATGCCATCATGCTTACTAAACAACCATATAAAATAACCCAAAGGGGTGCCGTCCATTAATGAACTCAGGGCGTGTAAGTGAGTAAATGGCGCGCTGCATTAAACAAACGATGTGCTAGACACTGCAAGGTACGGAAAAGAAAACAGTCGCATGCATCCGTGTACTCGATGATCTACAACAGTGTGAACCACATGCCCCGCAAACGCTAAGCCGAAGCTGACTTTTACTCACGTGTTCACATACAAAATGTACCCATGTCGCCTAATCGCCTGAACCTACAAAAACGTAGTAGCCCATTAAAAACAAGCAGGTTACGCGTGCCTCAACGTTATTCTCATAGAGCGGTCCTCGGTAGAGGTACTTACGCTTCTAGGACTGCGTGTATTCCTTCATTCAGTGACCGGCACACAAAGTGTACCACCCGTGTGTCAGTGTGATTAGTAAACGCGGTGCGAGTTCCATGAACAAAAAATACGGTCTGAAGGAAAGGTAAACGAGCGCCATCTTAGAGGGGTCAAAAAGTACACTGGTAAAATGTGCACTCAATACCTTCAAATGAATAGTCGTACAGCCAAATAATGATCAGCTTAAAATGGTCTAAGAAACCCAAAAGTAACAACACATACAAAATTGTACATAAAAACATGATGGACATCTGACAGTAATCACAAATGCAAAGCAACTAATGTACAGTCTATAAGTAACACAGGAATTCCATCCTGTCATTTAATCCGTGCGGCTGCATCGTCGCCAGGAGGCGGATCCAGAAATTCTCTCTTTTTAATAAAGTGTTCTTATTGTTATGAGTCAGTGTGACTTGCTCCAGAATCAGATATTTCAATTGGGCTACTGTGTGATTGTGTTCAAGAAAATGTGCAGCAACTGTAGATTTGATGTTCCCAGTTCTAATGTTGCTTTTATGTTCCAATAGCCGTACTCGTATTTTTCTCTCAGTATGGCCAACATAACACTTCCCGCAGGGACACTTCAACATGTAAATAACATTAGAAGAATTACAGGTGGCATTGACTCGCAGTCTGATCGGGTGACCCTTCATAGGATGATTTGTGACATTCCCTTGTATACAATTGTTACAATTGCTACAATTGTAGCAAGGTCTGAGGCCTTTGAACATTTCCGGTTTCGTTTGCTCTCTGGGTTTAGACAACATCTCTTTTAAGTTACATCCTCTTGTATACGCAAACAAGGGTGGCTGTGAGAAGGCTCCCTGAAAATCTGGCTCCAGGCTAAGTAGAGACCAATGTTTATTGATGATGTCTTTAAATTGGTTGCTGATAACAGTGTACTTAGAAACAACCACCATCCGTGTGTTTTCTATTTTGGGTTTGACTTGCAACAGATCCTCTCTCTTGGTGTTCTCACACCGGGCCACTGCCTGGTCAAGTGTCTGCTGCGGGTAACCGCGTGCTTTGAACCTCTCCAGCATGTTTGACATTTCTTGTTTGCAAACATTATCTGCAGATACAATGCGTTTGACACGCAACAACTGAGAAAAAGGTAGATTTTGTTTCAACCCTGGTCGGTGAAAACTACGATAATGTAAAATTGAATTACGATCGGTGGGTTTTCTAAACATGGTTGTGGTCACTTTTCCAGCTTGTCTTTCGATCTTCACATCCAGGAAATGTATACACTGTTTGTCAAAGGTCCAGGTGAATTGTACTCGATCATTGACCTCATTCCATGATTGCAAAAAATCAGTGAGGGCATTCTCAGTCCCAGCCCATAAAATGAAAATGTCGTCAATTAATCTTAAATAGAGTCTGCCAAAGGCTTGCCATGATGGTTGAATTAAAGCATGTGATTCTTCAAAAGACTTCATGAATATATTAGCGTAAGACGGTGCGGCGCAATTTCCCATGGCCGTCCCGCATAGTTGATGGAACCATTTGTCAGATACCGTAAAATAGCTGTGATATAGAGTGAATATCATCAGTTCCATGAGTAATACTTGCAGATCTGCATCCAGATTTGAATTAGAAAGTTCTTGTTCCACGGCTGTTATACCTAAATCGTGAGGTATAGATGTGTACAGCGAATGCACGTCCACTGTGCACAATACTAACTCTTGATTGTCCAGTAAATCAGTGGCTTGTTTCAATTTCACCAGGAAATCAGTGGTGTCTCGAACATGCGATCTGGTGTTTAAAACAAATGGCTGAAGGTACCTATCCAGAAATTTGCCAATCGTTTCATGGATGCTCCCCTTGGTATTACTCATGGAACTGATGATATTCACTCTATATCACAGCTATTTTACGGTATCTGACAAATGGTTCCATCAACTATGCGGGACGGCCATGGGAAATTGCGCCCACCGTCTTACGCTAATATATTCATGAAGTCTTTTGAAGAATCACATGCTTTAATTCAACCATCATGGCAAGCCTTTGGCAGACTCTATTTAAGATTCATTGACGACATTTTCATTTTATGGGCAGGGACTGAGAATGCCCTCACTGATTTTTTGCAATCATGGAATGAGGTCAATGATCGAGTACAATTCACCTGGACCTTTGACAAACAGTGTATACATTTCCTGGATGTGAAGATCGAAAGACAAGCTGGAAAAGTGACCACAACCATGTTTAGAAAACCCACCGATCGTAATTCAATTTTACATTATCGTAGTTTTCACCGACCAGGGTTGAAACAAAATCTACCTTTTTCTCAGTTGTTGCGTGTCAAACGCATTGTATCTGCAGACAATGTTTGCAAACAAGAAATGTCAAACATGCTGGAGAGGTTCAAAGCACGCGGTTACCCGCAGCAGACACTAGACCAGGCAGTGGCCCGGTGTGAGAACACCAAGAGAGAGGATCTGTTGCAAGTCAAACCCAAAATAGAAAACACACGGATGGTGGTTGTTTCCAAGTACACTGTTATCAGCAACCAATTTAAAGACATCATCAATAAACATTGGTCTCTACTTAGCCTGGATCCAGATTTTCAGGGAGCCTTCTCACAGCCACCCTTGTTTGCGTATACAAGAGGATGTAACTTAAAAGAGATGTTGTCTAAACCCAGAGAGCAAACGAAACCGGAAATGTTCAAAGGCCTCAGTCCTTGCTACAATTGTAGCAATTGTAACAATTGTATACAAGGGAATGTCACAAATCATCCTATGAAGGGTCACCCGATCAGACTGCGAGTCAATGCCACCTGTAATTCTTCGAATGTTATTTACATGTTGAAGTGTCCCTGCGGGAAGTGTTATGTTGGCCATACTGAGAGAAAAATACGAGTACGGCTATTGGAACATAAAAGCATCATTAGAACTGGGATCATCAAATCTACAGTTGCTGCACATTTTCTTGAACACAATCACACAGTAGCCCAATTGAAATATCTGATACTGGAGCAAGTCACACTGACTCATAACAATAAGAACACTTTATTAAAAAGAGAGATTTCTGGATCCGCTTCCTGGCGACGATGCAGCCGCACGGATTAAATGACAGGGTGGAATTCCTGTGTTACTTATAGACAGTACATTAGTTGCTTTGCATTTGTGATTACTGTCAGATGTCCATCATGTTTTTATGTACAATTTTGTATGTGTTGTTACTTTTGGGTTTCTTAAACCATTTTAAGCTGATCATTATTTGGCTGTACGACTATTCATTTCATGGTATTGAGTGCACTTTTTACCAGTATACTTTTTGACCCCTCTAAGATGGCGCTCGTTTACCTTTCCTTCAGTCCGTCTTTTATGTTCATGGAACTCGCACCGCGTTTACTAATCACACTGACACACGGGTGGTACACTTTGTGAGCCGGTCACTGAATGAAGGAATACACGCAGTCCTAGAAGCGTAAGTACCTCTACCGAGGACCGCTCTATGAGAATAACGTTGAGGCACGCGTAACCTGCTTGTTTTTAATGCGCCACTACGTTTTTGTAGGTTCAGGCGATTAGGTGACATGGGTACATTTTGTATGTGAACACGTGAGTAAAAGTCAGCTTCGGCTTAGCGTTTGCGGGGCATGTGGTTCACACTGTTGTAGTTCATCGAGTACACGGATGCATGCGACTGTTTTCTTTTCCGTACCTTGCAGTGTCTAGCACATCGTTTGTTTAATGCAGCGTGCCATTTACACACTTACACGCCCTGAGTTCATTAATGGACGGCACCCCTTCGGGTTACTTTATATGGTTGTTTATTAAGCATGATGGCATGTTTCCACCAACACTGATTGATGTAATCACGCATTCTGGTGCTTTTATGAATCGTGTAGTGATAGATTGATACTTTCTTTTTGTTATAGAGCATTCCCCTGAGGAAGGGCTAGTCATCAGCCCGAAATGCATTGAGATTATTAACGTTGGATGTTGTATCATTGGAATTTGTTTATGGAACTCATTTTTCAGAAACTCACGAAGTACTCATGAAGTTAATGAGTTTTGAGTAAACATCGTGGAACATTTCAATTGTGTGGATTATACTTTATGACGAACTGTATATTAACATTCAGACTTTGTTGCTATTTGAGTGCTGTGCACCAGGGAGTCTTCCTCCAAGTTGGGGAAGCTTGGTAGTAGTCATGTGTTGAACAGCAGATTTTTTTCCTTATCCCTGGGTTTTGATGTCTGAAACATATTTAAGTTTTATTGACTCCCGTTCCCATACTGAATTTGATTGGTTTTTATTTCAGAGCTGTTTCCGTTTTTTCCATGTTTTGGCACATTTGAACTTGATTCTACTTTGAACGCGAACTCTGCTTTCATGGTTTGCCCTCTTTCTTCCATGTGCTCCGATCAAGAGAGGGTGTCATGGGTATGACCCGTACATTCACACAGTGTTAAGTTAGCATGGGTTTCTTAAGAAGTTTAAACGCCATGTTACTTTCCTGCTCTGCTTTGCACACGGCTCGCATTTGCGCTATGGTTTAGAGAAGGCCAAGTATTTTGCTTCACATGAGAAAGAAAGCTGTTTTTCTGCATTACTAAACTGCCTCGTTAGTTTTGTCTGTACAGGGAGTTCCTAGGCAGTCAAGGTTATCTTGGACACTGTGTCTGTTGTTCGAAATGATCAGTGCACGTTCTACCCATAACACACATGCAGCTGTGGCCACCTCGGATATTGGGGCGTTTAACAATGCCCTGCGTAGGCATGATCACACACACTTGGAGAACATTTGTATGCTGAGCGCTTGTGCAGAATTCGATGTGATCCACTTCTGCTAAGTACCAGAGGTATGAGGCCGCCTAGCTAAGCCTATGGGACCTTCTATTAGTTATAAAATAACCACTAGCAAGGGAGGGTGAAATATAGGTGTATATTCAACCTGTTTCCATTAGCATTGTAACATGCTTTCTCCCTTTGTATTTTATGGAATAATACCTATGCTGACAGTATTGATTCTGATAATATGTCTGCTTGTATTTGCTAAGATGCTGCGCTTGAGATCACGGCGTTAGAAATAAACATTTCAAACTAGCTCGTGTCTCATTTACTCCCTGTTTTGGACTGATATGAGAGTGTAACGAAAGAGTGTTCTTGTTTTCCACATCACCTGAGGAATCCTAAGTTTCATGTTCTGGGTTGACTAATCATTGGGGTTTTTGCTATAGGACGAAGAACCAATGAGTCACTGATGCTAGTCTGGTAGGGGATTTTGGGTACTAAGGTGAGTTTTGGCACACCCTAATTCACTGAGGTCCTAAGTCTCAATGCACAGTTATGTGTAGGAACAGAATCCCTGCTACAGCACCATGGTGCAAGGATGTCCGTGTCATGTAGAGATTGTTTTTGTGCAGGAAGGGACACCTTCTTGCACAAAAACAATCAGTAAAGGCATTTTTGTTCTTTAATATATGCTGTGCATTGCAGCATACATTGAAAGAGAAAAAATGAGAAGTGAAAACAATTTTCCTCGTTGTGCTTTCCTACATGAATAGGAGGATGGTGTAGCATTCACAAACATGTGATTTATGATTTCTGATAAATATGGAGATGTGTCTTGTTCTATGAGTGTTCTGTGCAAACACACACAGCAAAACTTATAGAACACCTTTTCAACGCAAAGTACTATGTATGATGAGATTATATTTACATGGAAAAGAAAAGGTATACAGAATGCCTTTTCTTCACCTTTTAAATAAGAAAGAGAGTTAATGGCTAGGCCAACTGTTATTTTGTGTACTGATAACAAAGAATACCAAACACTTACAACTACTTACGTTTTAGGAAACTCATATGACATTATTATATATTACTGAAGGGAAGGGATGTGATCTAATATGACGTGCAAAAACACTGACTGATGTAGTTTAAGTTAAAGAGTTTCATCTCTTTTAATTCTGAAATTTTCAAAACCTGCAAAACAACCATATTAGTCTATTCTGTACTATATCATATATCTTGCCGACTGGTGTTGTAAAGCTGTCCCCTATTTTATACCTTTTTGCATTACAATTTTCTGACAGAAAACTAGTCCATCTATGTTCCTTTTCTTCAACTGTGTGGAAACACAGTTCATTGTGCATTTTAAGACTTACTAAAACGTACCTCAACAGTAATACACATAAAAACAGTACACATTTTATTCATTTGTTTTTTATAATCTAAATGGTGATACATTTGATATCTTGAAATTAAGATCTGTAAAAAAAGAAAAAATAGTTATAACACATAATAATACATTTTTAACAGCACAGCATGATTTGAAAATTTTACAAAGTAATTTCTTTGCCTTTTTTGCTGCTCTCAGAATATATTGAATTTCACTAGAAACAGTGATTTCAATTGTACTCATCACATAACAGCGGGCAAAAAAACCAATCAATTAGATTGTTTAAAAAAAAAAATAATCCATATATAGTAAAATACTAGATAATACAAATCACACGTATATCAAATGATTACTGCTAAGAAAATGTTATAACTTAAATTTATAAACACTGTAAATAATGCCAGTTAAAATAATACACCGAGACAATGTGCAACAAAAAGTCCATAATTCAAAGAAATACATTTCCTTGAGGCCAAATTGTATTTTTGCAGTAATTTTTATGGAAATTATCCAAGGATAATCCTATGAAATGATGACAATAAATTCCTCAGAGGCTGAATTATCTTCCTAAAACTTTGGCTTTAAAAATATTAGGTAGGAATTTAGTAATTTGAAAGTCAAACGTTGTTTGAAAACCAACTCACCATCATTATAAAGACTCCAGCCTTTCTCACTTTTGAGATAGGCAGTGTAATGTTCAGATGTTATTGAAGGACCATCGTGGAAAATTATGGCTACTGCTACAAAAGTCCTTCCAGATATTGATAGTTGTGTACCTACAAAATGTTTTATTAAAGTGTCCAATTTTCTTCCGTCAGCTGTACAACGTTGCATCATTAAAATTATATATTTTCCTTATCTTTGGATAAATAATGTTGATAACATTTCTGATTTGCATTGCCTACACTCCATGTTTTAGTTTGCAGCTTTAACTAATTTACTGAAAGACACTGATTTACAGTCCGGTAATGTCAAATATAAAAATCTTTCAGTGTCTACATTAGTGCTACATGTATACATACAATTTTCACATTGATGTTCCCATTTATAACAAAGGCCAAAAATATTCTCTATGTCTACAACTTCATTTTCCAATTCTGTAAGCATATACATTAGAAACTCCTGAGCATCTTGTTGGATATTTTGTGTAAATTGTGTAGAACCAGAACATATATCCAAAATACTACGAACATCAGAAACGCTTTGTATTTTACTTTTATCTGTTCTCAATTTTTCATAAAGAGAATGTAACAAGGAACAAAATCTTTTTTCATGATTCTCCATAATTTGCTGTTGCAAACCTTTGAGAAAAAAAATACCATTGACCACTACATTAGCATAGCAGTTGACACCAGAACTATTTTCAAACTGAAAACCAACAATCTCTTCAACAGTGTCCTTTGTCTTTTTGCTTGCAATCACAACATTATCTTGTTTTTTTTCCCTTCTCTACACCTTCAGTACAGATATTCTCATACCTTCTTTTTCGACCAACCACATGCTTTTCAAATACAGGATATTGACCTAAATTAGGAGCATATGTTCTTCTTAACCTATTGTACTCTTTGACACAGTTGGCATCTGCAGTAATCTTAGTATCATCAAAATCAATCAAAAACAAACCAGATAATGTTCTGACTCGCGACAAAGCAACATATGCCATACCCTCTTTAAACACAGTATTTCCAATGTTCACCAAAGCACTGTCAACAATTAAACCTTGAGATTTATGAATAGTTACTGCATATGCCAGAGAAACTGGAAACTGTTTTCTACGGACATATAAATCTTTCACAAGCAAAAAACGAACAGAAAGACTACCAATTTGTTTCACTTCTTCAATCCGATCAAATTTAATCTTTAAGACTTCAATACCATCTTCATTTTGATAATTACCAAAATCCACAACTTTGCCCATTGCTCCATTAACTAAACCTTTTTCTACATCCAAATTATGCCTTAAAATTATCCAACAGTTTCTACATGCATATAGATTCTTTTCTAAACCAGCAGCTTTAGATATTGATTTTTCTAAAGAATCCAATTTTGTCTTCAATTTTTCGGTTAAAATAATAGTGAATCCTTCATGTTTTATTTTATCAATAGCTTCCATTTTTATTATTTCTTCATTTTCCAATTTCAAAAGTTGTTCATTGAATATAGAACACTCACGCAGTGTTGGCATTAAGCAGATTACAGATTTCTTGTCTGCAATTTCCATGTATATTTTCCAGGGACTATATTTTCATTTGGAAACAAATTGGAAAGTAATCAAGTCTGTAAAGCTTGTTTGCCATGTTCTCTCAGTAGTCCAATTCTTATATCTTGGAGAATAGTTCCATAATCCACATCATTTGCCTGTCGCATATTTTTAATGAGTTCTTTGTATTCAAAATATGACCAATTGTTCACGTTTCCAACACTACCCAGAGACTTTCTGGTGTCTTTATGCGCAAGTGTTTTAAAAACTGGTTGTCCTTTTACAGGAGTCAGTTGCAGTAGATCTCCAAAAACTATGAAGTGGTTTCCTCCAAATAATACGTCATACTCTGTTTTAAGAATTTGCTGCATTCTTAAGTGCATAAAGGCAAGCATTAAGTTTGATACCATGCTTATCTCATCAATAATGAGAAGTTTCATTTTCTTCAAGACTCTTGAAACTTCACAGCAAGCTTCTCCGGATAGCTTGTGGTATTCCAATGTGTTTTCATGCTCTACTGGTAGCATTAGTGAACAATGTAAAGTAATTCCTTTAATGTTGTGTGCTGCCAACCCAGTTGGAGCAGTGACAACACAAGACAAATGCGACGCAGGTATTTTCTGTAGATAACTTGTAATTACTTTAATTAAAAAACTTTTTCCTGTTCTAGCTTGTCCACTCACGTACATTCGAATAGGTTGAAATGACGTACATGAGCACTCTTTCTTTTCATGAAGTAATCCATGGTCAATCTGTTGTCTCACTTGCTCATATATTTGTTTTTGCTCAACATTTAGTTGTTTTTCCAAATTTCCTAAGTTTGTTACATCTTCTTAAGCTTAATACATTGCTGTTTCCACCTCATTCATGGTGATTGCTGCTTCGTTTTCAACAATTGGTTGTCCTAGTGGATCTTGACTCAGCGCAGCAGAACTTTGACTGTCTTGAGAACTGTCTCTAGCAATCTCAGCTGCAATTGTAGCTTCTTGATCAATTTCATCGTTCAACATTTTCACATAAGTTGCAAAAGCACTTCATTGTATGCTATCTTTAAAAGCATTAAAGGAATCTTCATAGCTCTGGAAATCTCCAAGTAATTCCAATTCTGAACGCCATGGTTTAAACAGTTGTAAAAGAGATCTAAATAGTAAAATTCCCTTTTATCAGCAGTGTCACAACTCAGCTTCCTGTGAATAATCAAATTTCCTTTAGTTTGTTTCACCAAACATCCTTCAGAACCAATGACTCCATATTTTCCATCATTGATGTTCTCTGTAGTATTCCGTTTAAAAGTGTAGTTTTGCAGCACTTCATAGGGACACATGTTCTCAAGATGATGACTTCTGTTTGGGTAATATGTATCCAACATATTCGTTTTCAAAATATCTGTACTTTCTGGCTCTTTTGCTTCTAAATCTTCAATTTCTTGTACAGATTTCAGTACTCGATTTCGCATTGCTGCAAGTCCTAGACTCACATAAATGATTCTTGGAGATTTGGAGTATAGACTTGCAGATGATAACTGATCTGAGCAATCATATACTTCGATTTCTCAATGCGATAACATCTTCAAACTGAAACTGTATAATTTCTTACTTGGAGTTTTCTCGTGAGAAATCTCTTCCCACATTTCTTTCAATTCTGTCTTTTCTGATTTTGTAATATAAGATGTTACATATCGAGCAACAGCAATGGAATTGTCCGCAACATATTGAATATCCATGTTAGCACCACATGGACAAAATGACTGGGTTGTAGCCATTTATGTATTTTGACTCATCATTTCTTCTTAAGTTGTAGGTATTTTTTGGAGACTTTCTTGTGATAGTATGTCGCAAAGATGGCATAAAACTATTCACTCTTCCTTTCGATATTACAGGACGTGGAAATCCAAAATGACATTTGGTGTAGAACTTGTCCTTAGATTTGTACTTTCGTCAACAGTATTTTCCACATTGGTGGCTTTGGAATCGTACCACTTGTGCTCTTAAGTTGTTTTCTTCTGTGCTTTTGGGTACAGCACATGTTACATATTGTTCAATAAAACTCAAAACAGTATAATCTGCATCTGTTCCAAATTTGGGAGCGTCCTTAATCCATAACAGCAAATGTATATGAGGAGCACTTCTTGCTTGATACTCCTTTCTCCAAAAGTAATACACAACTTCTCCTAGAGGAGGATTTTTTTTATTGCAGATAAAAGACATCATAGCCTCAAATCTATGATTGAAATACCTGCATACATTAACAGGATCCAAAGAGCACAATTCTATAGGTGCCTTGTATTCAATGTTTTTTATATTCGAATTTGCCTCTCGAAGAAATTCTAGTAAATCATCCCAAGCGTACTCAGCACTGCTCAGGGTAAGGAACCATGTGGGAGTTCATAGGTTACGTAGCATCCATTTCAGTTCTCCATGACGACGGTACCAATATTCATTAGTCACACGCTGACATGCCATTAAATGAATGAGCTGAGATTCTAGATAATCATCTCTCTGGTTCACTTTATCCATAAATCTTTTGCAGATACATTTTGCAGATGTATTCCAGATTTTAGAATATGGTTGACTGCATATGAAAGTCCAGACAAGTCACTTTCAAACAAAAGATGAAATATTTAAGGGATACATTGTCGAAATCTTGGATCTTCTGCATATAATCTTGTTGTCCAATATTCAGATGCAGGAATCTGCACAGGACGTTCATCATATCGTCCTCCTTTTCCAGTTGGGAACAACTGTGGAAAACAATGAGCTTCCAAGCTCTCTTCCCATACACTCATGGGACTTCATTTTGCTTTTTTCATTTGGAACAAATCAATTGTGTTTCCCATCACTTCTTTTGAATGAAGTGGATGCACACTATAATGTTCATAGATTTCTTCAAATCTTAACATATCCACTTTTTCAATTTGTCCACTTGACGTTTCAGTCTCTTTTCTAAAAGTATTTCTTCTTCTCCTATATAAACATTCTTATAGTATGTATTGTTTTTTTATCAAATACAATGTTGCCTTTTGCACTTTCCTAACATCCACTAACTCCTGCCTCTTATTCTTAGTTGGCACACCATTAACAAGAATAACTAGAGGTTCACTTTCTACACTGTCTACACCACTAGTTTCAATATTGTTCCTTAAACCTAATGGTAAAAACACCACTCTTCCTTTTAATCCTCTTTGTAAATCTGAAGGAGGCAATTAACCTGTTTTAGGCTCCATACAAACAATAGCCTGAAACGGGTGTACACATTGAATGAGAATAGACTCATAGGTATTGAGATCTGTCAGTTCTGGAGGAATAGCAACTAACTCTAAATTATTATGCACAGCTCTTCGCAGGCATTCTATTCTCATCTAATTTGTTATAACAATATTTACAAATACGCTGATCAGAACCCAAATCAAAACAATTCTCTACCAACAAATAAGTTGCAAATTCCTTCCACGTATCATTATTTTCTTTTTCACTTTTAAAATACAGATCAACACTCCTAGTCTGATTTTTGTAGTGAGTTCTGCTACAACAAATACAAGGAAAAATTGGCCTTTCACCTGAAATCACCTTAAACTTTGTAATTTCATTTTCAAAATGTTTTTTACAACTATGTTCAACATTCTCTACAACATTTTCTTCTATTAATATTTGAGTTTCTTCACTCTCTTCTTCAGGACCAAAGTAACAAAACTCAATATCATCACAAACCTTTTTCACATCTGATACTGACCCTCACAAAAGAGCACTGTTCAACTCATTTAACTTTAGTGCTGGACTTTTCGCATAATACAATCTTCTCAATAACTTCCGCATTTGAGTATGATGTACTGCCAACAACCTGAAATGGTGAAAAACACTTTGACATACATTCCTAGAAAGACAAGCCAGAGAATGCCCTTGCAAACCAGTATGTTTTCTCACTCTGCCAGGGTCTAGTCCTTGCAACAGCTTAATCTTTTGTTTAACACTTTTTTACAATATGCTTGTAAGAAATTGCGTAATTTATCAATAGATTCTTGTCGTACACTACAAATAGAACTACAATCCCAAGTGTACACTGGGGCTTTAGGACGTCTACCTAGAAATTCATCAGCTATCACTTCTGCCTTTCTAGGAACCATTTGCTCTTTCTCAATTGGACAACCAGCTCTAACCTCATAAGCTCGACCACTGGTGTCAACTGCATGCAACAAATTATTGCTCTGTAAATTACTCTCTTCATTTAAAAAAGGCTCTGAACTTGAACTATGTTTACATTGCCCTAAAAAAATCACAAATATTAGCTTTGTTTGACTAGCGAAATTTGAACAACTGACTACAACCAATCTTGAGTGTATCAAGAAGAATCTGCTAAAGAGTGTCTAAGATAAGGAACTGTTGATAAATGGACCTAGGAGTATTTCTGACACTAACTTGATCTCCCATGTGTCGGTTTCCGATCCAATGGAAGGAACTTCTCGGGTGAATGCTGGAACTGGACTTAGTGCCAAGGGTGGTCAGATCCGCAGGGAATTTTGGATTCCACAAAGGGCAAGACTATAGAACATCACTCACTGGGAGAGGGTACAGCTAAAGCCTAGCAGGGAGGGAGGAAGGGACCATATAATACTAATGATCATAAGAATATGCTGCCACATATTGACTTACCACCTGAGTACGCACCCTATGTTGTTGTTCTGACAGGGATTCCAGATTTAGACAAGGGCAGCGCTGCATCGTATACCGAATTAAAGAATAAAATGATCCACTGGCTGAATACCATCAGACCCCTACCCCCTTATATGCACAGTCAAATTTTGTTTGCACGCAGAGTGAGCTGGGTGGGTCGGAGACCGAAAGATGTAGCGGGTAACTGCATAGTCGTCAATTTTAGAGACACATTTGTGAGAGGCCCTTCTACACTACGAGAACTAGTATTCAGAAATTTGACCTCAGCTATTTTTATACCCCTCCAACGCAAATGGATAACTTTGTTTTACAGGGAAAGACAAGCGAAAGGGGATTATTGCACGGCAATGTCAGTAACAGAACTGGGCTAGATGGTTTTGGCTTTGTGCGCAGGATCCCTCTTAGAAATAGATTCAGCGTGCTCGACATGGTGGACTGACTAACTCCAAACAGGTCAATCCAGCAGAGCGATATTACTCCGGATATGGGGGTTGAGGTCACGAGACAACAGTTAGATCGAAGTGATGTGTCGGGCCTATAGATAAATCCAGAGATACTATAGTTGGTGCCTGTGAGGAGGTGGGATATCCTATAGCTGTTTCTAAATCTAATAATTTTATATCTAGTGAGGGGGATTTTATACCTGAAACTACTATGACTATTGATAATAACTTTGGGTCTCTTGTAGTTATAGATAGACGAGATTTGGAGGTGACCTTTGAGAGTATACCACAAGCAAGCAAACACAGACCTAATAGAGGAGAATCGCAGAGCCAGATAGGGAGCTCACAAGGAGATATTACTATTTCAACAGATCCAAACCAATATTTAAGACCACAGAAACGAGTAATATTTTAATGAGTCTATCGTGGAATATTGCAGGGCTCGCATCCAAGGTGAGAGACCCCTCTTGGCTAATATTTATAAAGGATTATTCTATCATCTGCCTGCAAGAATCATGGGCAGTTGAGGCATCACATATAATTGGCTATCGTACATTCCATACCCCTGCCAGTCTTAGCACGATGGGACGTAATAAAGGGGGATTATGTACTTATGTGTCTAACCTGGCGGGTGAACTGGTAGTGAAACTTGAGAATGGGTCCGAATTCTACCAGATACTGTCAGTATGTTTTGGGGGAGAGAAGGGAACAGTTCTAATAAATTTTTATAATAACATCCCGAAAACTGAAATCAATAAGGTACTAGAAGAATTATGTCAAACCCTGAAACACATAGAAGAACATCTGCTGGGGGATATGTGTTTAATATCGGCTGGCGATTTTAACTGTTCTCTATGCCCATATAACCACTTGGGTATCTGTGATATGGGTAAAGACAAAGAAGACCCTCTAACACATTTTTCCCATACTATTATTGGGGACTTGCTGAATGAAATAATTTTCCAATTTGACTTGGGCTTTGCTAACGAACTATGTACACCCCCTGTACCCCCTTTGAGCCAACCTTTATTGGGAGGGGGTGTAACTCAGTAATTGACTTTGCTCTTACGTCAAAATTGTATTCTTGCAATGTTTATACTTGTAAAACATGCAAAATAGCGATGAGTGACCATCACCCGATTACGCTACATTTTTTCCTTGCAGGGGGTAAAAAAACATCCAAAGCAATAAAAAAAATATATAATTATAAAATAAATCTCGCAAGGAGAAATGGATATATTATAAATTGGACCAAAGTGGAACCAATGGTTTTTCTTGAAACCCTAGTTAAAAATAAATATAGGGATTTTGAAACATGCCTCTCACAGACAGGTGATAATGCACTAGTCTTCGAGGCCTTCCTTAGAAACACTGGGGAAACACGAAATCTTCTCACTAGGATGCAGAAATAGGGCATGAATAAGGCACAGGGCTGGTTCGATAGGGACTGTAGCAAGGCACATGCTCATTTAATGAAGGTCCTAAAACAAGAGACCAGAAGTAAGGAAGAAGTGAGGCTGGCCAGAACTGATTACCAACTAGCAATTACAAAGCGTAAGACCCAGTTGAAAATGGAAGCTTGGCAGGCGCTACATCAGGCCTTTATAACAAAGGATAACATGGGCTTCTGGAGGGCTGTTAATGCCCCCTTTTTCACAAATAGGGAAACCGATATTATCGACGTGGCAATCACGGAAAATAAATGGGTTAATTATTTTAAGGACCTTTATGAGACTGACGTCTTTACCCAGAGTGAGGGAATTACTGCTGTAGAGGGAGATGATAATGTTCATATTACATCCTTTCCCTTGAACATCGAAATCTCCTAAGAAGAAGTTTTAACAGCCATTAACGAGAGTGTCTCAGGGAAAGCCCCAGGACCTGATGGTGTGCCAGTGGACGTATACAAGTCTAATACTGAGCTATGGGCCCCGCTCCTAACAAATGTTTTGAATAGTTGTAATAGACATAGGTTTATCCCCACTTGGCTAGATGCTATTGTGATTCCCATCTTCAAAAAAGGGAGATAGAAATTAACCTAATTGCTTTCGTCCAATTTCATTACTGGACTCACTTATGAAAGTCGCCGGGAGGGTTATTTTTAATAAATTACAGTTTTGGGTAGAAGAGACGGGCTTACTTTCAAAGTTTCAATACGGGTTTAGGGCAGGACTGGGAATGACTGAACAGGGAATAAATCTAGCTCTGCTCATAGGTAAATATGTATTAGCAAAAAGGGAAAAACTTTTTTTAACGTTTGTCGACCTAAGTTCAGCCTTCGACTGTTTAAACCATGATAAACTCTGGAGCACCTTGTGGTTGAGTTTTTTTGGAATAAATATCCTTTTTCTGACTTTTTCTTCTTCTTTCTTTCTGTGGCATGATAACTTTATTTTAACAATGATAAACAGTATCTGTAGAAAATAAAGAGATATAAGTATTTATTAAAAACTTTAAAAAATGATCAATTTTTATTACTATATAAACACATTTCATATAAATTCTAACTAATAAATTGTAGGCCTGAAGCACAACTGTGAAGGTTGTAAGAGCACTACATATATAGTGCATACCAGTTTGAAGCACTCCATAACACTAAAACCTGAAGCACTGTATGAGTACATGCATATTTTCTAAATGATCACAATACTATAAGGAAAGACACTGAGTGAATTCATAATTGGTTCACTTGTCCTTTAGTAAATAGATTACTGCATAAACAGTCACTATGGTTTTGAAACAGTACAGATTTAGAATTTAGAGTAGTGCAGTGTTGTTTGTCTAGTGTAGGGACTCGTGCTGGGGTAGTGTTCTAGGGTAGTTCAGTGGTATTTGGGTAGTGTAGGAGGTCGTGCTGGGGTAATGTTTTTAGAGTTTAGGGTACTGCACTGGTGATTGGGTAGTATAGGTGGTCGTACTGGGGGTAGATTTAGGGTTTAGGGTAGTGCAGTGGTCTTTGTGTAGTGTAGGGGGGTCCTGCTGGGGTAGTGTTCTAGGATAGTGCAGTCGAGATTGGGTAGTGTAGGAGCTTGTGCTGAGATTGATTTAATGTTTAGGGTAGTGCAATGGTGTTTGGGTAGTGTAGGGGGTTGTACTGTGGTAGATTAAGGGTTTAGGGTAGTGCAGTGGTCTTTGTGTAGTGTAGTGGGTCCTGCTGGGACAGTGTTCTATGATAGTGCAGTGGTGTTTATATAGTGTACAGGGTCATGCTAAGGATAGTGTTTTAGGATTTAAGATAGTGCAGTGGTGTTTGTATACTGTAGGTGGTCAGGCTGGGTAGGGAAATGATGTTTGACTAGTGTAGGAGGTCGTGCTGAGGTACTGTTCTAGGGTAGTGCAGTAGTGTTTATGTAGTGTATGGGGTCATAATAGGGATAGTGTTTTAGAGTTTAAGGTACTGTAGTGATGTTTGTGTAGTGTTTTACGTTAGTACAGTAGTGTTTCCGTAGTGTACGGGGTCATGCTGGAGTATTGTTCTACGATAGTGCAGTCATGATTGGGTAGTGTAGGAGGTGGTGGTAAGATAGATTTAATGTTTAGGGTAATGCAATGGTATTTGAGTAGTGTCCGGGGTCGTGCTGCGTAGTGTTTTATTGTTTAGGGTAGTACACCGGTGTTTATACAGTGTAGGGGGTCATACTAGGGGTAGATTTAGAGTTTAGAGTACTGCACTGGTCTTTCTGTAGTATAGAGGGTCGTGCTGTGGTAGTGTTTTAGTGTAGTGCAGTACTGTATCAATAGTATAGGGGGTCATGCTGGTGTTGATTTAAGATTTAGGGTAGTACAATGGTGTTTGGGTACTGTAGTGGGTCGTGCTGTTATAGTGTTTTAGAGCTTAGGGTAGTGCATTGGGGAATGGGTAGTGTAGGAGGTCGTGCTGGGGTAGTGTTTTAGGGTAGTGCAGTGGTGTTTATGTAGTGTACAGGGTCATGGTAGGGATAGCGTTTCAGGCTTTAAGGTAGTGCAGTGGTGTTTGTGTAGTGTAGGGGGTCGTAGTAGGGTAGTGTTCGAGGAAATAAAGTTATGTTTGGGTAATGTAGGAGGTTGTGCTAGGATAGATTTTAGGTTAAGAGTAGAAAAGTGGTGAATAGGTAGTGTAGGTATTTATGCTGGAGGTACACTAAGGGTTTACAGTAGTGCAGTAGTGTTTGGGTAGTGTAGGAAATCATACTAGTGAAAGTGTCACTACAAGACTACGTGCACTCATTTCTCAACAAAAACATCAAGCATACATTCTTTATATTTCAGAACTGCATTTTACTATTAATACTAAACTCATTTTGGAAACACATAACCAACGACTATTTTCTAATTCTACGAAAATGTGAGAACACAATACGTTTTTAACCAATTACATGTCGGGAAAGACATGAACTATCAAAGTGCTTCTCTTAGAGTGATTCCTAAATGCACAAACTCACTATGTGGTTCTAAACAAATAACAATGTTTCTATAAATACAGTAGTAAGATAGTATAGTGGTGTTTGGGTAGTGTAAGGGGTCCTGCTGTGATAGATTTAAGCTTTAGAGTAGTGAAATGGTGATTAGGTAGTATAAGGAGTCATACTGGTGTAGTGTTCTAGCATAGTACAGTGGTGTTTATATACCATAGGAGATCATGCTAGGAATAGCGTTTCAGACTTTAAGGTAGTGCAGTAGTGTTTGTGTAGTGTATGGGATCGAGTTAGGGTAGACGTCTAGAAAATAAACTGGTATTAGGGTAGTGTAGGAGGTTCTGCTAGGGTGGATTTAAGGTTTAGGGTAAGAAAGTGGTGAATAGGTAGTGTAAGTAGTCATGCTGGTGGTAGATTAAGAGTTTACATAAGTGCAGTGGTGTTTGGGTAGTGTAGGAAATCATACTGTGGGTAGTGTCACTGCAAGACTACACGTACTTATGTGTCTGCAAAAACATCAAGCATGCATTCCATACATTTCAGAACTGCATTTTACTATTAATACTAAACTCATTTTGGAAACACATAACCAATGACTATTTTCTAATTCTACCAAAATGTGAGAACATGATACGTTTCTAACTAATAGCATATCGGAAAACACATGAAGGGGCATATTATCAAGCAGGGCGTTAAAATTATCGCTGTTTTAAATGCACAGAAGACACAGTGTGTGATTCTAGACAAATAACACTACCCCTTCTATTTTACCAAAACACATTTCGTAGTCTAGAATGAGTACTACATTTTAATGTACAAACTTCACTCATTTTTGCAAATAAATAAAAAATAACTGGTTTCTAATGCTATCAAAACATGAGAACAGCATAGTTATCTGTGTGCAAGCACATAAAATAAACAAATGCT
Organism: Lissotriton helveticus; assembly: GCF_964261635.1. Taxonomy (NCBI): domain Eukaryota; kingdom Metazoa; phylum Chordata; class Amphibia; order Caudata; family Salamandridae; genus Lissotriton; species Lissotriton helveticus. Next base: position 414,322,662 of record NC_136071.1, on the reverse strand, counting down.
TATCTCAGAATGCTTTCTAAATGCACACACACTCACAATAAAATTCTAGAGAAAAAAAGTATTCCCTTGACTTTAGCAGAACATACACATTACTCTGATTAAAACCAAAATGCACCACATACATTCCATCACAAATTTCATTTATTCTTTATTTTCGGTCACTTGGACCATAAAAGATACAGTTTATAAAATCATTACATGTCAATGCTGCTTCTACATACTACGTTTCAGAAATATAATCAACATGTGGCACAGGGGCAAAGATAGCTAGGTAATAAAAAAAGCATTTTTTGCTCTCAGCCTCTACACACTCAAAATTCACTAGTTCATAATACATTAAAATTTTGTTTTAAAAACGGTTATAAATATTACATCATTAAAAAGATCATACACAAGGTGACCTCAGAGGGTAGATGGGGATGGCTAAAAAAGTTGTCACACAAAAAGTTAAAAAAGATACAAATAATCCTTATGTTATTTCATCTTTGGGTTAAAATCTTGGGCTACATTCAACCCTAAAATTTCAACCCCATTCTTTTCCTAATCAGGAATACATTAAATAGGAATCTACTTACAGAAAAGACTATAGTTTGTGATGAATCAGTTTTCAATATGCGCTCAGCAACACTATAACGCCTTATGCCTAAAAGCTTACATAGGGGTCTAATCCAGCGGTTTCTGGCGGTTGTATACGCAGGGCAAAAAAATAATATATGGGCTTCATTTTCTATTTCTGATGCTACACATTTAGGACATGTGTTATTTCTTGAGCCCGCCTCGTTTCCTTTCCAATTAGCCGTGTTGGAGCCTATTTGCAAGATACCATAACTAAACTGTAAGTATAAGGATTTAGCTAAGGGAGGTTCTATCTCATCCAAGAATGGCTCTAAGGAAGGTACATCTTTGAATGCTAGAAATTTCACAGTTAGCGGCCCCACAGATGAATTGTGTATTAAGTTGTTATTTATGTGGGCCCAAAATATCATTTTTAGCTGTTTTTTACTTAATGATTGTAACTGTTGTGGGTCGTCCCAGTAGTGTGGTAGGTCTAGCTTTTGCATCCACGTCATAACGTGATTTAACCATGGAATATCCTTAGTTCGATTGGCCTTTAAGATTTCAACCAAGCCAGTTTTATAATGGATCAGTTCGGGGGTGGTCCAGATCCTGACCCAAAACAAAAGTGGTCTTAGGGCCGCATGATGGTCTGTACTTTTTATATTTAAATCCAAAGAAACTGGCAGCAAAGGGGTCCTGTTGGGAAGCTTTAGTATTTGCCTGTAAAATGTTTTTTCTTCCCGCTCAAAGCTCTTCCGACACTGGGGGCCCCAAATCTCAGCTCCGTAGAGTGCGGCAGATTATGCTTTGAATTTGAATATCTCCAGTGCAGGTGAAACAGCCCTGCATGTGCTAGCCTCATGTTTTTTCGAAATTGGTACCGAGTTCTGGACCATCATAATCCTGCTTTTTTCCAGGTCATTTTGCTATCCAAGTTGATTCCTAGATAATTAAAACTGTCTACGTATTCCAGTGGCTGGTTATTTAAAACAAGGTTTTTTTAAAAAGATTTGTGGGGGTTTAGTGACATGTATTTCATTTTACTGGAGTTTATTTCAAGTCCCTTTTGTAAACAATATCTATCGAAGGTGTCTACTAGTGATTGAAGTCCCTTTGGTGTTTGAGATATTAAAATTGTGTCGTCGGCGAATAATAAAGCTGATACCACCTCTCCCCCCAGGCGAGGAGAATGATGCGTACTTTCTGATAGAAAGTCGGGGATGTCGTTTACGTATAGTGAGAAGAGGGTTGGTGCCAATACGCACCCTTGACTTACTCCTCTTCCCACCGGAATTGTTTTTGTTAATTCTCCCCCTGGCCCCCAACGCACTGTGGCATAGCTTCCAGTATGTAACTTTATTAGTTGCCTTAGTATTTCCAAAGGGACCCCGATTTTCCTTAGGGTCTCCCATAGCTGAGAGCGAGGGACTAGGTCAAATGCAGCCCTTAAATCTATAAAAGCGACATAAAGGCTGCCCTTCCTAATTATAATGTATTTCCAGTAAATACACATGAACCTAAAAACTTGGTCAAGTGTGCTTGTTTTCGCTCTAAACCCCGCTTGAAACTTCGTTAAAATATCCACCTCATCCATCCATTCTGTTAGTCTGTTTAAAATATGCCTAGCATAGATTTTTTGTAGTATGTCTAGTAAACGAAATTGTGCGGTAGTTAGCTGGATCTTGGCGGTTGCCCTTTTTAAAAATCATAACTATCTCAGCCCCTTTCCACGTATGGGGAATTGGTGTCCCAGCGGCTATCGAGTTGCACAAGAAATTTACATAAGGGCCCCAGACTTCTAAGTCGTGTTTTAATAAATCGCCTGGGATCCTATCCGGTCCTGGCGCCTTCTATGCTTTCATAGCACCTATTGCTTTAGTAGTCTCCTCCTGGCTAAAGTACAGTACAGTGGCCAAACTGTTGTCGTATATGCCATTTATTATTGTACATTCATCCCCACTATAATCCTGGTAGAGGTTAGTGAAGTGGTCAACCCAGGTTTTCTCATCCAAGTAGAGATCTTTATTACTTTTCCCGGTTTTATTTCCCTTGGCAATAAGGCACCAGAAGGCAGCCTGGTCTTTGCTTCTAGCGGCAGCTATTAGGTCCGACCACAAGTCGTTGTCCCAGGCCTTCCTAGCTTCTAGTAGTGCCTTTTTATACTTTTGCCTATACGTACTAATTTCTAAATAGCTCTTGTTTTTAATGGCATGTATAAGCTCCGTCTTTGCTACTCTACATTCCTTACTGTACCAGGGGTTGGCAATCTCATAGTGCTTGCTAGACCCTTTATCTTCCTTTTTGTACAATTTCGTCAGTAACGGGAGTAGAGCTTCTACTAAGGTGTAGTGTAAATGTAACACCTTATCGTCTCCTTCTTTTAATTCTTGGAGTGGAGTAGCTATGTCTGAGAATGTGTTATAAATATCTGCCATTTTTTCATCTTTGGCTAGGATGTAGGGCCATTTTGTGGCTCTTCTATTGTTACTTATTTGTAGCTCTTCAGTAGTTAGTATACTCTCTTGCGCCCGTTTATTACTAGTTTTAAATAGATGAGATTCTAGTACTAGTTCTAGAGGATAATGGTCGCTCTCCTCCCTGGTAATAATCCTCAGATCTATTGTAGTGAACCATAGGTTTAAAGACAGCATTATGTAATCTATCTGGCTTAAGGAATTACCTCTATGGAATGTACAACCTCCAGGTCTATCTGAGGGTAGGCGACCATTACACGCCCGTAGTTCATGCTCTACTGTTAATTTCAAGAGTTGTGTCGCTGCTACTGTACATTTGGTCTCCCTACTATGATCAAGAGAGGGAATGTTATAAGCCAAGTCTTGTTCTTCAAAAAGGTCACCTATGCCTGTCAAGGGTTCGTATTTGCAATTTAAATCCCCGCCGCAGATTACACCTGACTCAGCCTCTAGTAACGCTAAACAGTGATCCAGTTGTTCAATAACTGGTGATTCATTGCTACTGCTATGGGGTCTGTTAGAAACATTGAATAGATATATTAACCTGTTATCACGCATTACAACTTTTAACCCCAATATATCAGGGGAGTCAATACATAAAGGGATTATATCTACTTCTAAGGTGATACCGATCCAAATGACTAAACCTCCTGAAGGTCTGCTTCTACCACACTTGCTCGCATTTACGCTATATGTTTTGTAACCCAGTCTCTGGGGGGATTCTTGTGACCACGTCTCTTGTAAGAATACTATATCATACTGATCTATGAACTCACTCCAGGAGCCATCTACTAAATTCTTGTTAAGTCCAGCGATGTTCCAGGAGACTAACTTTGTTTTAAGGCTTATGGTTTCTCTCCTAGCTTCTGCTGTCGCTTCAGCAACTGAGGTTAGTGATATATCATTAGTGGTCTTATACTTGGTTTGTGGGTGAAGATTTACATTACCCTCTGCTGTAATTGCTCCAGGTACAGCACCATCTACTATTCCATTTATCACAGTAGCTCTCGGTGATGACCCTGGCACTTCCAGTCTTTCTACTCCCTTGGAACTTTTTACTTCCAGGTCTGAATACTCTTTAGAGTTGAAATCGACCCAGTCTTTATCCTTTAGTCTGGGTTCGAAGCCCGCAACGTTCCAGCTAGGTATTTTTAAGTAGTGGTCGTTAATCCGCTCAGTTATTGGCATCCTTAGGGGTTCACAGATTTGTACGGGTGGATCATTGGCTAGGTTTTTGTCATTCTGAGAATCATTGTCTGGCGCCAATTGTCCTGGTTGTTTCTCAATCCCATACCTTTCCCTCGAGGTGTTTGATATCAATAATTCTGAGCTATCCCATATAGCTAATGCTGAGTGCGTATCCGCCTTTACCTGTTCCCTATTTACTATGCTACTACATGGTTCAAACAAGACGTGAGCTGTTGTGGTCCCTATCTCCTCATCAAGTCAGTCCACGCCGTCGAGACCTTCCTGTAAATGGAAGGCATCAAATCGGTTGTAGGTAGGTATCGTAAATTGGTTTTCATAAGGTTCGTAATACCTTCTTCCTTGTGTACAGTTTGAGTACATATAACAATGGGCCATGGGAGATGGAGGGTAAAAGTAACTAAGATCTATAGTTTGAATCCTGCTTTCTAGGTCACCTTCTCTCCAACCACTAATATAGTTTACCACACGCCTATCTTTAAAGTCTATTATAATGCAATCACCTTCTTGATCCTTTTTCCTCTGTCCCACCCATCTTAGTCTTCTGACGTGAAGTATTTGGCCATTAAAAAAAGGAGGGATTGGCCTATGCCCATTTAGCCAATTGCTAACCTTGTTTTTAGGTCAGAATGGTTTTCTAATTTTCCCTCTCCTAGAGCTGGTACTCCTATCATGACCACAGTAAAAGGGTAGGATTCGGGTGGCAAGTTAATGCATGTGTTATTATTAGATGGTCTTACTCTATCTAGTGGCTGCTTTAGCTGATTATTTATGTTTGGACCCTCAGTTCCTCTCTTGTGCTCATCCCTTCCATTTGTGTTTTTAGTCTCTGATGCTCTAGACTGGGTAATAGCAGGCATCTTATCTCTGCTCCTGCCTAGATTTACTGGAGGGTCCTTTGATGGCTCTTTATGCCCGTTGCCTAGCGTTGAGGATGCATGTGTTTGTTTGACGGGCTTGCGTATGCCTGATGCGACTTCTAGAATTTCCTTATTATTTGGTGGGTTTACTGGCCTATCGTTTGTTATAATTTTTGTCTGTTTTAAGGAGGATTTGGTATATTTCAGCAAAATTTCATTGTTTTGTTGTACCATTTTCTCTATTTTTTCCAGTTTCTCCCCTATCCTTTTTACCCTTTCATGCATAGGAAGCATAAGTGATTTCATTAGATTTTCCATCCTTAGCATGAGGGTCTCTACACAAATATTATTATCTGATGAATGGCCGAGCAATTCTATGGCAGTAGTGTCAGTGCCCATAATCCTTTGGTTAACAATTACCTGAGTTGTATCTACAAGTATTGACTTTTGTGCGGCGCTATTGACAATCCTTGGTGCATGGCTCTTATTTACTCCCTTTTCAAAATCAGACCCTTCTGACACATTAATTAATAGGGAAGAGTCTACATTTATCTGGGGTCAATGGCAATCTACTTTCCCGGTTAACAAAGTCATTAGGTGGAGATCGGTGTGGTGTAGTAGCACAGTTAGTATCGTTTTCCGGAAAGTCAGCATATGATTCCATGAGGTTGGAGACCTGTGAATACGCAGTAGTTACGTAAATATTTGCATGCGTACTTATTTCCTTAGTGGGTTGGATAGATAGGCACATACTTGGGGGTAATGAGAGGCGCCTCTCCGTGCTCTCTATAGCAGTAACAACAACGCAATTGTTTTTTGTAGCATCCTGTCAATTGCAGTCAGGCTTGGAAGTGGGGTGACAGTTCGAGCTTTTTTCCTTGTAGTCGAGCGAGTCGACATAGGTGTATTTTTATTCTTGCTAATATTTGTTTTAGCCCTTCAGCAACTACAAAAGTATAAGTATAGTGCCCCACTTAACTGTGAATTATCGTAAGATCAAAGTCAAAAGGTTCTGATCACTACAGTGTAGCAAAAGACAGGTACTTAGATAAAATTCAATGAAGGTAGGGATTTGCTTTTAAGAGGCGCTTTACTCACAGGTCACAAATCCCGGAAGGCAAGATGTAAAAAGGGTGGCCCAGTCCAGTCCCCCTCCGGCCCCGGACGGCCACAGACGGCCCGCCCTTTGCCCGGGCTTAGCCCGGCACCGCCCGCGCGCGTCCCGCGAAGGGGAAGTTTGTATTTGAAGCGCCTCCTGGTGCGTACTCTGCCGGAAGCGGCTTTCTGGCCGCAAGGGCAGCTGGTAGGTGTAGTCCTTGTGCCCCTCGGTTCCCCCCCCACTGCGGCCACGCAAAAGTTGGGGTTGCTGCGGCGGCAGGGAGAGACTGGGTGCGGCGATGGATTGAGCAAAGAAGAAGAAAGTCACGCCCCAAAAGATACCTTGGCAGCAGGTCCAAAAAGGTGGATCAGCGTTTGACAAGAAGAGTCCCCGCTCCACCAAGGGGAAGTTCGTATTTGAAGCGCCTCCTGGCGCGTACTCCGCCGGAGCGGCTCTCTGGCCGCAAGGGCAGCTGGTAGGTGTAGTCCTTGTGCCCCTCGGTCCCCCCCACTGCGGCCGCGCAAGAGTTGGGCTTGCTGCGGCGGCAGGGAGAGACCGGGTGAGGCGATGGATTGCGCAAAGAAGAAGAAAGTCGCGTCCCAAAAGATACCCTGGCAGCAGGCCCAAACAGGTGGATCAGCGTTTGACGAGCAGAGTCCCCCATCACAAATTAATAACTCACCTTTCCAATTGTTTTGTAGAATAAAAAGTATGCCAGTCACACAGCAGATTTTCTTATTCAAAATCTCTGTTTTCAACACCTCTCACCAGAACCATAGAATGACAGAGTTTCCCTCTCATTTTCAACACATATACACCTGAACATCAAATCACATTCCTTACCACATTAATACAAAACCAAACACACATTTCTATTGGTTAGACATTTCAATCCTTTCCAAACAACATACATTTGAACCCTACCCCCATTCTGACTTCTGCCTGTTACCATAGAAACACTTCATGAAACAGTTAACTGAGCACACAGGTCAAAAGTTTATCACACAATGTTACTAATCAAAACAGCACGTGTGCTTGACTTTTCAATATACCAGCTTATCTTATGTAATGTTCCTTTCTATCAATTTTTGTTAACCAATAAGAATCAGGCTTTCAAAAAACAGAAACATGCACCCTAGTTTTCAATGTAGAATGTTGTCAAACAACCAATCATTTTTCTTCTTTTTTCTAAACTGCATCTTATCCACCATTTTAGAAAAAAAATGTCTTACCAAACTGGCAGTTCATTTACAGAGACCATCTGAGTGCATCCAGACCACCCTTCAACATGCTTAGAGTGTGGATTGTGGGACACAGCTATATTTTCTGGAGCCAAAGGTATGCAGAACAGAAAGGTATTTACAAAGACCTAGGTATACCAAATGTAGGTATTAAATGGATTGGACAAAGTGGCACCAATTGATGCCATTGGAGAAATCCTTTTTACATCTCCAACACCCTGACTTCATAATTGTGCACTGTGGTGGCAATGACCTAGGCACTTTGACTGGGTAGGTCTGGAAATGCTTATGAAGGACACCTTTGGAGAACTAATGTCACTTTTCCCCCAAACTGCCTTTGTCTATTCTAACATATGCCAAAGCCAAAAATGGAACTGGTCCAATCAATTTTGTCCACAAATTGAAAAAACTAGGAAACATGTGAATAAATCTGTTTCTGCTTTTCTCCGAGACTATAGAATGGGGTCCATATACCATAACAATCTGCGTTTCAATATGCATGGCATCTATAGGAGAGATGGTGTACATTTTACAGATGAAGGGAACAGAGTCTTCCTCATAAACTTTAGACTCTGCATCGGTACTTACTTGTAGGTACTAAAATCTCTCAATAAACACAAGGGATCTTTTTAGAGCCACCCAAGATCTAAACACATAAGCTTGATGTATATCTTAAAAACGACATGCTTTGTTTTTTTCGGCAGTGAAATGCACGGATCCTACGCGAATCCTGTGACTTTTAAAAACAAAAAAAATACTTTCTTACTTGTTTTGCCCTACGGGTCCTTATGTGACCCCCTGAGCAGGCCTAGGGGGTCAGGGTGTGTCTAGCCTGCCCCTGTTCATGTTTTGCCAACATATTTCACAGACTTCTTCACCCTCGCTTCTACCGAGGCACAAAATGGCTGCTAACAGTTCCTGGTTTTGAATTTTTACAACCGCTTGACAGCCAATTAGAATTCAGTGTGTGATCGGGTTGATGCGCTTATGCTACGATGCCAATCCTCGCACAATCCGCGGATCCACTGTGCCCATAGATATATAAATGACTTTAACCGCAATTTTCTCAAAAACTACTGAACAGATTGACACCATATAAGCAAAAGGCGCAAGTCGGAACTGAGGACTACCTGTCTGCCAAATTTGGTGTAAATCCGTTCAGGCGTTCGGCTGTAGCCGTGTCTAAAGATCCTATGGGAAATTGCATGGGGAAAACACATTTTGGGACCCCCTTTTTTCTCTGCCCCTGCTTGACCAATCACCCCCAGACTTTCGGGGATGGGGGGGAACTGAGCTGGCTAAAAGTTTGGAAAATTTCAAGAAGTTTCATCAATGGATGCCAAAGTTAATGCCAATAGAATGTTGCAGTTTTCCTATGGATATTAGGTCCTAACTATAACTACCTACTGGCGACCACCAGTAGATTATATATATATATATATAAATATATATATAAATATATATATATATAACAGGATTCGCCACAAGCAGTTTCTCAATTCCATGCAGGAAAGACGAAAAGCGGACCTAAAGTCCTTGGTGCAATTTCAATCATTTATTAAGTGCCTAGCATGTCCGCCATTACGCGATTTGACCCCAACTCGGGTCTTGATCACATGACGCGTTGCTTTATAGGCGATTAAAGTGACAGATGCAGGAAGTAGCATGACATAGGTCAAAGTGCACAGTGCATAAAAACTGAAGAGTTACTTGACTCAAAGCAGCAAGAGGTTCACCTATGTGCAAAATTTTGCATTTAAATAAATATGATTAGATAAATAAATATATATAAAAATAGTCATAAGTATTACAATGAATACATAAATGTATATGAAAATATATGATATATAATGATATACAATACGTAAAACAATGGAGATCGTATTTTTTTAACAAACTCATGTTGATAAAAAAAGGAGAAAGAGGCATTTAAAATCTGTTAAAACATACCACATTTGGTTTTGTACAAATGAGATGTCATCAGTGATGTCATTTGAGATGTCATCAGTGATGTCATCAGTGATGTCATTTGAGATGTTATCAGTGATGTCATTTGAGATGTCATCAGTGATGTCATCAGTGATGTCATTTGAGATGTCATCAGTGATGTCATCAGTGATGTCATTTGAGATGTCATCAGTGATGTCATCAGTGATGTCACTGACCATGTCATGAATGATGTAATATGTGACATCATCAGCAGTGGATTGCGGGTGCGCGATATATAGTTAGTGCAACTAACTATATATGGAATTTCAAAGGTTTTGTGTGAGTAAAATAAGGTTTTCTAAATGCTAATTCCTAACTATATATGGTCTATAACCCATGGTTTTTTCAGTGAATTTTCAAGGTTTTGTAAATGCTAATTCCTAACTATATATGGTCTATAAGCTATGGTTTTTTCAGTGAATTTCATTGGTTTTTTAAAAGCTAATATCTATAGCTGTAAAATGTATTCTTCTTTAAATCAAAAAATATATTTTATATGTTTATTAATCATTTTTTTTATTATTATGTTTTGGTTCGCTCCCGGTTCGCGAACCGGGTAGCTTCCCGTTAGCTCAATTTGGTGCCGTGACTCGGTACGCGAACCGGTAAACGTTCCGTTTGCGCAACTGCCGCGTTAGAAATCAACATCGTGACGCGTCGCGGAAGCGCGACGTATCGCGTTGTCGCGTAATGCGTCTTATGACGCTCCGCGTTAGCGCACCCGGAAGTGCTCCGGTACGCGAACCGAGGCGCGAAGCGCAGCTCCCCGGAAGCGATCCGGGGCGCGTCGCGTATGCGCGACGTATCGTGTTGCCGCGTAATGCGTCTTATGACGCGCCGCGTTAGCGCACCCGGAAGTGCTCCGGAGCGCGAACCGAGGTGCGAAGCGCAGCTCCCCGGAAGCGATCCGGGGCGCGGCGCGCAGCGCGTAATGTAAGCGTAACAGGTCATGTGACTTGTTAATAAAACTTTTCATTGGTTCATTTCACTTTTGCTTTCCTAATGATGTAAGGCTAGGTCATGTGACCTAAAAATAACACTTTTCATTGGTTTAGAACAATTTTTTTTCCAAAATGATGAAAGCCCCCACCTTTTTTCTCACTCTGACTTTCAACTTTGAGAAAGGAAGACCTATTTTGCTGAGTAGAAAATGGCTTCAGTAGTAGCTGCAGCTGGTGGACCCCCACCACCACCACCACCACCAAGTAAGAGAGGACCACCTCCACAGTTCATTCCCAACACAGAGGAGGAAGAGGATGAAGAACAGGAAGAGGAAGTACAGCCAACACAGTTTTTACGTGAGGAGCCCCGGGTATCTCACCACAAAAATAGTTTTATTTGGCATTTTTTTTCTTTTCCTGAAGGACAAATAAAAGTGAATGCTCGCTATGTGACATGCCTCATATGCAAAGAAGATTTATCAAGAGGCACAGATAAGAAGTATAGTTACGGCAACTATACTATGCATCGTCATATGCAGAGGTGGCATCCACTAAATTACAGCAGGGCAGAGATTCGTGACCTTCAAGACAACCCCCCAACTCCTGTGGCCAGGACATCGGCACAGGTAACTCTGTCGGGGCCAGAGGCACGGGAAACAGTGCCAAACATTCAAGAAAACTTTGTGCACATGAAAATAGTGTGTATCTATTGCGGTAGCCTACTCTCATGTGCCAATATGAGTATTAATTTGATAAACAGAGCATATGAAAACCACAAGTGCTCTAAACGCCCCAAAAAAATAAAAAAAATTTTGCTCCTGTTGAGCTCTTTGTAATGCCTGTTTTTCGTTGTTTCCCCCCCAAAAAAACAAAAAAAACATAAAATTGTTCAAAAAATCCAAAAAAAACCAAAAAATGTTCAGAAAAATAAAAAAAAATATAAAACAACAAAAACATTAAAAAAAAAGTTCTTTTCAGCACTACCTCCCCTTTATAAAAAAATTGCTAGAATGTTTAGCACTCTGGCAACCTCTATTTCTTTTGGTTCGCTTCCCGGTTCGCTCCCCGGTACGCGAACCGGGAGCGAACCAAAAAAATGTTTTTTAAAAAAAAGAAGAGTAAGTATAAGGGAAGTAAACAGAGAGTAATGTTAAAAGAAAGACAGCTATAGGGAGTAAACCAGAGATACTGTTTATTAGATTTATTTACCGAAGAAAAGATGGAAGAGGGTATAATTGTGAAAAACAAAATAGATAAGGAAGTGAAAGAAAAAAAGGAGAGTAGAAGAATAACAAAGAAGAGTTTCTTAGAGAATATGAGTGAATGTTCAAAATAAGATTAAAACATGTGGAATAACAGAGAGAAAAAACAGAAAGCAGAAAAAAAGAAGTAACAGAAAAAGAATAATTGAAACAGCAAAGAAATCTAAATAACATAGGGGCATATTATCAACATAGACAATAAAAGTTTTGCAGCTTTTATCAGCAGAAAACTGCCGCTAAAACCGCTTTTGCAGCAGTTTTCTGCCGATAAAAACAGCAATAATTTTATTGGCTGTGTTCATAATATGCCCCTTAGTGTGCTTCAACTACACAGAGAAAGCATAATGAACAAGTAGTGAAAGAGTGATCAGTCAAAGACACTAAGAGTAATAGAGACGGAGTGAGTGAACAAGAGTGAGGAACTATGAGAAGAGAGGGACTGAGAAAAAGAGTGGAAGCAGTAGAGTAAGTAAGTAATAGAGAAAGGAATGAGGGAAGTAGCAAAGACAGGAAAGTGAGGGTTAAAGAAATGAAGCAGTGGAACTAAAAGTAGTTAAATGTGATAGAAATGAAACGAAAAGAGTACAAAACATTTACCCTATAATTGTTGTTAACTTAGTCACTTGTTATTTTTATACTTTCAATCTGTGAAAGAGATAACAAACATTTGAAAAATATTAAAACATGTATTTAAAAATTAGAAAAGACAAGGGAAAAGATTGAAGGACAAACAGTTTTTCAACAACTTTGACACTTACAGAAGCTTCTGCTTCTCCAGGCCCCCTACACAGTCCTAAAGATATACATTTTAAACTAACAGTATCTTGATACAGATGAAGTAAGGCCTATCTTGGAATATGGTGCATCTTTTGCACTGCTGTTGTCTCACAAAAGTGACGCAATGGCAGCGCAAAAGAGGTGCACAATCATCATAAAACTGTTCCTAACATTTTAAATGATTGTTTCAGGATGGCAATAAGGTGTGTCCTATCCAGACGTTTGTTTCAGGTGAGGCCTACTCAGGGTTGCAGATCAAATTTAGGCTTGTTGAAGAGTACAGAGGAGATAATACATGTGCAGGCCAATCAATAAAGTTCAGACTTCCTCTGTTTCCCTGGACAGGCCTAAACTTCATCTGCACAATGTGTTTCGTAATGTTAGGAAACACAGGTAATGTATTTGAAAAACGTGCAATTTATTTTGCTCATTTCACAATCACATCACTTGTGTTTCCTTTGGTTAGGTATCTCATTGTGCAGATGTAGTCCAGCATATGAAAGAGTACGCACTGCATGCAACAACTTTGACACTTACTGAGGCCTCAGCTTCTCCATACCCCCTACACAGTCCTAATTATATACATTTTAAACTGACGGTATCTTGCTGGAAATGAACTGAGGCCTATCTTGCAACATGGTGCATCTTTTACACAAAAGTGACGGAACAGCGGCGTAAAAGAGGCACACAGCCTTCATAAAACTGCCCTTAACATTTTAAATAATTGTTTCTAAATGCTGATAAGGTGTAACCTATCCATAGATTTGTTTCAGGTAAGTCCTACTCAGGGTTGCAGATGAAATTTAGGCTTGTTGAAGAGTATAGAGGAGATAATACATGTGCAGGCCTACTAACAAAGTGAGTCATGTCCACTGCACTCTTGAACAAATGTCAGACCTCCTCTGTCTCCTGGAACAGGCCTAAACCTCATCTACACAATGTGATGTGTAATGTTAGGAAACACAGGTAATATAATTGAAAAACGTGCAATTTTTTTTGCTCATTCCACAATCACATCATCTGTGTTTCCTTTGCTTAGGTATCTCATTGTGGAAATGTAGTCTATCATATGAAAGACTACGTAGAATGTGAGCACTGTATGCAACAACTTTGACACTTACGGAAGCTTCACCTTCTCCATGCCTCCTACACAGTTCTAAATGTACATCATAAATACAAACAGTACAGAATTAATTATACATGTTAAATGGTTTATTTTTGCTGTTCTCAGAATGTATCAAATTTCACTAAAAACAGTGACTTGAAGGTATTCATCATATAACAGCGGGGAAAAAAAAACACAATCATAATGATTGTGTTTAAAAAAAAACATATAACATAACCAATCAGAAATCAGAACTCCTCAAAAGTAACTTACTTTCCATGACGTCGAAGGATGTTCTATGAACAGCTTACACTCGGTTGTGCTGTTTTTATTTTCAGCCCGCCACTTTCTGAAAGAAAACCTCCATCGTTTTGAAAAATATGTTACATACAATAAATGACTTCTCGCTCTCTACCACACGTTTCCACAAGGCCAAATCATGTAAGAGCCATTTATAACTCTTGGAATTCTTGTAAGCAAATCCCGTCATTTTCTATTTCCACAACTTTCAGAAAGAAAACGTTCAAGATCACTTTCACAATCCTGGACTAGTAATATCTTACCCTTCTTGCTCACTCATGTTCTACATTTCCTATGACACTGATACTGCTTACTATGAAGCAGACTTACACTACCTCTATGACTACTACAATTATTTAATTCTCTACATCACTTTTATTCACAAAGCAATATAAAACAGTAGATAAAATTATATCAACCCCTAGAATCATTATACGCCAGTTACCTACCCTAAATTCTCTTTTCTGAAAACAGAAAATAAGAATATTTTTAAGTAAAAAGGCAACATTGTATCGTAGTCAAATGGGAATAATTTCCGAAACAGCAATTTTTTTTACATTTTCAATAAGCTGTGTAATAAGCGGATCTTGTCAAATGACCATCATGCCATATAATAGCTGCAGTTACAAATGTTCTTCCTAAAATCAACGACTGTGTAGCCACAACATTTGTAATTAAAGTTGAAGACTTACTTTCATCAGGTTTATATAGTTGGATTTTTAAAATGACATTATAATCAAAAGTTTGGACCAATAATCTAGACAGCATTGCAGACTTACATTCCCTCTACTCCATGTTTTGATTGGCTGCTTGAATTAGCTTATAAAAAGAAACAGTTTTTCTGAACTCATTCAAAGTGCAGTTATTTTTCCATGACGTCAAGTGTTATGGTAAGAACACCGTTTGCTTTGGGAAATACTCTGTTGTCCTTCAACTAATCTCTGCCCACCACTTTCTATAAGAAAATCTTCTTTTTTTCCAGGAACTATTTAAAACTCAAAAATAACTTTTGACTCTGTACTACACTTATCCTCAAGGCCAAATCGTGTAGGAGCCATTAGAACCTCTTGAAATTCCTCAGAGCAAATCCCGAGATTCCTTCTCTAAAATTTTGGTTTTAAAAACACCAGGTAAGAATTTTTAAGGTCAAAAGGTAATTTTGTTTTGAAAATTAAAACAGAATCGTTGCAGAATGACCAGCCATTTCTAGACTTCAAATAAGCTGTGTAATGTCCTGATTTTATTGAAAGACCATCATGATATATAATTGCTGCAGTTACAAAAGTCCTTCCTGATATTGACAACTGCGAAGCAACAACATTTTTAATTAAAGTTGTCAATTTTGTTCCATCAGGCCTACATCGTTGGAACATTAAAATGACATACTGGCCATATGTTCGTATAAATAATGTTGACATCATTTCAGATTTACATTGGCTACACTCCATGTTGTGATCAGCTGCTTTTACTAGCTTATTAAAGGAGACTGATTTACTGTCTGGCAAAGTTAAATATATAAATCTTTCTGAGTCTACACTAGTAGTACTTGATACCCTACAGTTCTCGCAGTCATGCTGCCATTGATAAGAAAGCCCAAACAGGTGATCTACATCTACACCTTCAGCATGCAATACATCAAGCATATACATTAAAAACTCCTGACAATCTTGCTGAATTTTTTGAGAGAATTGTGTTTGACCTGAACATCTGTCTAACAGATTTCGAATTTCAGACACACTTTCTATTTTTGTTCTATCAGTGCTACATTTCTCTAACACAGAATTTAACAAACTGCAAAATCTTTGATCAGAATTGACCACAATCTCTTCTTTTACATTTTCTAGAGAAAACAAAACATTAACCACTACATTAGCATAGCAGTTGACACCAGAACTGTTTTCAAATTGAAAACCAACAACATCTTCAACAGAATCCTTTTTGTTTCTGCTTATAATTTCAGGTTCATCGACTTTTCGTCTTTTTGCTACAACCTCCCTAGTATTGGTCACATTTCTTCGTTTCCGGCCTACCACACGTTTCTCAAACAAAGGATATTGAGGCAAATGTGGCGCATACTCTCTTCTTAACCTATTGTATTCCTTAACACAATCTAGATCCGCACAAATGTTTGTGACATCACACTCAATCAAGTACAATCCCGATAAAGTTCTAACTCGTGACAATGCCACATATGCCATACCCTCCTTGAACACAGAACTGCCAATATTCACCAATGCACTGTCTACACTTAAACCTTGCGATTTATGGATTGTCACCGCATATGCCAAGCAAACAGGAAACTGCTTACGGCGAACATATAAGTCTTTTACAAGCAAAAATCTAGCAGAACAACGACCAATTAGCTGTACTTCCTCAATGCCATCAAATTTAATTTTTAAAAATTCAATTCCATCTATATTTCTGTATTTCACAAAATCAACAACATTACCCATTGATCCATTTACCAGACCTCTTTCAACATGTAAATTCCTTCTTAAAATTATACGGCAGTTTAAGCACACATTCAGAGTCTTTTCAAAACCTGCAGTTTTAGATATAGTCTTCTCTAATGAATCCAATTTTGTTTTCAAATTCTCAGACAAAATAATTGTTGATCCCATATGCTCTACTCTGTCAATAGCTTCCAGTTTCACAATCTCTTGGTTTTCTAATTGCAACATTTTGTTGTTGAAGATGGCACATTCTGCAAGAGTTGGCATCAAACATATTCCAGATTTCTTCTCAGTAATTTTCTGAAAAATATTCTCAGGCACAACGTCTTGTTCTGGATATAAATTTGACAGTAATCGTGCATGTAAAACTTCTTTCCCATGCTCGGTCACTTTTCCAATTCTAACATCTTGTAGACTATTCTTGTAATCTTCATCCTTCGCCTGACGCATATTTTCATGCAGTTCAGCATAATTGAAGTTTAACCATATATTGACGTTGCCAATGCTCCCTAGGCACTTCCTGGTATCTTCATGCGTGAGCATTTTGAACACAGGTTGTCCTTTCACTGGTGTCAGCTGCAGAAGATCTCCGAAAACAATGATGTGTTTGCCACCAAATAACACATCATATTCTGTTTTAAGAACTTCTTGCATTCTCAAATGCACAAAGGCAAGCATGACATTAGAAACCATGCTTACTTCGTCAATGATGAGAAGTTTAATTTTCCTCAAGACTCTTGAAACTTCACAACAAGCATCTCCAGATAACTTGTGGTATTGTAATTTGTTATCATGCTCCACTGGCAGCATCAGTAGACGATGCAAAGTAATACCTTTAATATTATGTGCTGCCAGTCCAGTTGGAGCGGTGACAACACAAGACAGCGATGACTCAGTCCTTTCCTGCAAATAACATGAAATTGCTTTAATGAGGAAACTTTTTCCAGTTCCCGCTTCTCCACTCACGTACAGTCGGACAGGCTTCAACGACGTACATGAGCACTCTTTCTTCTCATGACTTAATCCATGTTCAATTTGCTTGGTAACTTCGTCATATATTTTCCTCTGCTCAACGTTGAGTTGTCTTTCCAAGTCTTCTAAGTTAACCGCATCCTCCTGAGCATGTGCCATGGCTCTTTCCACTTCATTCATGGCAGTGGCAGCTTCATTTTCGATAACAGGTCCTCCTAGTGGATCCTGACTCAATGAAACAGAACTCTGACTGTCCTGAGAACTGTCTCTGGCAATCTCGGCTGCAATCGTTGCTTCCTGCTCGATTTCCGCATTCAACATTTCTAGATATTTCAGAAAAGCAGGACATTCTATGGTCTCCTTGGCGGCACTGAAAGAGTCTTCGTAACAGAGGAAATCTCCAAGCAGTTCCTCTTCTGCACGCCAAGGCTTGAAAAGTTGCAAAAGTGCTAAATAGAAAAACTCCTTTTTTTCAGGAGATTCGCCACTCAATTTTCGATGGTTTACCAAGTGGCATTTTCTTTGCTTGACCAGACATCCCTCACTTCCAATTACAGCATACACTCCTTTCTCAATATCTTCTTTGATGTTCCTCTTGAATATGTAATTTTGTAGAACCTCATACAGACAAACATTCTCGAGGTGACTGCTTCGATTTGGATAATATGTATCCAACATGTTGGTCTTCAAAATATCGGTACTGTTTGGCTCCTTTTCCGCCAAATACTCAATTTCCCGCACAGGTTTCAGAACTCGATTACGCGTTGCAGCAAGACCAAGACTCGCCCAAATGATACTCCTGGATTTGGCATAGAGACTTGCTGAAGACAACCGGTCAGAACATTCGTAAGCTCCGATTTCTCGATGTGACAACATCTTCAGACTGAAACTGTACAACTTCTTACTGAGGCTCTTTTCATGGGAAATGTCCTCCCACATATCCTTCAATTCTGTCTTTTCTTTTTTGGTGATGTAAGATGTCACATACCGAGCCACAGCCATACAGTTATCAGCCACAAACTGTATATCCATGTTAGCATTCCACATGGACAAAATCACTGGGTTGTAGTCGTTGATGTACTTGGACTCTTCGTTCCTCTTCAAATTGTATGTGTTTTTAGGTGATTTCTTCATCACATTATGTCGCAGCGAAGACATCAAACTGTTTACTCTTCCTTTAGAAATCACCGGTCGTGGAAAGCCGAAACGACATTTGGTGTAGAACTTGTCCTTGTTTCTGAATTTACGGCGACAGTACTTTCCACAACGATGGCTTTGGAAACGTAGAACTTGTTCTCTTAGGCTTTTCTTCTCCTTTGCGTTTGGAACAGCACACGTAGAATACTGTTGTATGAAACTCATCACTAAGTCTTCTGGATATGTTCCAAATTTAGGTGCATCCTTGATCCACAGCAGCATATGTATATGAGGAGCACCTCTTGCTTGGTACTCCTTTCTCCATAAGAAATCCAACACCTCTCCAAGAGGTGGATTCTTCTTATTCATGATGAAAGACATCATAGCTTCAAATCTATGATTGAAGTACCTGCATACATTGACTGGATCCAAAGAGCACAGTTCTCCGGGTGTCTTGAATTCGATGTTTTCAATGTTTCCATTTGCCTCTCGTAGAAATTCAAGTAAGTCTTCCCAGCCATACTCGGCACAGCTCAGAGTGAGGAACCATGTGGGAGTTCCTAAGTTCCTCAGCATACATTTTAAATCACCATGACGACGGTACCAGTACTCATTAGTACCACGCTGACACGCCATGAGATTAATCAGGTGACAATCCAAAATACTGTCTTGGACATTGACTTTATCCATAAAGTCACTTGCCGAGATGTTTTGCATCTGTATACCACTTTTCAAGATGTGGTTCACTGCATATGACAGTCCAGACAGATCGCTTTCAAACAGGAGATGAAACAAATAGGGAATGCATTGTCGAAACCTAGCATCTTCTGCATACAATCGTAAAGTCCGGTATTCAGAAGCAGGAATTTGATGAGGTCGCTCATCATATCTTCCTCCTTGACCTGTTGGAAATAGCTGTGGGAAACACCGAGCTTCCAAACTTTCCTCCCAAACACTAATGGGACTGCCTTTGGCTTGTTTCATTTGAAACAACTCAATAGCATTCCCCATGACTTCCTTGGAATGCAAAGGATGAACACTATAATGTTCATATATTTCTTCACTTTTAGAGGGTTCTACTTTCTCAATTTGACCAGCACACAAATCGCTATCCTCTTGCTCACTTACTCCCTCTTCTGCAACATATACATTCTTATAGTACTTATTATTTTTTTTCAAATACAATGTTGCCTTTTTGACTGTCCTAACATCCACTAAATCTTGCCATATTTTCTTATTCTTTGTCGGAACCCCATTAACTAAGATAACCAGAGGTTCCTCTTCCACTTTTTCTACTCCAATTGTGTTAATATTTTACTTCAAATCTAGAGGCAAATAAACAACTCTTCCCTTTAATCCTCTCTGTAAATCTGATGGAGGCAATTTCCCTGTCTTTGGCTCCATTCTTACAATAGCCTGAAAGGGATGGATACTTTGAATAAAAATAGATTCATAAGTATTTAAATCCTTCAATTCAGAAGGAATCTCAACCAATTCCAGATTATTATGAACCGCTCTAGCAGGCATCTGATTTTGATTTAATTTGTTACAACAATAAGTACACACACGTTGATCCGATCCCAAATCAAAACAATTTTCTACCATCAAGTATGTTGCGAAATCCTTCCATTCACTAATATTTTCCCTTTCACTTTTTCCATATAAATCCACTAACTTAGTCTGATTCTTATAATAAGTGCGTAGACAACACACACAAGTGAAATTAGGCCTCTCACTTGATTTAACCTGAAACGTGGCAATTTCCTTCTGAAAATTATCTGTACTGGAAACCTGTACACTGTCTTCCACATTACCCTCTTCTTCTGGGTCAATTTCAACATTGTCCTCTTTACTTCCAAAGTAACAAAACTCAATTTCTTCACAAATATTTTTCACATCTATTTCAGAACCATGCAAAAGAGCAGCGCATAATTGTTTAAGCATAATTGCTGGACTCTTAGCATAATACAACATTCTAACTAATTTCCTCACTTTATTATGATGCACTGCTAGCATCCTGAAATGATGAAAACACTCTGGCATACTCTCCTGGAAAGACAAGCCAGTGAATGACCATGCAAACCTGTCACTTCTCTCACTCTGCAAGGATCTAATTCTTGCAACAACATCATTTTCTGCTTCAAACTTTTCTTATTAAATGTCCGTACAAAATCACAAAGCAAATTGATGGAATCCTGTCGTACACTGCAAATACTACTACACTTCCAGGTGTACACAGGACCCTTAGGACGTCTTCCTAAAACCTCATTACCTAACACCTCTTCTGTCTCTGTTGTCACAAGTTTTTCTTTTTCAACTGGACAACCATCTTTCACCTCATAAGCTCGACCACTGGTGTCAACTGCATGCACCAAATCATTATTCTGGAAATAACTCTCCTCATTAAAAAATGCCTCACAACTTGAACTATGCATCCATTCTCCGGAAAAAACTTCACAAAAATTACTACGATTAACTATTCTCTTCCATCTACTATTTCTTTTGAAATCATAAATTGCCTTGTTTAGCTTCCTAATTCTATCAAAATAAATAATTTTCGTTTAATTTCAAATGCCTGATCAATAACTTTCTCAACTTTTTTTTTTCTCTTATAAAAAACCACTTTCTGTTGACCTTTCTTAATATTTTTTAACAAATTGCCAATTATCCTGTTGCGGAACATTCGTTTACGAATGTCCCTAAACTGTTGTTTCCTTCTACTATCATGCACAGAGTTATCTCTTGCTCTAGCAGTAACATTTTTGATTGGCCTTTCCTTTCCGTTTAAAATGCTTCTCTTTTTCTGGACTGAAACATTTTCTGTAGTAATACTTTTTGTTCTACAAATGTTTCTTATGAATGATTTAGTTGTCTTACCCGGTGCTTTCTTGGTGACTTGACGATTTTCTTTTTGTAGAGGACTGCTGCAAACATCTGTGAACCTGCTGTCTTTGACGTTTTGTAGCCTTTCTGATTCTATCCTTACTTGGCATTCTCTACTTTTGAAATGATCTGCAGTTGAATCTGTGGTAAAATATAATAAAAAATGTTATTAACCACTATTACCAAACAGTAAATCAATAACAGTCGTCAAAAACTTAACACACTACTTGTCATTTTCACTTAGAATAATTTTTAGTGCATAGGCAAATTCAGTATTCATAAATAGTACCAAAGAAATGGAATGCTTCTACATTTTACCTGTGCGGTTTTATATGTGAATCTGATCTAATTTTATGAGCATATTATACTATTTTATTAAAGACACTACACATAACCTGTTTTTGAAGTTGTGTTTAATTTTAAATGAAACGGTTTACATTTTTACTTTTTATTTCCGTTAAATTTTAAAAATAAATGTTTATAGTTCCATAGGCTCAAGCAGGTCAGCTTCCCACCCTATGTCATACAATTCTGACAAATCGGCATCCTCATCATGTTCTTCATCATCCTCAGGATTTAAATCATCAAAGGGATCTACTTCCACTGATGTTTCAATCACAAGTTCAACGATAAGATCGAGATCAACTGATTGCTCATTATCACTCATGCTTGATGTTGTTGTTATCTTTAAAAAAAGAGAACAGCAATGAGATGTTGCAGAGTAAGACACAAATCTCAGAGACTATAATAGTAAATTTGTTTAACAAGAGTAACATTTTGCAGCTATTATTTAGCCATGTCCAGCGATGCTGAGGAGGTGAGGCCTATGTCCAAGTTTTCAGTGAACAGGACTCATCTCTTCTTAACCTTGGATAAGCCTCACCGACTCTGTGTCCCCTGCACATACTTAAATGTAAAGGGGCAGATTTATGTTAACTGGCACATCCCCAGGGATGCACCAGTTAACGTGCACCGCTGCTCTGCCACCCATGGTGTGCCGCATTTACAATGTGGAGCACCATTGAGTAAAAACAGCACAGAAGCATCACGCATCTGTGCCGCAAAAGCAGCACATTGCAGGAATCACGTCATAAGCACGACATGTCTACTGCAATGCACAGGAGGAAGCCACACATTGCATGGTGCATCACTCCTTAGGCTATTTCAAACAGGCATAAGGATTTGATTCAGCAATGCTATAAAGCTGACTCAGTGAAATCTTCTAAATTTCACTGTGTTAGTTTTACAGGGCTTTCATGCAAATGAATGCCCACCCTGCCACAAAACACCTATATGAAACCTGACGCAGGTTTCATGTGGCACAGGACTTTACAGCATAACACATCTGCCTAGATGCATTAAGTTGTAAATATGTCACAACATAGCAAATGTTTTGTACCGCCGCTGCATCACAAAAGTGACGCACAGCGGCACAAAAGAGGCACACACCTATCATAAATCTGTCCCTAACATTTTAAATGATTGATTCAGGATGACGTTAAGGTGTAGCCTATCCAGAGGTTTGTTTGAGGTGAGGCCTACTCAGGGTTGCAGATGAAATTTAGGGTTGTTGAAGAATACAGAAGAGATAATACATGTGCAGGCCTACCAATGAAGTGAGTCATATCCACTTCACTCTTGAACAAAGGCCAGACCTCTTCTGTGTCCGTGGACAGACCTAAACCTCATCTGCACAATGTCATTCGTAAACTTAGGAAACACAGGTGATGTAATTGAAAAATGTGGAGTTTCTTTTCCTCATTTCACAATCACATCACCTGTGTTTCCTTTGCTTAGGTATCTCATAGTGCAGATGGAGTCTAGCATATCAAAGAGTACACAGAAGTTCAGCAGTGTATACAACAATTTTGACATTTACAGAAGATTCAGCTTCTTATCTTGTTGGAGATGAAGTGAGGCCTGTCTTGCAACATGGTGCATCTTTTCCATCACTGCTGCATCGGTTTCATGTGGCACAGTACTTTACAGCATAACACATCTGCCTAGATGCATCAAGTTGTAAATATGTCGCCACATAGCAAATCTTTTGCACCGCCGCTGCATCACAAAAGTGACGCACAGCGGCACAAAAGAGGCACACACCTATCATAAATCTGTCCCTAACATTTTAAATGATTGATTCAGGATGACGATAAGGTGTAGCCTATCCAGAGGTTTGTTTGAGGTGAGGCCTACTCAGGGTTGCAGATGAAATTTAGGGTTGTTGAAAAATACAGAGGAGATAATACATGTGCAGGCCTACCAATGAAGTGAGTCATATCCACTTCACTCTTGAACAAAGGCCAGACCTCTTCTGTGTCCGTGGACAGACCTAAACCTCATCTGCACAATGTCATTCGTAAACTTAGGAAACACAGGTGATGTAATTGAAAAATGTGGAGTTTCTTTTCCTCATTTCACAATCACATCACCTGTGTTTCCTTTGCTTAGGTATCTCGTAGTGCAGATGGAGTCTAGCATATGAAAGAATACACAGAAGTACAGCAGTGTATACAACAATTTTGACATTTACAGAAAATTCAGCTTCTTATCTTGTTGGAGATGAAGTGAGGCCTGTCTTGCAACATGGTGCATCTTTTGCATCAGTGCTGCATCGGTTTCATGTGGCACGGGACTTTACAGCATGACACATCTGCTTAGATGCATCAAGTTGTAAATATGTCGCCACATAGCAAATCTTTTCCACCGCCGCTGCGTCACAAAAGTGACGCACAGAGACGCAAAAGAGGCACACACCTATCATAAATCTGTCCCTAACATTTTAAATGATTGATTCAGGATGACAATAAGCTGTGGCCTATCCAGAGGTTTGTTTAAGGTGAGGCCTACTCAGGGTTGCACATGAAATTTACGCTTGTTGAAGAGTACAGAGGAGATAATATATGTGAAGGCCTACCAATGAAGTAAGTCATATCCACTTCACTCTTGAACAAAGGCCAGACCTCTTCTGTGTCCATGGACAGACCTAAACCTCATCTGCACAATGTCATTCGTAAACTTAGGAAACACAGGTGATGTAATTGAAAAATGTGGAGTTTCTTTTCCTCATTTCACAATCACATCACCTGTGTTTCCTTTGCTTAGGTATCTCATAGTGCAGATGGAGTCTAGCATATCAAAGAGTACACAGAAGTTCAGCAGTGTATACAACAATTTTGACATTTACAGAAGATTCAGCTTCTTATCTTGTTGGAGATGAAGTGAGGCCTGTCTTGCAACATGGTGCATCTTTTCCATCACTGCTGCATCGGTTTCATGTGGCACAGGACTTTACAGCATGACACATCTACCTAGATGCATCAAGTTGTAAATATGTCGCCACACAGCAAATCTTTTGCACCGCCGCTGCGTCACAAAAATGACGCACAGCGGCACAAAAGAGGCACACACCTATCATAAATCTGTCCCTAACATTTTAAATGCTTGATTCAGGATGACGATAAGGTGTAGCCTATCCAGAGGTTTGTTTGAGGTGAGGCCTACTCAGGGTTGCAGATGAAATTTAGGGTTGTTGAAGAATACAGAGGAGATAATACATGTGCAGGCCTACCAATGAAGTGAGTCATATCCACTTCACTCTTGAACAAAGGCCAGACCTCTCCTGTGTCCGTGGACAGACCTAAACCTCATCTGCACAATGTCATTCGTAAACTTAGGAAACACAGGTGATGTAATTGAAAAATGTGGAGTTTCTTTTCCTCATTTCACAATCACATCACCTGTGTTTCCTTTGCTTAGGTATCTCGTAGTGCAGATGGAGTCTAGCATATCAAAGAGTACACAGAAGTTCAGCAGTGTATACAACAATTTTGACATTTACAGAAAATTCAGCTTCTTATCTTGTTGGAGATGAAGTGAGGCCTGTCTTGCAACATGGTGCATCTTTTCCATCACTGCTGCATCGGTTTCATGTGGCACAGGACTTTACAGCATGACACATCTACCTAGATGCATCAAGTTGTAAATATGTCGCCACACAGCAAATCTTTTGCACCGCCGCTGCGTCACAAAAATGACGCACAGCGGCACAAAAGAGGCACACACCTATCATAAATCTGTCCCTAACATTTTAAATGCTTGATTCAGGATGACGATAAGGTGTAGCCTATCCAGAGGTTTGTTTGAGGTGAGGCCTACTCAGGGTTGCAGATGAAATTTAGGGTTGTTGAAGAATACAGAGGAGATAATACATGTGCAGGCCTACCAATGAAGTGAGTCATATCCACTTCACTCTTGAACAAAGGCCAGACCTCTCCTGTGTCCGTGGACAGACCTAAACCTCATCTGCACAATGTCATTCGTAAACTTAGGAAACACAGGTGATGTAATTGAAAAATGTGGAGTTTCTTTTCCTCATTTCACAATCACATCACCTGTGTTTCCTTTGCTTAGGTATCTCGTAGTGCAGATGGAGTCTAGCATATCAAAGAGTACACAGAAGTTCAGCAGTGTATACAACAATTTTGACATTTACAGAAGATTCAGCTTCTTATCTTGTTGGAGATGAAGTGAGGCCTGTCTTGCAACATGGTGCATCTTTTGCATCACTGCTGCATCGGTTTCATGTGGCACGGGACTTTATAGCATGACACATCTGCTTAGATGCATCAAGTTGTAAATATGTCGCCACATAGCAAATCTTTTCCACCGCCGCTGCGTCACAAAAGTGACGCACAGAGACGCAAAAGAGGCACACACCTATCATAAATCTGTCCCTAACATTTTAAATGATTGATTCAGGATGACGATAAGGTGTAGCCTATCCAGAGGTTTGTTTGAGGTGAGGCCTACTCAGGGTTGCAGATGAAATTTAGGGTTGTTGAAGAATACAGAGGAGATAATACATGTGCAGGCCTACCAATGAAGTGAGTCATATCCACTTCACTCTTGAACAAAGGCCAGACCTCTTCTGTGTCCGTGGACAGACCTAAACCTCATCTGCACAATGTCATTCATAAACTTAGGAAACACAGGTGATGTAATTGAAAAATGTGGAGTTTCTTTTCCTCATTTCACAATCACATGACCTGTGTTTCCTTTGCTTAGGTATCTCGTAGTGCAGATGGAGTCTAGCATATCAAAGAGTACACAGAAGTTCAGCAGTGTATACAACAATTTTGACATTTACAGAAAATTCAGCTTCTTATCTTGTTGGAGATGAAGTGAGGCCTGTCTTGCAACATGGTGCATCTTTTGCATCACTGCTGCATCGGTTTCATGTGGCACGGGACTTTACAGCATGACACATCTGCTTAGATGCATCAAGTTGTAAATATGTCGCCACATAGCAAATCTTTTCCACCGCCGCTGCGTCACAAAAGTGACGCACAGAGACGCAAAAGAGGCACACACCTATCATAAATCTGTCCCTAACATTTTAAATGATTGATTCAGGATGACGATAAGGTGTAGCCTATCCAGAGGTTTGTTTGAGATGAGGCCTACTCAGGGTTGCAGATGAAATTTAGGGTTTCTTTTCCTCATTTCACAATCACATCACCTGTGTTTCCTTTGCTTAGGTATCTCATAGTGCAGATGGAGTCTAGCATATCAAAGACTACGCAGAAGGTGAGAACTGTATGGAACATGTCTATGTAAGTCAAATAATCAAAATCTAAATTTGCCAAGCACACATGGGGGTGTATTTACAAGGACATTCCACCACAAGGAAATGTCTTTAATTAAAATGAGAAAAATAACATCAAAGGGACTCAAATGCCTTTTAAATATACCCCAAGCAACCTATGAAACTGTAGCACTACATATCAAGAAACCTAATTGATTTCAAAAATCGTTTTTAAACACATCATCTAAATCAATTATATACCTACATTCAAGGGGAAATGACTTAAAATGGCCTAAGATACATGAAAGCGTTTTTTTAAGGCCCTTGCATCATTTTTGGGTCGTTTTTAACATGGCTATGTTAGTCAAAGAATTAAAATCTAAATTTGCTAAGCACAGATGGGGGCATATTTACAAGGACCTTGCACCACAGGGAAAGGTCTTAAAGTAAAATGGAAAAAATAACTTCAGAGAGACTCAAATGCCTTATAAATATGCCCCAAGCAACCTATGAAACTCTAGCACTACATATCCAGAAACCTAATTGATGTCCAAAAACGTTTTAAAACACATCATCTAAATCAATTATATACCTACATTCATCAGGAAGTGACTTAAAATGCCCTAAGACACATGAAAGCGTTTTTTTTAAACCCTTGCTCCATTTTTAGATCACTTTTAACATGGCTATGTAAGTCAAATAATCAAGATCTAAATTTGCCAAGCACAGATGGGGGCGTATTTGCAAGGACCTTGCACCACAGCGAAAGGTCTTAAATTAAATTGGTAAAAATAACATCAGAGAGACTCAAGGGCCTTATAAATATGCCCCAAGCAACCTATGAAGCTCTAGCAGTACATATCAAGAAACCTAATTGTTTTCATAAATCGTTTTTAAACACATCATCTTAATCAATTATATACCTACATTCAAGGGGAAATGACTTAAAATGGCCTAAGACACATGAAAGCGTTTTTTTTAAGGCCCTTGCAACATTTTTGGGTCACTTTTAACATGGCTATGTTAGTCAAATAATCAAGATCTAAATTTGCCAAGCACAGATGGGGGCGTATTTACAAGGACCTTGCACCATAGGGAAAGGTCTTAAATTAAAATGGTAAAAATAACATCAGAGAGACTCAAAGGCCTTATAAATATGCCCCAAGCAACCTATGAAACTCTAGCAGTACATATCAAGAAACCTAATTGATTTCAAAAAACGTTTTTAAACACATCTTGTAAACAAATTATAATCATACATTCATGGGGAAGTGAGTTAAAATACCCTAAGACACATGAAAGCATTTTTGTAAGACCCTTGCACTATTTTTGCGTCACTTTTAACATGGCTATGTAACACAAAGAAACAAAATCTATTTGTAAAACACTTGACACAAAGCAACATTTTAAATACACAACTTTATTAAATGAATCTTTTCTCACCTTAGCAAATACGTTATGAGTTTCAAAACAGTCTCAGAAACACACCAATTTGTCTTTAGCAGAGCAAAAGGTATGCACTCCAGAGTCTGCAGCCATGAAAAGCACAGAAAAGCACAGAAATGCTGTAATTCATCACACATATCTCTCATGTCACCCAATCAAAACTCTTCCCTCACTTTTTTCAAATCAACACCCTTCCCCCCTCTGCCCTTTCTGCCTTTTTTGCATAGCAACCACCTCCTGAAAGACCTCTGATGTTTCAAGTTCACACAACAATGTTTCAATTGAACTCTGAACTCTCAGTGCACCTGCATATCCAGTGCAATCTTTCATAAAATGATTTTTTCTTGACCATTCAAATTACATCTTTCAAAGAACTCATCCATGCACCCTAACTTTCTGTTTTCAGCAATCAAAATCCACCAATCACTGCTACTGCTTCCTTAACACAGAAACTCCACAGTTTTTTTCATTTTAAACTCTTATTTTTTCAACTGCCATTTCATTGCCACACTTCATCTGACTGCAGCAGAACCGTCTCTCACCATGTTTTCTGTCTGGATTGTTGAACATAGTTATATCTACTGGGCTCAGAGGTATGCTGATAACAGAAATTTACCTAACCTCAATTTACAAAATGTGGAAATTAAGTGGTTGGCAACAGAGGATTAAAATGTCACCAATTGATACCATTGGTGAAAACCTTTATGCATTTGCCTAAACCTGACCTGTTAATTTTGCACTGTGGAGGTAATGACTTGGGCACTTTGACTGGTGTAGGTCTGGAAATGCTTTTAAAGGACACCTTTGAGCAATTGATGGCACTTTTTCCTCAAACTGCCTTGGTATATTCAAATATATGCCAAAGACAGAAATGGAGGTGGTCGAACCAATTTTGTCCACAAATTGAGAAATCGAGGAAGCATGTAAACAAATCTGTTTCAGCTTACATGAGAGACCATGGAATGGGCTCCATGTACAACAATAACTTGCGTTACTACATGCAAGATATCTACAGAGGAGATGGAGTTCACTTCTCAGATGAAGGGAACAGAGTTTTCATTCTGAATTTAAGACTGTGCATTGGTACCTACTTATAAGTACCTAAATGTACCATAAACCCAAAAGCTCTTGTCAGAGCTACCCTACATCTGATCACTCACAATTATTATTTTACTCTAACTTTTTTCACTAATTTTCAACAAAGTACGCTCCCCGGAGCGCTACCCGGTACGCGAACCGGAAGGTAACCGCGCGAAAATTTAAAAAAAAATGTTTTTTTTTCGCACATATGGGCCTCCTCAGCCACCCTCAGAAAACCTAGGGGGTCAAAAAACGTCTACTGTGCCCCCTTCTACCCATTCTGAACATTATTTGCCCTCCATCTTGTATCTTAATTCGACCGAAACACAAAATGGTGGACTCCCGTAACGCTGCCGGTTCGCGTACCGGGGCGCTCACCGGGAAGCGCTCCATCAAAAAAGGTGGGAAAGTAATTTACAGAAGAAACCCTGGAGACACTTTCACCAAATATAGATTTGCTCATACTACATACCAATCCCTACCATTTTCACAAATTTGGTTGGAATTCCATTTAGCCATTTAGCCTGTAGACCTCTCTAAATACCCTGAGGTAAATTACTTCACAAAACACATCTGAAGTGTTGGAATTGACAACCAATTAAAATGTTACTTTCATTTTCTACTTTTTTTACCTGACATTTGATTGGTTATGTACCTGAATATATATAAAAAAAGAGAGAGAAACACAGCCATTTTGACTACTACTTCCTGAACTACATAGCAAAATCATTTTCACTCACAACTTAAACTTGTTTTTAAAAGGTAAGATATTATTTCATAAATTTGAAAACATTTTCACATAGTTATATACTATCCCTCTGTAAGAGTTAGACATTGAGAAAGGCTTGTTTATTATAATTATAGATTGATTTAGGTTTCTTTGGTATAATTATGAATTTACATAGGCTTTCTCACAGGCACTTTTTAATAGTACTACTTCATGCCTCAAAAGTACCTGTCTGAACTTAAAACCAACAGTGCCCTATCTCTACTGATATATTTATTTTTTATTCAAATTTCAGCACAAAAATGCAAGGAGAACAGAACGTTTCCTTTGAAATTGTCCTAGACATGAATAATGAGGAAATAATTGAACCCATTGACTTGGAATTCATGGATGAATCACGAGACCATGAACTTCTACAATGTGTAGAATCTGTGGATTATTTACTTCATTATGATGACGGTCAAATGTGGGAAGTTATGTTCACTCAACAAGAGGACATATCGGACAGTCAAATGTTAGACGTTCTATTACATTTTGAAAAAGAATCAGAAAAATAAAATTATATTTAATATTAAAAAATTGTTTGAGTCTTTAATCATTTTTATATGTAATTCATAAACTAGTACCAAATTGATTATGATGTAAAGTCAGACTTATAGTATACTGTGCACAATCCCAAAAATAAATTTATATTTAATAATCATAAATACTTATACTTAAATAAAAATAAAAAAAAAACAACAAAAAGAACAATCAATAAACATACAATATTTCAAAATATCATAGTCTAGCATTCTTTTTTCCTAATAGTACGCTCCCCAGACCGCTTCCCGGTGCGCGTACCGGGCGCTCCCCACGCAAAAAAAACAATTTTTATTTTTTTTATTTTTTTGCCCCGCGGGGCCCTTTTAAAGCCTCCACATCAAACCTAGGGGGTCAGGGAGGATCTACTATGCCCCCTTATGGTCATTTCCCCCGTTGTTTTGGCCTCCTCTTGTCTCTCGATCCTACCGGGGAGAAATGCGCATGCGCGGCCGCCCGCGCATGCGCATTGTTATCCAGGAAAGGACGCTATTCAAAGAGGGAGCACCGGACGAGCCCCAGACAAGGTAAGTGCTTTAAAATTGTTTTATTCACGGTAGTTGCTTCAATAATGTATCTAGGGGAGGGCGGGAGGGAGGTGCGTAGTGGGGCTATGCGGAGTGCGGGAGTGGGCGTAGCTTCTCGCCCATTCCGCGTAGCTTCACGGAGCCCCACTACGCCCACTACGCCCACTACGCCCACTACGCCCAGCCTTAGTTAACACTTAAAACATTTAATTCGCAAAGGAACAAAATGAGGGGGTTCATTTTGCCATAGAAATTATGATTAGTGCTGAAGAAAGAAAAATTAGGGCACATTTTGAGTGACTTCTCAAATCCTCTTATATTTCATTAAAAAAATTCTGATATGCAGTCTCCCAAGATGGCCACCAGAGACAAAAGAGCCCAAATGTAGCCCGAAATATCAGCCAGATGTAGCCCAACTATAGCCCAATGACAGAATGTCCCAGAGTGTTCTAAAGAACAACTAGAACGCTAACAGTCTTACTTATGACAAAAGTATGGCACACCTGAAGTCATCTTGATTGGAATAAAGTGGTAACACTTAATACATTTAATTTGAAAAGGAGCAAAATGAGGGGTTTCATTTTGCCATAGAAATTTTATATATATATATTCATATATATACATATATATTACCTACTGGCGGTCGCCAGTAGGTATATATAGTTAGGATTTTTTCTCTATGGGATTTTTGAAAATTCTATGTCTAATAACTTTGGCGTTTGTGGACGGAATTGGCTGAAATTTTCAGGAAAATGGAACATTTTGTTTCTGAGCAGCCACTGAAAATTTGGGGGGGGGTTCGTCAAGGGGGGGCCGAGAAAAAAGGGGGGTCCCAAAACGCGTTTTTCCCATGTTAATTTCCATAGGGCGGTTGGCCTCACTTTTAGCCCGAACGGCTGAATGGATTTGCACGAAACTTGGCAAAATTGTAGGGACTGTTAGCCCGATGTGCCTTTGCTAGGTCTCAATATATGTGCTCCAGTGGATTTTGAGAAATTAACGTTTAAAAAAAGATATATATCTGTGACAGCGTCCCGGGTAGCGCTCCGATTCGCGTACTTTTCGCGTTACGGAGCTTTGCGAAGCGAAGTTGATTGGCTCTCCGGTGTCTGTAAACATTCCAAACAGTCCGTAGCGGCCGCCATCTTGTCTCTCGGTAGGATCGAGAGACAAGAGGAGGCCAAAGCGAAGGGGCAAATGACCATAAGGGGGCATAGTAGATCCTCCCTGACCCCCTAGGTTTGATGTGGAGGTTTTAAAAGGGCCCTGCGGGGCAAAAAAAAAAAAAAACGAACGGCTGAATGGATTTGCATGAAACTTGGCAAAATTGTAGGGACCGGTAGCCCGATGTGCCTTTGCTGGGTCTCAATATATGTGCTCCAGTGGATTTTGAGAATTTAACGTTTAAAAAAAGATATATATCTGTGACAGCGTCCCGGGTAGCGCTCCGTTTCGCGTACTTTTCGCGTTACGGAGCTTTGCGAAGCGAAGCTGATTGGCTCTCCGGTGTCTGTAAACATTCCAAACAGTACGGAGCGGCCGCCATCTTGTCTCTCGGTAGGATCGAGAGACTAGAGGAGGCCAAAGCGAAGGGGCAAATGACCATAAGGGGGCATAGTAGATCCTCCCTGACCCCCTAGGTTTGATGTGGAGGCTTTAAAAGGGCCCCGCGGGGCAAAAAAAACCCAATTTTTTTTTGTTTTGATTGCGTGGGGAGCGCCCGGTACGCGTAACGGGAAGCGGACTGGGGAGCGTACTACAAGGAAACAAGAATGATTGACTTTTAACTTATTGTATGTTTATAGACTTTTTTTTTTCTTTTTTTTCTGCTGAGTGACGTCTCGGCCTATCTCCACGGGATGCAGTCCCTACCATCTCGGCGTTTAAGCCCAGGGGGACCGGTAGTGTGGGAGAGATAACGTCTGTTAACGTTCGATTCGAAGGAAATCAGGAAGTGTTGATAAACATTGTCTGCGCCATCTTGCCTTTTTTCAAATGCCACACTTTTGTCGTGCACGGCAGCCATTTTAGATGCCTTGACCAGACCCACTCTCTGCACGCTGTCGATCCTTAGCATGGCTCCCCACCCTCGCAAGCATCTCCCCCAGGCACTGGTCACCCCCGCTCTCTGTCTTATGCATGGGCAATAAACCTCCCCCCATCTGCGCTGCTCTTCCCTGAGAATCACACCCTGTGCCCGCCCGACACCTCCCTTTCGCCCTATTCACTACCGCACCCTCTGACACTCCTCTTCCTCTGTGTCCGATTGTCCAGGCCGGTCCCAGGCTATCACCTAGCCCTGCAGATGTAGTTCATGGCCCCAGCTGTAAAGAATCACCCCTCTTCAAAGGAGTTACAGTAGATCAAGGCCCCCACCCGATGAGATCCGTCACACCACACGCGTTCCTACTATCTGAAAACCATCCTGTATTGTGATTGGGGAGGGGACCGAGCCTGAAGCGGAAGATTCCAGGGATGCCTCTTTGTACATCAAAGTTTTTACAATTATGTGTCACATTAAAAATATATAGCACTCCAACAAAGTAGTAGGATTATAAAACTTTAATAACTTATAAATATATACAACGCAACAAAAACAGTAAAAACATTTAAACATTTTTAGGAAAAAAGAAGCAACAATGGTCAGTAGCTGTGTTTTGTGCGAATAGTCCCAAGGCAGCACAACGTGCTGAGTTCTGGACGGCACCCAGGTGATGTTGCCTGGGTGCCGCACTGGTTTTGGGTATCCTACAATGCAGCTCCGAAAAATGGCGTGGGGCGTCCCGGGGGGTGGCCTCGTCAGTAGCGGTCTGTTGTGCGAATAGTCCCAAGGCAGCAGAACGCGCTGAGATGTGGATGGCACCCAGGTGATGTCCAGTAAGTTGCGGCACTGGTTTTGGTATCCTACAATGCTGCTCCGAATAACGGCGTGGGGCGTCCCGGGGGGTGGCCTCGTCAGTAGCGGTCTGTTGTGCGAATAGTCCCAAGGCAGCAGAACGCGCTGAGATGTGGATGGCACCCAGGTCATGTCAAGTAAGTTGCCGCACTGGTTTTGGTATCCTACAATGCTGCTCCGAATAACGGCGTGGGGCGCCCGGGGGGGGGGGGGGTGAGGCGGCGTGAACGGGCCTCCCCAGGTGGAGGCTCGTCTGCTGTAGTGGGGCGCCCCTTTACCGTTTCCGTTGCCATTCTGCCCGCTTTTGGTACACTGTGCCAAAATCCGCCATTCAGCTGAGTTGCGCCCACTCTTGCGGTGCAGCGATAGGCGGCTGCCACAGGACTCTCAAAATGGCGGCAGGCTCTTTCCTTTTTGGGCCTGGTCCACTGAAATGGCCCTGGGACACCTTGGAAATCGGACGCTTGTCTGCTAGGTCTTGGACCCCATTCTCGAAAGCGTCCCCTCAGCCTTGAAGATTCTACAAAAGTCTTGGGGGCCCCCGACTCTTGCAGGCTTCCGGTGGGGAGCGGCTGCCAAGATTGCTCGCGGAATGACCACGACGGAGCCACGAGATGGTGGTGCTTTCATGCTGACGCCAGCTTCAGTCTGAAACATCCAGAAACAAGGTGGGGCTTTCATCGTTTGGGGGAAAAAAAAGTTTTCATCCAATGAAAAGTGTTATTTTTAGGTCATATGATCAAGCCTTCCATCATTAGGAAACCAAAAGTAAAATGAACCAATGAAAAGTTTTATAAACAAGTCACATGACCTGTTATGCGGCATAGGGTATAAAAAGCGTAGAAAATCCGTTGGCACGTGAGGCGGCGTCAGTAGCGGACCGATGTGCGAATAGGCCGAAGGCAGTACAACGCGCCAAGATCAGGATGGCACCGAGGTGGGGTCCAGCAAGTTGCCGCACTGGTGTGGCCATCCTACAATGCTGCGCCGAAAGTCGGCGTGGGGTCCCCCGTTGGACTGTGAGGCGGCGTCAGTAGCGGACCGATGTGCGAATAGGCCGAAGGCAGCACAACGCGCCAAGATCCGGATGGCACCGAGGTGGTGTCCACCAAGTTGCCGCACTGGTGTGGCCATCCTACAATGCTGCGCCGAAAGTCGGCGTGGGGTGCCCCGTTGGCCTGTGAGGCGGCGTCAGTAGCGGACCGATGTGCGAATAGGCCGAAGGCAGCACAACGCGCCAAAATCCGGATGGCACCGAGGTGGGGTCCAGCAAGTTGCCGCACTGGTGTGGCCATCCTACAATGCTGCGCCGAAAGTCGGCGTGGGGCGCCCCGTTGGCCTGTGAGTTCACGTCAGTAGCGGACCGATGTGCGAATAGGCCGAAGGCAGCACAACGCGCCAAGATCCGGTTGGCACCGAGGTGGGGTCCAGCAAGTTGCCGCACTGGTGTGGCCATCCTACAATGCTGCGCCGAAAGTCGGCGCGGGGTGCCCCGTTGGCCTGTGAGGCGGCGTCAGTAGCGGACCGATGTGTGAATAGGCCGAAGGCAGCACAACGCGCCAAGATCCGGATGGCACCGAGGTGGTGTCCAGCAAGTTGCCGCACTGGTGTGGCCATCCTACAATGCTGCGCCGAAAGTCGGCGTGGGGCGCCCCGTTGGCCTGTGAGTTCGCGTCAGTCAGTGGGGGCTGTTTGAGGATCTGACTGCATTGGAAAGCAATGTGATGCTGTGCGTCGCCCCCAAGATGAAGGTTCCTCGGCTGCAGTGGGGCGCCCCTTGGTGTTTCACTCGCTATGCAGCTGAGTTGCGTGCGCACTTGCGGCGAATAGGCCGAAGGCAGCACAACAATATTTTCGGAATGGAAGACACCACAAGGCGCTGAGATTCGGTTGGCACCGAGGTGGTGTCTAGCAAGTTGCCGCACTGGTGTGGCCATCCTACAATGCTGCTCCGAATAACGGCGTGGGGTGCCCGAAGGGGGGGGGGGAGGCGGCGTGAACGGGCCTCCCCAGGTGGAGGCTCGTCTGCTGTAGTGGGGCGCCCCTTTACCGTTTCAGTTGCCATTCAGCTGAGTTTCGGCCGCTCTTGATGCTACAGCGACAGGCGGCTGCAACAGGACTCTCAAAATGGCGGCCTGTTCTTTGGATTTGGGCCTGGTCCACTAAAATGGCCCTGGGACACCTTAGAACTCGGACGCTCGAATTTTTTTTCCTTTCCTCTACATGCAAAAAAGGTAAATGCCCGGTACGTTACCTGCCTCATCTGCCACGATGTACTCTCCAGAGGAACCGAAAAAATATATAATTATGGTAATTATACCATGCATCGTCATATGGAGAGGTGGCACCGATTAATTATAGTGCTGCACAAAAGAGAGATTTGGAGGACAACCCCCGACCTGCCAGTACATTCACCAAAGAAGTGGCACTGACAGCATCAGAGGCAAGGGAAACGGTCCCAAATATTCAGAAGAACTTTGGAAAGATTAAAATGACATGTTTAGATTGTGGCAAATTAATTTCATGTGGACAGATGAGTGTTACTCTAATAAATATGGATATTCACCTTCAGTATTGCCTGAGGCTTGAGCCGGGCTGTTACTATTTTAAACGCTCTTAAATTAGTTTTACCTGCTTCCGTGATTACCCTTTGTGTCCTACCCCCCCTGTATGCTAACGCGGATTTATCGCGCTGCTTGACCCCACCGAACAAGGGTGGAGATATTACCGCTTCAGGCGTTTTTTAAAATCTTGAGAAAAGTTACTGGAGTGAGCGCTGCATTTTCACTCATTTGCCTCCTCCCCTGGGTGAACAGCCGATTCAGGGCTGACTCATCGGGGCCACGCTCGATCAGACGGCGGCGGCCATCTTGGATAGGGTTGTGTATAAAAACAGACGGCCATTGCTTCGCGCAGCGAACGCGTACAGCGGGCGCGCCATAGTCGCGCCGGAGTCCAGCCAGAGTCCTGCCCGTCTGCGCTCGTCTGCGCTAGGTCGGTCCTTGGGCTCTGGTATACTCTCCTTTTGGTGAGTAAAGCCACTATATTCATCATGACTCTCTCATACTCGTCTAAAGAGTTACTTGCGCTACGTGGTGCTCCTAATAATAACTGCTCCACTTATCCTTTCCCGCCACACAAGTTTAGCTGTCCTCGCTGCAGTTTCTCACTAAAAACTCCCTCCTTATGCAGATCCCTTCAACGTCAAGGTAGACAAAAAAGACAGGTACGCTCTAGGACAGCTCCCACTCACCCCCCTCTAAGATTTTGGAGCATAAACTGCAGATCTTTGCCACAACATAGATATAATATCCATGACTTTCTTGCCGAAAATCTACCTGATGCGATATTCCTGACCGAGACGTGGCTTAGAGACTGCTCAGGCCCGGATATTGCAGATGCCATTCCCTTCAATTACGCCATCCTTCGTCAGGATAGAGTTTCTGGCAGGGGTGGTGGAATTGCAATAATTTACAAGAATGCATATACTTGCAAGTTGGTAGATACCACTCAAAACGATTGCGAATCAGCCCTATTTAAATTGTCCATTACCTCCCAATTCACGCTGTCAGGACTATTGGTATACCGCCCCCCTGGGACAGCGAGTCCATGGATAACATCATTACCGGATCTTCTAGCCCCAGTAATGCTTAAAGCGTCGAATTTTACGATCTTAGGGGACCTAAATATACATTTAGATGACCTCGAGTGCCCTAATAGGAATCAGCTTCTTTCCATCCTGGAAGCTTTCATTCTTCAACTGCTAAACGCAGGTCCCACACATAATGCGGGTCACTTATTGGACCCGATTCTGTCCAACCTGCCTTTAGACTGTTCTCGTGAAGCTCTACAAATTGCTTGGTCCGACCACTTAGCTGTCCCCTTCTCCTTAGATATGGTTGTAACAGCAATAAGACCTGAAGTGGAGATCACGAGACCAGTTCGGAACTGGGGGAAGATCAATATGCCAGAATTCAATAAGCTATTGATCAAAACACTCCTGTGCGCTGAATTACCAGTGGCTGCACTCAATTGTGCCACTGAACTCTGGCTAACCAACGCGGTTAACCTAGCACTACCGATGACATCAAAGTCCGCACCCTCACACCACCCCCCGGCTCCATGGTACTCGGAACAACTCAAAAGCTTCCGCTCACAATGTAAGACCTTAGAGCGTAAATGGAGACAAGGCTATTCTCCTTCACGCAAAGTCATATACAAAGAAGCCTTGAAAAAATACCACAACAGTTGTAAAACTGCTAAAGCAGACTATACAAAAAAAACAGTGACTGATGCACAAAACTGCCTAAAGGTGCTATTCTCCGTCGTCAAAAAATTGACTGGTGCTAACTCTACCCCTCCTCCTCCGGCACTTGATGCCACCCAGTGTCAATCCTTAGCAGATTACTTTATAAACAAAGTTGATCTTATTTACGATCATTTTACTACACTACCAGGCACTACTTCCATTGCCCTTGACACGGTCCAGGAATCGGAAAATACCACCACTGACGCAGTCATTACTACCTGGCAGCCTCTAGATGCCACTTCCTTTGTCTCCTGTCTAAATAGTGCGCGATCAGGATCCCCACAGGATGCTCTCCCGGTCAAAATTCTTAAACAACTTGATCCCCTCACTCACCCCATTATTATCAAATTACTCAATGCTTCTTTAAGTGAGGCCCATGTCCCCCAACCTTGGAAACACGCCATGGTTGTACCTTTATTGAAAAAACTGGGTGCAGATCCTTCCAACTCTGCCAACTTTCACCCTATATCTTTGTTGCCAATCTTCTCGAAGATACTGGAGAGACACATAAACTCCCAGCTTTCTAAACTGGTCGAAAACACTGCTTTTCTCCATCCTTCTCAGTCGGGCTTTCGGCCTAGGCACTCAACTGAGACAGCCCTCCTGGGGGTGACAGAGAGTCTCAGGCACGGTGTCGATCAGGGAAACACCATGGCGCTCATCCTGCTGGATTTCAGCGCAGCCTTCGACACCGTGTCGCATTCCATCCTCATTGACTCTCTGAAATCTCTAGGTGTGGCAGGCCAGGCCTTGGCCTGGCTGGTGTCTTTCCTTAACAACCGAAGCTTTCAAGTGTTTTCTTCCAAAGCAGTTTCCGCCATCTGTCCATCTACCCGCGGCGTCCCCCAGGGCTCAATTCTTAGCCCTTTATTATTTAACATTTATGTTAAACCCTTGGCAACCATAGTTGAACAGGCGGGGTTAACCCTGTTTTCCTACGCAGATGACACCCAGATTGTGTTCTCCTTATCAGGGAAAGACGAGAACGGTGTCTCCGCACTCAAGTCGGGCCTCACTCTTGTGGCCGATTGGATGCGGAGAAACTGTCTCAAGCTGAATGGGGAGAAGACCGAGGTGGTCATTCTGGGACGGAACAAACATCTATGGGGCCCCCACCACTGGCCCACCGAACTGGGAAATGCGCCTACTCCATCTGCTGCAGTTCGTAACCTGGGTGTCATCATTGACGACAGGCTAACTATGAGGCAACAAGCAACTAAGGTCGCAGCCATCTGTTTCTCAACACTGCAGTGGCTTTATAAGATTCTGTGGATGCTCCCCCTCTCCTCCCGTAGAACCGTAGTCCAGGCACTCGTAACATCTCGCCTAGACTATGGCAACATTCTCTACTTGGGCGCAGACAAAGCCACCATACATGTGCTGCAAGTTGTGCAAAATACGGCTGCGCGCCTACTAAAGAACGTCCCTAGACGCACTTCAGCCACTGCCGCCTTACGCGACCTTCATTGGCTGAGCATCCCTGAACGTGTTAAATTCAAGGCACTCTGTTACATGTTCAAGGCCAAGCAGGGCAGCGCCCCAGCATATATTCAAGGGCTGGTAAGCCCCTACAGACCCCTGCGCTCTCTAAGGTCATCGGACACTGGTAACTTTACAATACCAAGATGGAAGCTGACAAAAATGGGAGTCCGTTCCTTTTCCACTCTGGGTCCCAAATATTGGAACTCCCTCCCTTTGGCATTAAAATCAGAGACCAACCTACTCCGCTTTCGTAAGGCTCTGAAGACTCTGCTCTTCACTAAGCGTGACCAATAGTCGGCTGTGGCCTTAAGCCAAGGTGATACTTTCCTCCTTCTTCTACAGTCTATCACTGGCGCCGGGAAACCCATTGTGGGTAGCTGTGCGCGATACAAGCTTAAATTAAATAAATAAATAAATAAATGCAGCATATGAACATCATCATAGTCGATGGTTGGTGGAGACATTTTGACTATATCCTGGACCTGCCCATCCTCGCCCAAAATGGCGCCGGAATAAATGGGACTCGTAACTCCTTGTTGTGTACTGGTTGCACAACCTTGATATCACGAGATACGTATGCAGTTTTGAAGCACATGGCGGGCGGGGACGAGAATTGATTGAATATTTCGACATCCCTATTGATATTAAGTTCTGATGTGTTATTGATTACTGTACTATTGAAAGTTCGAATTAACGTCACCCATGGTACTTGCCCGCAAATGTATATCTAGATAATTTTATTGTAACTGGCCCTGTCGTATTTTAATTATAAAATGTACGTGCACCGATTCCGCAACTGTTAGACACCTTAGTTCTTGCAACCTAATGGCCCGCCCGTTACGTTCCTCTACAGTGTAAATGTCTACTCATCATATACGATTACAGTTTGCTCCGTGGCCGGCCCACGTGGTTATAGGCCCGTATTTGTATACTGACATTTTCACAATAAAGGTTTTTAAAAGAAAACATGGTAGTAGTATTTACATTGGTAAAGTTTTTAATAATAGTCACTGTTTTCGAATCAGTAAAAGGCAAGTGAAATAAAGCAGTCCAATTACATGAAGGGTAAAAGGTATAATACGCAGGAACGCAGTAAAGATAAATGGTCAAGGGCTGTTGTGTTTTTTACTCCTGCAACATAAAGTGATCGATAAGAATCTGATATTCAGGCGTATCGGCGACTAAGACAGCAGGCCGAGCCTCTTTTGCTCAACGGCTCCGTCATGGGACGAAGAAACGCCCTTTTTCTCGAAAAAGGAATATATTTTACTTGCAGGACAGTTGTAAATTTTCCGGGAAAGTACATTAGCCTGGAACATTATAACATATATGTTTAAGAAAAAATAATGTTCGAAAGTAATAAAAAGCGTAATTTTTAGGTCATATGACCAAGCCTTTCATCATTAGAATAAGAAAAGTAAAATGAACCAGTGAAAAGTTTTATTAACAAGTCACATGACCTGTTATGCTTACGTTACGCGCTGCGCGCCGCGCCCCGGATTGCTTCCGGGAAGCTGCGCTTCGCGCACCGGAGCACTTCCGGATGCGCTAATGCGACGCGTCATATGACGCATTACGCGACAACGCAGGTCCAGAATATAGTCAAAATGTCTCCACCAACCAGCGGTCGGAACACAACCCCTTTCAGCAGGCTAAATAGTTCTGTTAAATGACAACAGAAGGGACAGGCAACAAGAACCATCAGTCAAAGAGGGGAGGGCAAGTTCTTCTCTACCGGGTCACGTTGGGGCGC
Source organism: Lissotriton helveticus (assembly GCF_964261635.1). Classification (NCBI taxonomy): domain Eukaryota; kingdom Metazoa; phylum Chordata; class Amphibia; order Caudata; family Salamandridae; genus Lissotriton; species Lissotriton helveticus. Next base: position 414,281,016 of record NC_136071.1, on the reverse strand, counting down.
TACCGGAACTGATCGAATTGGTAGTCTACAGTGTTTCTGCATGTTTCAGACTGAAGGTGGCGTCAGCATGAGAGCACCACCATCTCGTAGCTCCGTCGTGGCCATTCCACGAGCAATCATGGCAGCCGCTCCCCACCAGAAGCCTGCGGGAGTCGGGGGCCCCCAAGACTTTTGTAGAATCTTCAAGGCTGAGGGGACGCTTTCGAGAATGGAGCCCAAGCCATAGCAGACAAGCGTCCGAGTTCCAAGGTGTCGCAGGGCCATTTTAGTGGACCACGCCCAAATCTGAAGAGCCGACGCCATTTTGAGAGTCCTGTGGCAGCCGCCTATCGCTGCACCGCAAGAGCGGGAGCAACTCAACTACATGGTGAGCGAGACGCTGTAGTCGAAAGAGCGGGCGGTAAACAGCTGAATAGCGGAAGAGGCACAGTGTAGCAAAAGCGGGCGGAATGGCAACTGAAATGTTAAAGGGGCGCCCCACTACAGCGTGTCTTTAGGTGAAACGGATTGTGGGACAAGGTCAAGAATGGAAGAGTCACCAAAAGGCAAAAAGTTCCGCTTGACCCCGGGAGCCGGCCACCTATGTCGGGGGCGATCTCAGGCCACACCAGGGCAACACGACTTGGGGAGGGGGCCGGAGCCAAGCGCCCCCTCCGAGTCCGCGCCATCACACCGTCCCTCGGGGGCCTCCGTCAAGCGGTTCAGGGTGGCACCGCATCACATTGTTTTCAAATGCAGTCACGTCCTCAAACAGCCCCCACTTACATTGAGAATAGTGAAGCTGTAGCAAGTGCAAATAAGCTTCAGACAGTGTTACAAGCACTCCTCAAAACTTTGAACTATCAGAGTGCAGGAGTTTCATGCTCGATCGATTGAGCTAGCCGGATCGGGCAACAAAAAGTATAAAATAGTTATGTAAATAGTTATTTAATAAAATGTTTTACCCTGTTACTTTGCTGGTGTGTTGTATATATTTGTAATATTTGCATAGAGTTTATCGTTATTTTGGGCGGGGTGGGTGGCGGAGCCGAGCTGTCTTGCAGCCATCATGGTGTGGAGCTCAGTTCATCTCGTATTTCTCATGAGGGGTTGTTCCTAATGTTTCTATTTTAGCGAGGTCAAAAAGAGATCCCATTAGTGGCCTACTGATTTTGCTCGATTCCTTTTGTTTTTTACACGATTTTTCACTATCTGCAAAGACTAAACAGAGTATTGCGACTCTGTGCTTGTTTGTAAATAGAGAATGAACCAAAGAGAACCAATTCTAAAACAGTAAATGCTTGGATAACAATCAATCAAATGGAGAGAGAAGCAGGCACGACGGATTACAACGGGGGCAAAGGCCTGCGTTAACTACCCTTCACTATCTGCAAAGAGAGAGTACTCCTAATAGAAATGAGGGGGGGGGGCAGCATTCAAAGCAGATCAGTGTGCATAAACACGAAAATGTTTTTACTTACCACGTACTTGACATTTGACAGCTTATGATATTTGCTATTAAAAAACCATTGAAATTCACTGAAAAAACCATAGGTTAGAGACCATGTATAGTTAGGAATTAGCATTTACAAAACCTTGAAAATTCACTGAAAAAACCATAGGTTAGAGACCATATATAGTTAGGAATTAGCATTTACAAAACCTTGAAAATTCACTGAAAAAACCATAGGTTATAGACCATATATAGTTAGGAATTAGCATTTAAAAAACCTTTTTTTACTCACACAAAACCATTGAAATTCCATATATAGTTAGTTGTACTAACTATATATCGCGCACCCGCAATCCACTGCTGATCATGTCACATATTACATCATTCATGACATGGTCAGTGACATCACTGATGACATCACTGATGACATCTCAAATGACATCACTGATGACAACATCCAGTGACTGTATGTTTCTGTAAAGTTAAAATATGTCTTACATATTGAAGAATGAGTGGATGTCAAGTGTCTTGATGAAGGATTTAGTAGGTGCATGACTGACTGTATGAGTGAGTGATTAAATGTGTGTCACTGAGTGCATGGGTTAGTGGCTAAACTGTCTTAATTTGTGCATCATTATGTCTGTTGTTCTGTAAACTGCTGCATGTGTTGATCAGTAGCTATATGAGTAACTATATGGGTTATTGATTGGTTGCCCAAGTATTTGTATGGGAGACTGAGTGTGTGTGTGGGTGGCTGGGAGGTGTATGACTCTGTGCATAGATGTGTGAGCAGTTGATTCACTAGATGTATGGGTTCAAAAGTGCATGTGGAAACAGCTGTATGGGCGGTTGACTGTGTGCATGAGTGTATTGGTGAGAGAATGGATATCTCAGTGCTACATGTCAAAGTAAGTACATATGTAAAACACAGTACATGTGAGAGTTGACATATATAAATTACTGTGCATAAGAGCCAGTGAATGTGTGAGTGGCTGTATGGATCATTGTGAACTTGTATCCAGGATTGTATAAGAGAGTAAATATGTTTTAGTATATGTTTGAATAAGTAAGGTGTGTATAACTGTATAGTTGTGAAAATGGAGGTGTGATTGATTGTTTGCATAACTGAGTAGGTGTGTGTGTAACTTCATGGATGAGTGACAGTCTGTGAGTGTCTGTTTACACTGAGTGTATCTAAGGTTATATTAGAGTCTGAAGAGGTTCATCGTATTATCACATGAATGATGTCATCAGTGATGTGATCAGTAATGTCAAATGAGATGTCATCAGTGATGTCATCAGTGATGTCATTTGAGATGTCATCAGTGATGTCATCAGTGATGTCATTTGAGATGTCATCAGTGATGTCATCAGTGATGTCACTGACCATGTCATGAATGATGTAATATGTGACATGATCTGCAGTGGATTGCGGGTGCGCGATATATAGTTAGTACAACTAACTATATATGGAATTTCAATGGTTTTGTGTGAGTAAAAAAAGTTTTTTTAAATGCTAATTCCTAACTATATATGGTCTATAACCTATGGTTTTTTCAGTGAATATATATTATACGTTATTTGCTGGGCGGCAACTTACTAGACATCACTTTCGTGCCATCTAGATTTCAGCGCGTTCTGCTGCCTTGGAACTATTCGCACAACAGACTGCTACTGACGACCCACCCCCAGGCAACATCTTCTGAATTTTCATAATTTGAAAGAACTAGTAACATGTCCTCATCAGGAATTCAAAAGAAATTGCCACGGTCTCTTCGTTGTTTAAATGTTTTTACTGTTTTTGTTTTGTTGTATATATTTATATGTTATTAAAGTTTTATATTCCTACTACTTTGTTGGAGTGCTATATATTTTTAATGTGACACATAATTGTAAAAACTTTGATGTACAAAGAGTCATTCCTGGAATCTTCCGCTTCAGGCTCGGTCCCCTCCCCAATCACAATACAGGATGGTTTTCAGATAGTAGGAACACGTGTGGTGTGACGGATCTCATCGGGTGTGGGCCTTGATCTACTATAACTCCTTTGAAGAGGGGTGATTCTTTACAGCTGGAGCCATAAACTACATCTGCAGGGCTAGCTGATAGCCTGGCAAATCGGACACAGAGGAAGAGGAGTGTCAGAGGGTGCGGTAGTGAATAGGGCGAAAGGGAGGTGTCGGGCGGGCACAGAGTGTGATTCTCAGGGAAGAGCAGCGCAGATGGGGGGAGGTTTATTGCCCATGCATAAGACAGAGAGCGGGGGTGACCAGTGCCTGGGGAAGATGCTTGCGAGGGTGGGGAGCCATGCTACGAATCGACAGCGTGCAGAGAGTGGGTCTGGTCAAGGCATCTAAAATGGCTGCCGTGCACGACAAAAGTGTGGCATTTCAAAAAAGGCAAGATGGCGCAAACAATGTTATTCAACACTTCCTCATTTCCTTCGAATCGAACGTTAACAGACGTTGGTGCATATTACCAAAGTTAAGCGATATTTATCGCTAACGATGCTTACCAACGAATTTTTTACCGCTAAGCATCGTCAGAAATTATCGAAGATAAACCTTGCTATTATCAAGGTTTATCGCAAATACGATAATAAACGGCCGCAATGCATGAATATCGCTAAAAAGTCAGCGATATTCATGCATTACCGAGCTAATGCTCTTAGCCATTTTATCCACCTCCCATTGGATAACATGGCTAAGAACTGCTCAGGGCAGGTGTTACTTTTTGGAGATATTCGCGCTTAGCGCGAATATCTCCAAAAGTTGGTAATAGGAGATAGATATCTTGCATGTTGTAATGCAAATTATTGTGGTATATGGAACTCATACCATAATCTCTCAGGAAAGCAGAAACTGATCCTTTTGGGACCGCCTGAAAAGGCCTAGGGGGTGAGGGGTACTCTACTTTGCCCCCTTTTCACGTTCCGAACTATTTTATTTTACTCTCTTCTGTAATTACACAAAATAGCAGCGATAAGATGCATCGGAGACACACAGTGAGAGAAAGGAGGCCGGAGATGAAGAAGAGATGTCAAATACACATTGGAGATAATATAGTGGCAGAAGGGAAGTAAATATGAGTAAACTTACCATGTAACATAAAAATGTTGCACTCTATACTATAAGTCTCATTTTATACTACAATCACTTCGCTACAACCTCATAAATTAAAAATAAAAATGAATAATGTCTCAAACAATTTTTGATTTCTAAATATAAATTTATTCTTCAGAATTTTCTAAATTTGAAAGAACTAGTAACATGTCCTCATCAGCAATTTCCTCATGAAAAGTCTGCAATGATGATTCTTGTAACTCTATGGTCTCCAAACATTCGATAAATTCGCCATCAACAGATTGATCAAAAAAATCATTCAAGTCATCTCCTCCTTGTGACAATATTTCATTATTGGTGCTGTCAATTTCAATCAATGTAGTGGAATCATTCAAGTCATCTCCTCCTTGTGACAATATTTCATTATTGGTGCTGTCAATTTCAATCAATGTAGTGGAATCATTCAAGTCATTTCCTCGTGACAATATTTCATAAGTCATTTCCTCGTGACAATATTTCATTATTGGTGCTCTCAATTTCAATCAATGTAGTGGAATCATTCAAGTCATCTCCTCCTTGTGACAATATTTCATTATTGGTGCTGTCAATTTCAATCAATCTAATGAAATCATACACGTCATCTCCTCCTTGTGACAATATTTCATTATTGGTGCTCTCAATTTCAATCAATGTAGTGGACAATTCAAAAGAAATTGCCACGGTCTCTTCATTGTGAGCCATTTTATTTTGAAATTGCTTGCTGTAAATTGCAGAAAAAAATAATCACTTTCATTTATCGTTTTTAGTAATACATAATATAAAACTAACTTTATCAAGTATTTAGTATAACAGAAGGACTGCAAATAAATAACAGAAAACATTTTTCAAATTATCTTCAAGTGTACAACATAGTTCCCCTTACAAATTAACAACTCACCTTTTTAAAAGTAGGAGAAGTCTTAGTACTGTGTAAATCAAACACCAGAAATTCACCACCAAAAATTCCTCACAAATGTACCTCAGACAGTAGTATCACAAAATGGCTGTGGTTTCCTCTCATTTGACATATATACATAACCAATTAACTTTCATCACACACAAATACAAAACCAAAGTAACATTTTAATTGGTTCTAAATTTCAACACTTTCAAATGTGTTTTCCCCATGCAATTTTCCATAGAAAATTTACATACGTCTACAGCCTGAATGGCTGAACGGAACTACACCAAACTTGGCAAAATGGTACATCAAACCTAAGAGGTCAGGAAGGATCTACTATGCCCCCTTATGGTCATTTGCCCCTTCGCTTTGGCCTCCTCTTGTCTCTCGATCCTACCGAGAGACAAGATGGCGGCCGCTACGGACTGTTTGGAATGTTGACAGACGCCGGAGAACCAATCAGCTTTGCAAAGCTCCGTAACGCGAAAAGTACGTGAAGCGGAGCGCTGTTACAGATATATATCTTTTTTTGAACGTTAATTTCTCAAAATCCACTGGAGCACATATATTGAGACCTAGCAAAGGCACATCGGGCTACCAGTCCCTAATATTTTGCCAAGTTTCGTGCAAATCCATTCAGCCGTTCGAATATTGACATTTAGATACGTCTACAGCCTGAATGGCTGAACGGAATTACACCAAACTTGGCAAAATGGTACATCAAACCTAAGAGGTCAGGGAGGATCTACTATCATTTGCCCCTTCGCTTTCGCCTCCTCTTGTCTCTCGATCCTACCGAGAGACAAGATGGCGGCCGCTACGGACTGTTTGGAATGTTGACAGACGCCGGAGAACCAATCAGCTTCGCTTCACAAAGCTCCGTTGCGCGAAAAGTCCGCGAACCGGAGCGCTGCCCGGTCCGCTGTTACAGATATATATCTTTTTTTAAACGTTAATTTCTCAAAATCCACTGGAGCACATATATTGAGACCTACAAAAGGCACATCGGGCTACCAGTCCCTACAATTTTGCCAAGTTTCGTGCAAATCCATTCAGCCGTTCGGGCTAAACGTGAGGCCAACCGCCCTATGGAAAACTCAATGTTAAAAACACGTTTTGGGACCCCCCTTTTTTCTCGACCCCCCCTGGACGAACCCCCCCCCCAATTTTCAGGGGCTGCTCAGAAACAAAATGTGCCATTTTCCTGAAAATTTCAGCCAATTCCGTCCACAAACGCCAAAGTTATTCGACATAGAATTTTCAAAAATCCCATAGAGAAAAAATCCTAACTATATATACCTACTGGCGACTGCCAGTAGGTATATATATATATATATATATATATATATATATATATATATATATATATATATTACCTACTGGCGGTCGCCAGTAGGTATATATAGTTAGGATTTTTTTCCTATGGGATTTTTCAAAATTCTATGTTGAATAACTTTGGCGTTGATGGACGGAATTGGCTGAAATTTTCCTGAAAATGGCACATATACTCTCCGGTCCTTCCCTGAAAGTTTGGGGGGGATTCGTCAAGCGGGGGCTGAGAAAAAAGGGGGGTCCCAAAACGTGTTTTCCCCATGCAATTTTCCATAGGGCGGTTGGACTCACTTTTAGTCCGAACGGCTGAATGGATTTCCACCAAACTTGGCAAAATTGTAGGGACTGTTAGCCCGATGTGCCTTTGCTAGGTCTCAAGATATGCGGTCCAGTGGATTTTGAGAAATTAAGGTTCAAAAAAATATATATATCTATAGCAGCTTACCCGTGAGCTTACCGGTGCGCTTACGGTACGCGCACGTACGCGTACGGTAAGCGTACCTCAAGCGCACGAGCTGCATGCTGATTGGCTGCCAATGTCTGTCAACACTCCAAAACAGAAACTGTTGACAGCCATCTTGTGCCTCGGTAGACTGAGGCACAGGAAAGCAGAAAAACAAACGTGTAAAACTCAAAAAGGGGGCAGGGTAGAAGCACCCAGACCCCCTAGACCTGCTCAGGGGGTCCCACAAGGACCCCGAAGGCAAAAATAATTTTTTTTTTTTAAAGTCGCGGGGTACGCGTACCGTACGCGCACGGTACGCGTACCCCGACGATTTTTACCCAAAAAAAAAATTTTTTTTTTTGCCTTTGGGGTCAGGGTGATTCTACTCTGGCCCCTTTGCGAGTTTCACACCTTTGTTTCACTGCTTTCTTGTGCCTTGGTTCTAACAAGGCACAAGATGGCTGCCAACACTTCCTGGTTTTGAGTGTTGACAGACAGTGGCAGCCAATCAGCATGCCTTACCGAGAAAGCTGCATGGTCATTGGCTGTCAACACTTCTAACCAGGAGGTGTTGGCATCTATCTTGTGCTAGTGTTGACAGACAGTGACAGCCAATCAGCATGCCTTCCCGAGAAAGCTGCATGCTCATTGGCTGTCAACACTTCTAACCAGGAGGTGTTGGCATCCATCTTGGGTCTTAGTAGACGGCGGCACAAGAAAGCAGAAAAAAAAACGTGTAGAACACAAAAAGGGGGCAGGGTAGAAACACCCTGACCCCTTAGGGCTGCTCAGGTGGTCCCACTAAGATATTAATACATTTAAACGTTATCCGCTAATGGAATTAGCATTTAACAAACCTTTGAAATTCAAAGAAAAAAACATAGGTTTCAGGCCTTATATTGTTAGGAATTAGCATTTAAAAAACCTTTGAAATTTACTGAAAAAAACATAGGTTTCAGGCCTTATATAGTTAAGAATTAGTATTTAAAAATCCTTGCGAATTCACTAAAAAAAACATAGGTTTCAGGCCTTATATAGTTAGGAATTAGCATTTAAAAAACCTTTGAAATTCACTGAAAAAACCATAGGTTTCAGGCCTTATACAGTTAGGAATTAGCATTAAAAAAACGTTTGAATATATAAAAACATTATCCGCTAATAGAATTAGCATTTAAAAAACCTTGCAAATTCACTGAAAAAACCATAGGTTTCGGGCCTTATATAGTTAGGAATTAGCATTCAAAAAACCTTTGAAATTCACAGAAAAAAACATAGGTTTGAGACCATATATAGTTAGGTATTTGCATTTACAAAACCTTGAAAATTCAATGAAAAACCATAGGTTTGAGACCATATATAGTTAGGTGAATATTTTAATCATACAAAACCAATGAAATTCCATATATAGTTAGTTGCACTAACTATATATTTCGCGCACCCGCAATCCACTGCTGATGATGTCACATATTACATCATTCATGACATGGTCAGTGACATCACTGATGACATCACTGATGACATCTCAAATGACATCACTGATGACATCACTGATGACATCTCAAATGACATCACTGATGACATCTCAAATGACATCACCGATGACATCACTGATGACATCACTGATGACATCTCAAATGACATCACTGATGACATCACTGATCACATCTCATTTGACATCATTGATCACACCACTGATGACATCATTCATGTGCTAATACGATGAACCTCTTCAGACTCTAATATAACCTTAGATACACTCAGTGTATACAGACACTCACACACTGTCACTCATCCATGGAGTTACTCACACACCTAGTCAGTCATGCAAAGAATCAATCTCACCTCCATTTCCTCAACTATACAGTTATACACACCTTACTTATTCAAACATATACTAACACATATTTACTCTCTTAAACAATCCCGGATACAAGTTCACAATGATCCATACAGCCACTCACACATTCACTGGCTCTCATGCACAGTTATTTATATATGCCAACTCTCACATGTACTGTGTTTTACATATGTACTTACTATGACATGTAGCATTGAGATATCCATTCACTCATCAATACACTCATGCACACAGTCAACGGCCCATGTAGCTGTTTCCACATGCACTATTGAACTCATACACCTAGTGAATCAACTGCTCACACATCTATGCACAGAGTCACACACCTCCCAGCCACCCCCACACAAACTCAATCTCCAATACAAATACTTGGGCAACCAATCAATAACACATATAGCCTCTCGTATAGCTAATGATCAACACATGCAGCAGTTTACACCACAACAGACCTACTGATGCACACATTCAGACAGTTTAGTCACTAACCCATGCATTTAGTACGACACATTTATTCACTCACTCATACAGTCAGTCACGCACCTACTAAATCCTTCATCCAGACACTTATACATCCACTCATTCTTCAATATGTCAAACATATTTAAACTTTACAGAAACACACAGTCACTGGATGATGTCATCAGTGATGTCATCAGTGATGTCATTTGAGATGTCATCAGTGATGTCATCAGTGATGTCATTTGAGATGTCATCAGTGATGTCATCAGTGATGTCACTGACCATGTCATGAATGATGTAATATGTGACATCATCAGCAGTGGATTGCGGGTGCGCGAAATATATAGTTAGTGCAACTAACTATTTATGGAATTTCATTGGTTTTGTATGATTAAAATATTCACCTAACTATATATGGTCTCAAACCTATGGTTTTTCATTGAATTTTCAAGGTTTTGTAAATGCAAATACCTAACTATATATGGTCTCAAACCTATGGTTTTTTCTGTGAATATATATATATATATATATATATATATATATATATATATATATATATGTGCAATGCACGTTACCCTTTTTGCTGCCAAAAGATAACCACGAAGCCATGTGTACCTGGCTCAAAATCGATTTATTTCGGCCTGACTCAAACGCGTTTCGGCTGTCCTTGCAGTCTTGCTCACCGATATTTACAAAGTCAGAAGCAGCCATTTTTAAAGCCATCAAGTTACGTGTCACGTGTTAGACTACAAAATCATAAAAAGTGTAGACAGACTTGTAGTTTTTTTACATGCATTATCCAGTTCGTAAATTATATAAAAAACGATTTTATATCAAACTTCAGAATATTTTGCATGAATCAATGTCGGGAAAGAAACAGAATAAATGTTATTTTATCAATATTCTCATTTTACCTATCGCACACATTTACGCTATACTCTTTAATTTTTAAAGGCGTGTATTTGCGTTTTTTTTTAGACACATCTTTCGCACCATTGGGTAAGACAATTATGGATTCCATGTAACTCTTTGAATTTATCCAAGTTTCACCCATGTACTACTCTTTAATTTTTAAAGGTGTGTATGTGCGTTTTTTTTTTAGACACATCTTTAGCACCATTGGGTAAGACAATTATGGATTCCATGTAACTCTTTGAATTTATCCAAGTTTCACCCATGTACTGCCCAAGTGGGCAATTACCTATATAACATCATGTTGAGCACAAAGTTGTGCATCACTCATTATTAAGCCCATGTGGGCGTCCTAACAAGGTGCCAAATTCTGTCCAGACAAAACTAAATAATCAACAATATCAAGTTAAACTAAAACTTTTCTGTATATTCCAACAATACTCAACTGTCTGAAGTGCAATAAAAATAAAAAACCTTTTGGCAGCATATATGATGATGTCATCCTAATCTCAATTCATTTAGCTTACAAATGCGTATACATATCTTCCTCCATGTTAAGCCCCTCAGGTTGTTCCGAATTCAATTCTATTATGTACCTGGATTCCAGCTTGCGGAGCATCTTCTCACAATTGCCCCCTCTTATATCTTTTGTCATAGAATCAATTACAAAATAGGTTAGTCCTGATACTTCTTTGTTGTGAAATCTTTCAAAGTGACGGGCCACTGGATAAGCCCTGTCACCATTTTTAATCGCTCTAAAATGTTGTAACACACGTTTATGTGACTCCAGGATAGTGCTGCCCATGTACTGCAGGCCACAAGGACACTGCCGCACGTAGACAGCAAAATCTGTTTTGCAATTAAAATTGCCTTTTGATTTTCGTGTGGCAGTTGATGTACCCACTTTGTACTCCTTGATATTAATGCCATGGCGGCAGGCTTTGCATTTTGTACACTTCACAAATCCTCCCTTCTTATCTAGCCAAGTTCCTCTCAATACCTTTTTTTTACTGTCCTGCCTGAAAGACTTCACACGCCGAAACGTTATTTCTGGTTTACGTGGAACAGTTTTACCCAGAACCAAATCACTCTTAATCAAATGCCAGTGGCTATTCAGAATACTTCTCAACCTCCCTTGCTGCAAACTATATTTGGTGATTAGTCTGCATTGGTTAGTTTTGTCTGTACTTTTCTTTTTTGGAGCCCTGAATAAGATTTCCTCTCTTTTTAATTTGTCAACTTTTGAAATTGCTGCCCCAATCCATTCCAGGGTAGCCTCTTTTTCTGAATCTATCTTCGAGATTCTTAAGTTCTGCCTTGGTCTGTGATTCTTCACTACAATTACGTTTAGTTCGAAAACATTCTCCATAAGGAATACTTCTTTTTAAATTACCAGGATGAAAACTTGATGCATGAAGCACCGTATTCGCCGCTGTGGGTTTTCTAAACAATTTAGTAGATATTTTCCCTTCATGAATGTAAACTGTAAGATCTGAAAAATTAACCTCTGTATTGCAGACTTCACTTGTAAATTTCAAATTTAGATTGTTGTCTTGAATTTTCTCAATGAAACCATTGACCTGATCTCGTGTCCCTTTCCATACCAAGAATAAATCGTCGATAAATCGACTCCAGTGCATTATGTGTTCCTCCCAGTCTGCTGGGTACTGCGTCCGGATCACCTCCTCCTCCCACCGGCCCATATGCAAATTAGCATAGCTGGGGGCGAAGCAGGTGCCCATAGCAGTACCGCAGATTTAATGGTAGCATTTCCGGGCCCGCCATCTTGGGTGAGGAATACGAGATAATTGACCAGGGCTAGGCCCCTCCCACTCTCACGCCCTTGCCACTATAAAATGATCACCCTACCCAGGAGGGGCAGTGGACGGGCGCAGCGGCGGCGCCGGCGGGGCGCTGAAGGCGCGCCAAAGGCAAGCCCGTCTTCGCCAGTCCGCGACCGACCGGGACCAGGGGTCACCATCGCTGGCAAAAATAAAACCATCCATTACTCTTCCAGCACTTTACATCAACTACGAGGCCCCATCATTGACCAATGCCTTGCGTCCTGGAATCCCACCTCAAAACTCTTCTGCTGCCCACAATGCACGTATGAAAGTTGCACAAAATCACCCCCCCCTCATACCTTATGTTCCTGCTGAACCGCAGGTCTCTCCCTAAACATGCTACAGAAATATCTCTGGTAATCTCCGACAAAGAACCCGACGCCATTTTTCTCACAGAAACATGGCTACAATCTGAATCTGACCCCTATGTCATTCAAGCTCTCCCCGCAGGATATCAAATACTTCGGGCCGACCGCTCATCTGGAAAAGGCGGGGGCATAGCCATCATTTACAAGAATTGCTACACATGCCGCTCCTCTCCAATTACCCTATCCAGCTGCGAACACCTTACTTTCTCGCTGGACTTCTCCCCCACATGCACATTCTCAGGGACTCTTATCTATCGGCCACCAGGCACTTCGACTAACTTTATAAAGCAACTCGCACCGGGGGCAGCCAACTGTGTCTGCTCCTCACCTAATTTCACCTTATTAGGCGACCTGAATGTGCACCTAGATAACCCCCTAGATTCGGCTGCCACCGAACTATGCAACAATCTGGAGGCACTAGAACTCCCCCAGCGAGTGCTGCAACCCACCCACGATAAAGGTCACCTCTTGGATCCAATCTTTACTAACTGTTCCCATTTCACAGTTAGTCCACCCATTCCCCTCCCATGGCCGGACCATTTTTTGATCCCTTTTACCTGGGCGCCATTCGGATCACGTCCTAAACCTTCCCCCGCCTCCTGCAGGGACCGCAAATGGTCACAACTTAACACCAACCTGTGGACAACAACTCTGGAAGCCTCTGTCCCAGTAAACAACCCCAATCCGATTATCAATAATGACAACTTCAACAACTGGATCACCACCTCCATAGATCTTACTATCCCATTTAAGGACATCAAACCCAAACAGAGACCAAAAAACGCTCCTTGGTACTCACAGGACCTGCGCATTCCTAAAAAAGAATGCAAAAGATTGGAACGGAAATGGCCCATCGATTATTCACAAACCAGCAAAAATGAATATTGGGCCGCCATAAAAATATTTTAAAATGACATGAAAAAAGCTCAAGCTACCTTCTACGAAAACAAAATTAACGAAGCAGCTTCTAAACCCAAGGAAATATATCAAATCGCGAAAAGCCTGCTCAAACTTCCCGATAAACCATCAGATCCTCTTACTGCTCAAATTCGCTGCAATGAACAGGCAGACTACTTCCTCAATAAAATAGCCACAATCTACTCATCCTTCCCCCTATCCCCTCACCCCAAAATAGAACAAAGGGATATCAGTTCATCTCCACTTACCACCCTAGAAAACTTTCCACCACTGGAGCCCACCAGCTTGGAAACCATAATACTCCAGGTAAAGTCCGGATCTCCCAGCGACCCAGCCCCAGCTCAGTTTCTTAGAACAATCACCTCTACCATCCTGCACACCATTCTGAACTTAATTAACAATTCACTTTCCTCAGGGCTCGTCCCCCCAAAATGGAAGCAGGCAACAGTCAAGGCCCTCCTGAAAAACCCCAATTTAGATTAGATGAACCCGGGAAAATTACCGCCCAATCTCCCTGCTACCATGGATATCCAAAATCACGGAAAAGCACGTCAACCAATCCCTTACAGAATTCCTGGAAGCAAATAAATTACTGGACTCATCTCAAACTGGGTTCCGCCCCATGCATGGAACAGAAACCGCTTTACTAGCTGTAACAGAAGGAGCAAGAATGATAATGGTTCAGGGCGGCACTGCGGCCATTATCTTATTGGACCTCAGTGCCGCCTTCGACACTGTGAATCATGACATCTTGCTTCACAGAATCGCAGAACTAGGGATAACATCTACAGCGGCGGCCTGGCTACGATCATTTCTTTCAGAGCGCTCATTCCGAGTCTGCGAAGGCGACACCACCTCGCCCAGTAAACCACTCAGTTGTGGGGTTCCCCAGGGTTCGTCCCTGAGCCCCACACTGTTTAACATATACATGCACCCCCTCGCAGAAATAATCTGCCCTTTCGGCGTCCAAGTTGTGTCCTACGCGGATGACACGCAACTGGTGGTTACCCTAAATCATCCCTCCTCATGTTCTAATGATCTCAGAGGTTGCATGGAAGCAGTAAGTACCTGGATGAGTCAGTCTTACCTAAAACTAAACGGCGACAAAACAGAGCTAATGGTACTGGGTAACTCCCCTCAAAAATCCATTGAGTCTCTGTGGCCACCAGATCTAGGCCCAGCACCCCCAGCCAGGAACACCATCAAGAGCTTAGGAATATGGCAACCAAATTATCTGCCACCTGCATGGGCATTATAAGACTCATCCGAAAAATCCTACCGCTTCTCCCCTACAAGGCCAGACAGATCATGGTCCAGGGCCTAATCCTCTCCCGGCTGGATTTCGGAAATGCCCTTTATCTAGGCGCCCCTGAATCTACCTTGAAAAAACTCCAGGTGATACAAAACTGCGCTGCCCGTACACTTTTGCGCATTCCCCGCCGCCTATCAGTGAAATCCGAACTAAAAGCCCTCCACTGGCTGCCAATAAAAGACAGGATCAATTTTAAAAGCATGTGCATCGCCCACCGTGCCTACTGGAGGAAAGGAGCAATCCTCAACCACACCTTGATTACCCCCTACCACCCCAACAGACAGCTTAGGTCGACTCATACCTTTCAAGTCTTCAGACCTAGGTTCAAAAGAGAAAGGAGTGGAGGAAGAATGTTCTCAACAAATGCGGCAAGGCTCTGGAACTCCCTCCCAATCTCTATTCGCTCAGAACCCAACCTTCTGCACTTTCGGAAAAAATTAAAAACATTTCTCTTCAGTAGATAAAATTAACCTGCCCCACACACCTGTATTTGGCTAAGCGCTAGGATGCCTGCGGGTAGCTACCGCGCTATACAAAAACCATATCCAATCCAATCCAATCCAATGGTATAGAGTATCTCCAAATTAAAAGAAATTAATTTTCAGGCACATCTCAGCCATTTTCAGCCCACAAGCGAATAGGTCTATTTCTCATAAAATGCTTGACGGCTCTCAGCCCATCATGATGTCTTATACTAGTGTATAATGTAGTTACATCAATAGTCACTAGAAGATAGTCTGCTTCCCAAGGTAAATCATAGATCTGTTTAAAAAAATCTCCAGTATCCTTTAGATAGGAGGGTAAAGCCTGTACTTCCTTATTTACAAAAGAATCTATAAACTTGGAAGTATTTTCAAAGGCACTCCCTATTGCTGATATAATTGGGCGGCCCGAGGATTTTCCAAATCTTTATGCACTTTGGGTATTAAATAAAAAACAGGGGATACTGGCTTATCAATTTTCAAGAATTTAAATTCATCATGACTTAATAAACCTTCTTCATGCCATCATTGTAACAGATCATTAAAACCTTCATAACAATTTACCATCACAGATTCCTTGATCTTTGCATAACATGTTACATTATTCAGTTGTTTACACATTGCCCCCCTTATCGGCACTGCGTACCACACAATCATTGTTATCAGATAATTTCTTAATCAATTTATGATGCGCATTCTGTTGCTGTGCATAAGGTGAAATTTTATTTCTGTTTTTGTCTTTGCAGATCTGTGAATTTAGGTGCTTTAATTTGTTGATCACAAGGTCATTGAAAGTGTCAATTGCATCTTTCCTTCATGGGCTTAATAATGAGTGATGCACAACTTTGTGCTCAACACGATGTTATATAGATAATTTCCCACTTGGGCAATACATGGGTGAAACTTGGATAAATTCATAGAGTTACACGGAATCCACAATTGTCCTACCCAATGGTCCGAAAGATGTGTCCAACAAAAAAACGCGCACATACACGCTTTTAAAATTAATGAGTATAGCGTAAATGTGTGCAATAAATAAAATGAGAATGTTGATAAAATAATATTTATTCTGTTTGTTTCCCGACATTGATTCATGCAAAATATTCTGAAGTTTGATATAAAATCGTTTTTTATATAATTTACGAACTGGCTAATGCATGTAAAAAACTACAAGTCTGTCTACACTTTTTATGATTTTGTAGTCTAACACGTGACACGTAACTTGATGGCTTTAAAAACGGCTGCTTCGGACTTTGTAAATATCGGTGAGCAAGGCTGCAAGGACAGCCGAAATGCGTTCGAGTCAGGCCGAAATAAATCGATTTTGAGCCAGCTACACATGGCGTTTTGGTTATCTTTTGGCAGCAAAAAGGGTAACGTGCATTGCATTTTACGGACCTGCTCCAGTGGGGTCTGATCAACGACGCGACTCTCGTGGCAGGCAGCGGTTAATACACAGGAGAACGGAGCTAACACATATATATATATATATATCCCAACAACGTTTCCTCTCCCCGAGGAAGCTTGGAGTCGCACAAACAAAGTCGTAATCCACAATGAAAGAGTTCATATTTGTTTATTCTTTAATCTTTAATCCATGGGGTATCAAAGCAAAGCAAAAAACCAACGCGTTTCGACAGCCTCCGCTGTCTTGGTCACGGTTAGCTTGTGAAAGAATATGCTCGCAACTTATAGGAATCAATCAAGTTTCAAATCATAGTCACTCCCCCAAAAGAAAGAAAAAGGGGTGTATCTAAATTCAAGATGGTTATTTTTGGCCACTCCCACTCCTTTACAAGGATTCTGGGTGATGTCGTTTTTTTTGTATATCATTAACAAATGATGTGTTAACTTTCTCATACATTTTCCCAAATGCTAGAGAACATTACCCAGCCTCAAGCTATATGTTCATTGTCTATTGTTTGTATTACATATATATGCATGCATTACAGCCCTCCAGTGGGCTAATTGTGACTGAACACTCAAGGAACCTTTTTAAGGCTTGGATGCCTCAGTAAACTTGGAGTGTAATTATTGTGTATGGGTGGCTAATGGAGGTAATTCTCAAAGAAGGGTGAGCAGTTGTTACCAAATGTGAGGGTTGTGGGTGTGGGGAAGTTATAAAACAACCAAAATTAAAATACGTGAAGTTGAGCATAAAACCGGGATTGTCTTTAGGAAGTTCATATTTTAGAAAGTATCATTTCAGTCATTAGAGATGTATATATAGTTCTTCAGACTGGTTCAGGCCATACGGCGTCATTGTCCTGAAATTAAGAATGTGCCTGGACTCTTTCTGCTGCAGAAGTTTCTCCTTGTGACCTCCCCTGTCCGACAGGGACATTGTTTCTAATCCCCAAAATCGCAACTGTTTCCAGTCTCCATTGTGGTAGGCCTCCATATGTTTTGCAACAGCGTTGCTTCTGTCTTTGTGTACTGTCGCACGGACATGTTCTAAGATACGTTTTTCTCAATTTGCAGATGGTGCTGCCGATGTATCTTAGTTTGCAGGGGCATTCGATCATGTACACTGTGAATTGGCTGTTGCATGTTATGCATTCTCTGATTTGCCACATCTTCTTGTTGGGCATTGCTATTTCTGTAGTTGGTTTGGCGATGTCACACGCTTTGCAATTATAGCATTTAACGAAGCCCTTAGTTTTTAGCCACAATTTCTTCCTTGTTGTTTTTTTGAAATGGCTATGGACCAATTGATCTTCTAAGTTTTTTGCCCTTCTGTAGGTAATGACCGGATGCTTACCCATTTTTTTGCCTATAACTGGATCCAGTTGTAAGATTTTCCAATTTTTTCTAAGGATTTGATTTATCTTTTTGGATTCCTGACTATAATTCAGAATTAATCTGATTGGTTCTTCTTCTGTTGATGCCTGATCCAATTTCTTTTTCAAACAGTCCGATCTTGTTGTTTGATTGGCTTTTTCCCAGCATTTTTGTACAATTTTTTGGTTGTATTTCCTCTTTTGGAAACGTTTGATGGTATTCATGCTTTGTTTATTCCACTCTGTCTCCTCACTACAAATTCTTCTCAGTCGGAGGAATTCCCCGTAGGGAATGCTGGAGATTAATGATTGTCGGTGGAAGCTGGTGGCTTCTAGGGTTGCATTCGTTGCTGTACTCTTTCGGTGAAGGGTTGTTTCTATGTTGTTGTTGTTAACATATACTTCCGTATCCAGAAAGATTGCCTTCGTTTGGTTTATGGTATAAGTGAATTTTAGGCACGGGGTGATGGTATTCAATATTGTAAAGTATTCCAGAAACTTCTCCTCACTCCCATTCCACACAATGAAAAGATCGTCTATAAACCTTTTCCAGGTTACAATGTGTTGGGTGAAATCCTGATATTTTTCATTCCATGCTATTGTCTCCTCCCACCATCCCATAGCTATACAAGCATAGCTTGGGCTGAAGGAGAAGCCCATTGCGGCCCCATTCTTTTGTCGGTACAGCAATTCACCAAACATAAATATGTTGTTCGTAAGTATGTTCTGAATCATCTCCATCAACATGTCATTATGGTCCTTATAGTGTATATTGCGTTCTTTCAGGAAATGTCTGCATGCGTTCAGACCCAATTCATTGTCGATATTGGTATACAATGCGATCACGTCCATAGTGATCATAAAGAAATTAGGTTGCCAGGTCAAATCTCTTAGAATATATAGGAAATCCGTAGTGTCTTTTATGTAGGATTTCAGTTGTTTTACCTGGGGATTTAGATAGAAGTCAATGAAATTTGCTAGAGGTTCAAACAAGGATCCATTAGCTGACACAATCGGTCTCCCTGGTGGTCTTGTGGGGTTTTTGTGTATTTTCGGCAGAAAATACAATGTTGCCGTTTTTGGGAAGTCGACTGTTAAGTATTTCTTTTCATCAAAGTCTATTAGGTCTTTCATTTCCCATAGATGTAATTTTTGATCCAATTCTCTTTTTATTTTATCCAGTGGATTCGTTTTTAGTTCTTCATAGTAATGGGGGTTGTTCAGTTGTTCCATGGCTTCCGCGGTGTATAGGTCCCTGTCCCACAACACCACATTCCCCCCCTTTATCCGCTGTTTTTATTTCAAAGCTTTGATCATTCTTTAGGGACATTAGAGCCTCTCTTTCTCTTGGTGATAAGTTGTCATTACATTTCATTTTTGGAATTTTATATAAATCATGGGTAACTGCTTCCTGGAACATATCAATTTTGTTCCCTGGTGTAAGTTGTGGGTAGAATTTTGATTTGGCCTTCAAGTTGCTGGTTCCAGCTCCCAGTTGGGGTATTGCTTTGTTTAGACTAATTTCTTGTCCTTCTTCTACATTGAGGTTCATTAAAGTCAAGTATGCCTCTGACTCCTTTACTTGTAATGTCGATGTTGGTTTTGGTTGAATTTTTGCAATTTTAGGTTTCTTTTCTCTTTCCATGAAGAATTTGGCTAGTATGATTTTCCGAATATATAGGTACATATCTATTCTTGTTTGAGCCATATCCATCCGCTGGGTTGGACAGTAGTTTATTCCTTTTTTCAGAAGTGAGGTTTCTGCTTGTGTAATTTCTCTTCCTGAGAGATTTATTATTTGTAGTTCCTCATTTATTTCCCCTTCTTCTGTTTCATTAATCTGGTCTCCGTGCCTACTTTTTCGTTTGTAGCGGTTTCTTCTCCGGCTTCTCCTTGTTGGGGTTTTGCAAATCTGGATTGCCATGGTCTCCCCCTTCCTCTTGCTCTGCCACGTGCATTTCTTTGCGCCCCCTGATTTTGTTCCCATTGGCGTTGTGTGAGAACGAGGCGCATGTCCCCTAAAAAAGCCCTTTGCGTTGAGTCTAAGTTGGAATCATCCTCACTTTGTTCAGTTGATGTGAGGGACGACATGCTGGACGATGAGCTGGTTGTATTTACCCTTTGTTGTTTGAAGGGGTCGTACTTGCGGGCGAAAGTAAAAATTGGTCCCTGTGCGTAATCATTGGCATCCCTTGCAAATTTTGTCTGTTTTCCTAATCTCACCACTTCTTCATGCTTTTCTATCTGTTTGTTTAAGTCATCTTTGAATTTTGTCATTTCTGGGTTAAGTTTCAAGGTTTCTATTTCCTTTTCTAATGTTCGCAATTGTTCTTTTACTTTTTCCAGAGCGATCTCTATATGTTTAACTAATATCTTGATTAATCCCAATGAGGAATTTAGTGTATGTTCCCCCCATTCTTGGAGTAAATTGTTTGTTGCATCTTGTTGACTGGGCATCAAAAGTATACATAGACCCCTCGGGACTCTTTCCACTTCCAGATATGGCAGTTTGATTATTACATTTTATAATCCTAACTGACTCAGGGAACTAGGGAGAAAATCAAGTTTAGTATGCCTGAACTCAGAATGATAAAATGCATCTTTTAGTGAAGTTGGTTTTAACATTCTGTGTTTGAAAATACGACTTTTAGAAAGTTGGTATTTGCTTGTCTAACCATCCAAGCCTGCCTCTGCTAGGTTATGTATTCCTTGTCTGGAGTTTGAGTGACAGGGGCAGGGGCATTCTTGGAGACAGGGTGATTCAGCACAGGGCTGAATAGAGAGATCTGCATGCAGATGGGAGGGAGGAGTTGCACCTGGGAACTGAAAAGGGTTGTGCTTTCCCTCCAGAATGCTGGATCCACCTCCTGTGGTGTGTCTGATGTCCCCGGCCTGCACTGTGAAAGGAAAGAAGGAGTCTTGTCAACAAAGTGCTCCAGGACTGACCAGAACTGGTTTGGACTAGGCAAAAGCCTCTCTGCCTTTAGAGAACAAAGAGAAAATGAGTATAAAAGAGGGGACAAAGACACCAGAACTTTAGATACCTTTTAGGAAACAAGAAGAAACCTTTGTTGAGGAGAGGAACCAGAGAGGCTATCCCTAAGAGGGAGATTAGTTCCCATGATTTATTTATTTCCGTTTTATTTAGTTTCTCCCATAATCAAATTTTCTCTTTTGTGTCATTTTTCCCTTGTTCTTTACTGACTTCTGCGGGTTTGTTGATGTCTCCTTTTTCAAACATCGTGACAATATGTTCTTTCCTTTTGGCATCCCGTTTATCCATGTTGTGCTTTGTTTTTATGGATTCCCCCTCTTTCGGATTTATTATTGGTTCAGATTTGTTTGTTTTAACTGTGTGTTCAAAGCGACTCTGTTTTAACGTCTTTCCGTGAAAATGATAGTACTTTTGTCACTTATTTATCTTGCTATATCCACATTGGGATATTTCATGTTGCAAATTTGAAGTGTTTGTACTGCCGTATTTTTCGGGAAATTCGTATGCCACGTTAACCGGGTTTCACTTCTCATGTGATATGCTCGTTTGTTAAATCAACAGTTTGTAAACTCGAGTTCGTTCAGCAGTCGTACTCGGCGGTCACACACTCTTACCTCGGTATCGGCTTGCCGCGGCAGGTGTGGGTCCGCTCCCTTCCGTCTGCTGTTGTTTCTAGAGTCCGTTCAGTATTAGTGCACAAAATCCACCGGTGAGCACCTCAGGAAGTCAATATCTTCAACCATATGACTCCCTTTCCTCTCCCGATAGGCGCTGCCGTTGTGGCCGCGTTACTCCTGCGGTTGAGCCCAACCGCTATCAATCCCAACAACGTTTCCTCTCCCCGAGAAAGCTTGGAGTCGCACAAACAAAGTCGTAATCCACACTGAAAGAGTTCTTATTTTTTTATTCTTTAATCTTTAATCCATGGGGTATCAAAGCAAAGCAAAAAACCAACGCGTTTCGACAGCCTCCGCTGTCTTGGTCACGGTTAGCTTGTGAAAGAATATGCTCACAACTTATAGGAATCAATCAAGTTTCAAATCATACTCACTCCCCCAAAAGAAAGATAAAGGGGTGTATCTAAATTCAAGATGGTTATTTTTGGCCACTCCCACTCCTTTACAAGGATTCTGGGTGATGTCGTTTTTTTTTGTATATCATTAACAAATGATGTGTTAACTTTCTCATACATTTTTCCAAATATATATATATATATAGATATATAGATATATATAGATATATATAAAACTATACTTTGCACAACTATATTACTATATTTCTGACGTCAATATTTATTTTCTGATATATTTGTACTTACCACCAAATATAGGATGTTGATATTTTTGACATCAATATTTATATCTCGTAATTGTGGTACGGGGATATTTTAGTCAGTGAACCATGAGCCAGCACAGCAAGGTGCTTTGCTTCACTACACCAACATTCTATATATGAGGGCCTAAATCTACCCATGGTTTTCTTGAACAAGGGAAGAAAACTGAAATGTAAAAAGACAGCTTATTACTATTGCAAAACTGAAGTAGCTCAGGCAGACTCTAAGGGATTCAGGGCTCCCAGGAGCTCAATAAATTGGACATTTGATGCAAATTTAGGGGCAGAGACATTGAAAATCTGTTTGAGTCCTCCCGAAAATATCAGCTGTTTAGGAATATTGTAACTGAATATACATTACAGGTTCAACATGTATGCTTCTTATCAAGTTACCAGGTTAGATCTAAATTGAGGATTTATTGATGAGTGACTTATTTCCAAAAATCTCTGCCCCAACTTCACCCTACCTAAGTGTTTCACGGAAGAGTTAAATCCAGTCATGCCTTTTTGTTTCCACACTAGCTGAAAACCTGTGCTTCTGGCAGGCCTGTGAAGATTTGCGGTCCGGGGACCAGTCACAAATGACAGAGATGCTGGATTCGGTTTATCAGTGAGTTGAATAGTGATACTTTTTGTGTACATGATGTTTTATATTGGAGATTTAGATACCTTTGGTGGGTGTTGGGATTTAGGTGTAATGCTTCTTAAAGGACTCAGAACCACTTGCCAAAACAATGGAAGGAAGGATACAACAATCTCCATTATGTCACTGTATCTATGTTATTACAACTCACATTTACACTCTTCACCTACTTCAGAGAACAGAGAATGATAACAAGTGAAAGTGGAAAGGATACTTATTTTCAGGTTTTATAATCATGGAGTTGCTGAAAGCTCATGCTGTTTCTGAATATCTGTGCTGGTGAAGAAAATGGGACATATCAATAGAAACAGAAACCATGGTGAAGCAGAAAAAAGTAGTGAGGGTGGATATCCTTTACTGGTGCCTACTCTCACACTGTATGTCTATTTCAAGTGATGACACCCTGGGTCTTGATTTTATAGAAACTGGTAGACCTGTCCAGCTGCAAGACAGAAGGCATAACGTCAGTGCATAATACCCGATAAGCCTCAAAGAACAAATAACACCTGAAAGAAGGCTTACCAGATCCAGCAGAAGATGCTGCTAGGAGGAGCCAGGAACCGACCTGCAATTCAGCTAAGACCCCTGGACCCTACTTAACAGACTTGTAACACTTCTAAATACATTGGGCTAGACAGACCAAACAATAGAAAAAGGCACCAAAGGGACTTACAGGAACCAAAAAGGAAAACATAACAAATAGTGAGGAATGTATAATGTGTTCAAACTATCACAAGAGCCAGAGTAGCCAACACAGCCATGAAACTGGTTGCCAGCCACAGAACTAAGTCCATGGGTTCTAAATAGTGTTGTAGTCCTCTTGACCTAGAAATTACTCCATCCCAGGAGGTGAGTGTGCGTAATTAAATTAAAGTTTAGTGGTTTGCTGTTCCCACCTGCCTAAGTTATCATAGGCTTTTCCTCCAGTGTCTGTCATCTAGCCTGAATCCTGACAATTATAAAATATAATAGGCTCAAGCAAGAAGGTCTTAGATGGTAAACAAATGCTCGAATGCTGTGTAGATAAGAGAAACTTAGATGATATTTTGCCCCACACAATAGAGGAATATTTTGTTGTGTAAAGGACACAACCTCTTCAACATTTGCAGAAGCGTACCATAAGCTTATCTGGAAGATGTTTTTTCCATGCTACAAAAGGATGATTGAAACTCAGCACCTCAAAAAGGAGACAAACACTTCAGATTTGAGTTAACGTTTTATCACCTCATTTTGAGAAAACAAACATCCCATTCTTAATATGGGTGAGTCAATCACCTTGTATCACCTCCTTTTAGAGGAGGTGGCAATTCCAATCTTCATTTGAGGTAATGTACATACTATCTCCTGGAGATTCTGCACAACTCCTGCTCCACTCCTCCAAAATCCTAATCAATAGAACAACCTTTTAATTGGTTAGGCACATCCCAGTTGTATTCTACCCAACCACATTTTTGGTTGTAAGCATGTTCCATACTTCAAGGTACCACCTCAATTCAATAGCAAATTCCCTCCTTACTACCTTACAGACAACAGCAACCTGTGTGCTCTATTCCTTTAACTTAATTGGGCAATGCAACACCTCCTTGGCACTTCAAACCCTTGCCTGTAACTACCTTCTTTTCCGGTTCTGCAGAGGAGCATCCTCCTCCCTCCAGTTTGGAAGGTTCTGAATGATTTCCTGAGCCTCACAGAAGTCCCACTCTGAGACTCATTGAACCATCATGACAATCAAGAGAGATTTCTCAATGCATCTTTGTTGCAATTGGTTTCTGCCCATTTAATACAGCCATATGTATGGCGTTTTGGATCACCTGGGTTTGGACTTTTTACTGTAGGTGAGTCTCACTGCATGTGTCTCACCCATGGTAATCACATGAAAAATGGACTGTACATGTTTACTCCCAACGTCCACCTTTTAAGATAAGTCCACTGCGTTGTAACAAGGGTAATGGGCACTTGGCTTGTTACACAGGTATTCACACTGCAAGTGAGAGACTACTGTCATGCGAAGCCCAGTAACTGGCGTAGAGGGAACTTTACAGGATTAGATATTGACCTGTGGTTGGCCTTATTATGGCAGTGTACACTAATAGGGAAAGTCAGTGTGATTTACAGTTTTGTTTGTGGTAACACATAGAAATAAAACTGCCTTAGAGCAGAGTTTTTGCGACCTTTTTGCCTAAAGAGACCAGAGAATTATCAAATTGGGGTTTAACCTGTGAGGGGAAAATCAATTCTGCAAGCACAACAAATCTATCTGCACAAATTATTGATCATAAAGAATTGACATATTTCCCTGCCTCAGCTCAGGATCAGAGCCCTGGCCTTTTGTCACCCTGCTAGGCCAAGGTAATTATGGGAGAGGAGTTGGCCTAATGGCTAGGGCGCTCGACCTCGGACCTGAAGGAACTGGGTTCCAGTCTCGGTAACGACGCCGAAACCTCCTGTGATTCTGGGCAAATCACTTAATCTCCCCGTGCCTAAAATGAAAGTAAATGTAACGTAACTGGAAAAATATGTAAAGCGCTCTGATACTTGATTCGGTTCGGGTCTAGTTCGCGCTATATAAAACTCTGCAAAAAACAAAAAAAAAAAAATTTATATTTCTCTGTAAGCAGCAAGAACAAAAGCCTCCCCACTCAAAGGGAGCAATTATCATTGCTTCAGTCAGCTCCTTGGCAGAAAAGGAATGGGGTGGCATGCTTTTCATAAATCAAGCAGCTCTCCCACTGTACAAGGGATGGTCCTGCCCAAACCCACTGAAGAAAGGAGGGGCCCATACCTCTGGAACCAAGACAGGAATGGGTTCCCCTTTGAAAATCCAGTGAGAAGGGTGCTGGCAGTGATATTAGCAAGCTGAGGCCCCTAGCGGAGATGCGACTACTGACTCCTGGATAATGCCATTTTTAACTACCCAGCATGCTGGGCAGGAGGGTTGGGACAGGGGTGGAGAGTAGTCCCAGGCATAAAACTCTGCTCTCCTCCTGCAGTTTGTGGAATTCCGGCACTCCGCGCTCCACAGAGGAAAGCGGAGTTCCTTAGGTCAAGCTTTTTGTGCTTGACATGCAGCTGAGAGGCTTCAGGTGTGGATTTTCTTCTCCAACTGGCCGTTGGGGTTGTTTTTTTTGTGTGCAAGAAGCCTTTTTTTAAACTTTTTCTTCAAACAGGTAGGAAGTGCCCCAGAGAATCCAAATTGCTGTTCCTGGCTCCTAATAGCGATTTGTCCTTTGCCCCTTTCCTGGTCACTTTTCATTGGGATTTGGAGCTGGAAGGATTACTCTTCTTGTCTGCTATATATATATATATATATATATGTATATATATATATATATATATATATGTTTCCAGTTTGGCTCCGATTTTGCAGACCCCTGGCGCTACTTCGCTTCGGTGCGTTGTCCTCGGCTGAGCCCAGCCTTAATTAATTGTGTCCAACTCTCCTTCAAAGAAGAAGAAATGAAAACGCACTCACGATGTCAGTAGTAGTTTCCTTCGGATTTTATTTACCAAATGGCATTCAGTTTTTCAGAAAAAAGCACCGACGCGTTTCGCTGTGCACACACAGCTTTCTCACGGTCAATACAAAACACATTAGAGAGCCCCTCCTATATCAGTAGGGAGTCGCCAGAGAACATTTAAAAAAACGTCACTTCCTTGGTAATTAATGGAGGTGATGTGGGAGTTGTAGTTTGTGTTGTGAATTACAGACTGTTTGTTTGGATGCTGTACATTAAGCGCATGGATGTTACATATGAGTTATGCTGTCACATTTTGGCCATTACATTACCCAGTTCTTTCAAAAGCGCAGGGTCGTCTTTTTCTAACCGCTTTTAAGCGCTGCACATAGTACAAATCTTGACAAACCAATAACCATTCCTGCCTTCTAGTGGGCAATTCATTTTGTTATTTTTCACTGTTTTTTACTCTTTTATGCCCTCCAGTGGGCATATTTGTATACTGTGCAATTATTCCCATTGCCATCTACTTCTGTGACAAACATGATAACTACTATCACATCATTACATTTACTCTTAGTCTCGTAAGCCACATTCCCACTTATGTTTTACAATCTACTGAATACTACTGTCCGTTCTGTCTATATTTGAAACAAGGGATCATAGTTCATAGCAAAGACCCAATTTTCATAGATGTACATAAAGTTCTTCACTTTGATTAAGACCTGTCGGAGCCATTGTCCTGAAATTTAAGATGTGTCGTGACTCACGGCGTCTTAAAGTTTTTTCTCGATCCCCCCCTCTTTCATGTGGGAGGACTGTTTCCAAGGCATAGAACTTGAGAAGTGGGAAGGCACTAATCAGGAATTCGAAGCATATTTCCAAATTCTAAATTCCACAAGTACCAATCTAAGATTCACATATAACATCGACAAAACAAAAGCCATATTCCTGGACACGGAAATTTACATTCACAATGGACGAGTAGAAACTACTCTACACAGAAAGGAGACTGCAACTAACTCAACACTGCATGCAAGCAGTTTTCACACACCGTCGGTCGTACAAAATATTCCATATGGGGAATTTTTAAGACTGCGAAGGATCTGTTCGGAAGAAAAAGAATGGAAAAGGACAAGCTTCGAAATGGCACACAGGTTCAAAAACAGAGGATATAACAAGAAAATCATTGAAAGATGCTGGAGAAGAGCTAACAACAAAAGAAGAAGGGAAATACTCACATCCAAAAAGGAAAACACTGAACTTAACGATAAAAAAGATGACAAAAAAATACGATTGATTCTAGACCATACGAGGGAATCTAAACAAATCGTGACAATCATCAGGAAGAATTGGAAATTGTTACAATTAGACCCTGTCACAAGCAAAATAGTGGGCAAGCACCCGGAGGTAACATATAGAAGATCAAGAAACCTTAAAGACAGACTGATACAAAGCCATTTCAAAGACAACACCAAGAAAAAGAAAGGCATACAATGGATGAAAACAAAAGGTTTCATTAAATGTCAACATTGCAAGGTGTGCCAAATAGCGGTGAATAAAAAAGAAGTGACAATGCCGAACAACAAAACATGGAGAATAAAAGAACTAATAAACTGTGTAAGTACTCATGTGGTATACGTGATAGAATGCCCGTGTGCACTCAAATACATCGGCAGCACGAAAAAGGAATTAAAGAAAAGAATCCTGGAACATGTGAGAGCGACAGTAAATAAAGACCGTAATAATGCTGTGGCCAAACACATGGAACAATTACACAATGCAGATTGGACACTTCTCAAGTTCTATGCCTTGGAAACAGTCCTCCCACATGAAAGAGGGGGGGATCGAGAAAAAACTTTAAGACGCCGTGAGTCACGACACATCTTAAATTTCAGGACAATGGCTCCGACAGGTCTTAATCAAAGTGAAGAACTTTATGTACATCTATGAAAATTGGGTCTTTGCTATGAACTATGATCCCTTGTTTCAAATATAGACAGAACGGACAGTAGTATTCAGTAGATTGTAAAACATAAGTGGGAATGTGGCTTACGAGACTAAGAGTAAATGTAATGATGTGATAGTAGTTATCATGTTTGTCACAGAAGTAGATGGCAATGGGAATAATTGCACAGTATACAAATATGCCCACTGGAGGGCATAAAAGAGTAAAAAACAGTGAAAAATAACAAAATGAATTGCCCACTAGAGGGCAGGAATGGTTATTGGTTTGTCAAGATTTGTACTATGTGCAGCGCTTAAAAGCGGTTAGAAAAAGACGACCCTGCGCTTTTGAAAGAACTGGGTAATGTAATGGCCAAAATGTGACAACATAACTCATATGTAACATCCATGCGCTTAATGTACAGCATCCAAACAAACAGTCTGTAATTCACAACACAAACTACAACTCCCACATCACCTCCATTAATTACCAAGGAAGTGACGTTTTTTTAAATGTTCTCTGGCGACTCCCTACTGATATAGGAGGGGCTCTCTAATGTGTTTTGTATTGACCGTGAGAAAGCTGTGTGTGCACAGCGAAACGCGTCGGTGCTTTTTTCTGAAAAACTGAATGCCATTTGGTAAATAAAATCCGAAGGAAACTACTACTGACATCGTGAGTGCGTTTTCATTTCTTCTTCTTTGAAGGAGAGTTGGACACAAATATATATATATTCACTGAAAAAACCATAGGTTATAGACCATATATAGTTAGGAATTAGCATTTACAAAACCTTGAAAATTCACTGAAAAAACCATAGGTTATAGACCATATATAGTTAGGAATTAGCATTTAAAAAACCTTATTTTACTCACACAAAACCATTGAAATTCCATATATAGTTAGTTGTTCTAACTATATATCGCGCACCCGCAATCCACTGCTGATCATGTCACATATTACATCATTCATGACATGGTCAGTGACATCACTGATGACATCACTGATGACATCTCAAATGACATCACTGATGACATCACTGATGACATCTCAAATGACATCACTGATGACATCACTGATGACATCTCAAATGACATCACTGATGACATCACTGATGACATCTCATTTGACATTACTGATCACATCACTGATGACATCATTCATGTGATAATACGATGAACCTCTTCAGACTCTAATATAACCTTAGATACACTCAGTGTAAACACAGACTCACAGATTGTCATTCATCCATGAAGTTACACACACACCTAGTCAGTCATGCAAACAATCAATCACACCTCCATTTTCCCAACTATACAGTTATACACACCTTATTTATTCAAACATATACTAAAACATATTTACTCTCTTATACAATCCTGGATACAAGTTCACAATGATGCATACAGCCACTCACACATTCACTGGCTCTTATGCACAGTTATTTATATATGTCAAGTCTCACAAGTACTGTGTTTTACATATGTACTTACTTTGACATGTAGCACTGAGATATCCATTCACTCACCAATACACTGATGCACACAGTCAACCGCCCATACAGCTGTTTCCACATGCACTTTTGAACCCATACATCTAGTGAATCAACTGCTCACACATCTATGCACAGAGTCATACACCTCCCA
The DNA here is from genome assembly GCF_964261635.1 of Lissotriton helveticus. NCBI lineage: Eukaryota > Metazoa > Chordata > Amphibia > Caudata > Salamandridae > Lissotriton > Lissotriton helveticus. The sequence goes on along the minus strand of NC_136071.1, from coordinate 414,250,853 downwards.
GCCACCCACACACACACTCAGTCTCCCATACAAATACTTGGGCAACCAATCAATAACCCATATAGTTACTCATATAGCTACTAAACAACACATGCAGCAGTTTTCAGAACAACAGACATAATGATGCACAAATTAAGACAGTTTAGTCACTAACCCATGCACTCAGTGAGACACATTTAATCACTCACTCATACAGTCAGTCATGCACCTACTAAATCCTTCATCCAGACACTTATACATCCACTCAAGACATATTTTAACTTTACAGAAAAATACAGTCACTGGATGTTGTCATCAGTGATGTCATCAGTGATGTCATTTGAGATGTCATCAGTGATGTCATCAGTGATGTCACTGACCATGTCATGAATGATGTAATATGTGACATGATCAGCAGTGGATTGCGGTGCGCGATATATAGTTAGAACAACTAACTATAGATGGAATTTCAATGGTTTTGTGTGAGTAAAATAAGGTTTTTTAAATGCTAATTCCTAACTATATATGGTCTATAACCTATGGTTTTTTCAGTGAATTTTCAAGGTTTTGTAAATGCTAATTCCTAACTATATATGGTCTATAACCTATGGTTTTTTCAGTGAATTTCAATGGTTTTTTAATAGCAAATATCATAAGCTGTCGAATGTCAAGTACGTGGTAAGTAAAAACATTTTCGTGTTTATGCACACTGATCTGCTTTGAATGCTGCCCCCCACCCCTCATTTCTATTAGGAGTACTCTCTCTTTGCAGATAGTGAAGGGTAGTTAACGCAGCCCTTTGCCCCCTTTGTAATCCGTCGTGCCTGCTTCTCTCTCCATTTGATTGATTGTTCTCTTTGGTTCATTCTCTATTTACAAACAAGCACAGAGTCGCAATACTCTGTTTAGTCTTTGCAGATAGCGAAAAATCGTGTAAAAAAACAAAAGGAATCGAGCAAAATCAGTAGGCCACTAATGGGATCTCTTTTTGACCTCGCTAAAATAGAAACATTAGGAACAACCTGTTGAAAATAGCAATGCGTATGTACATAAGCGGCGTTCATTTGTGTTCACAGTACCCCTTGTTGATTGTTTGAATCGAGCATTGAATTGTTCGAAGTTGGTTCTCTTAAGGATCTTCTCTGCCTGCAAACGAGGAAGAATAGGAATATTCTCTCTCCCTTTGCAGATAGTGAAGGGTAGGTAACGCAAGCCTTTAACACGTCGTACCTATTTCATTCCTCATTGATTGATTGATTGTCCGAACATTGACTGTTTGGGAATTAGTTCTTTTTGGAGGTATTCCCTGTTTGCAAATAAACGTAGGAAAATCTTTGCAAGTAGTGAAAGGGTACGTAATGCGGACCTTTCTCCCCCGTTGTAATCTGTCATGCCTATCTACTCCCCACTGATTGATGCACCTGTTTCACCCGGACCATTTACTAGAGATACGTCATCTGGCCCGACCAGAGAGCACCCCTAGTGAAAAGGACATATGCAATAATAACGAAGTGATCACTGTATCCTGTTAACAGAAACTTTAGCATGAAACAACCTGGAAAGAAAAGAATAGGAAAACGAAAATCAGTAGGCCACTGATGAACATGAACTTTTATTAAACAACGAACAAAGAAACGATAACATAACGTAATGATAAAACCTATTAATGTCCTAGAAACAAGAAAACGTTAAAATATGCCAGTGGTGAGAGACCAGAAAAACAGTAAGAGAAACCAAATCACCCCTCGCTGTCCCACCGCCTGCCACGCCAAAAAAATCGATAGACTAGGGAAAATGCAAGTCAGTAGAACATCCGCCCCCACTCTGGAAACTTCCAAGGTGGGGCAGGGTTGCGGCTACGCCCAGCCGGGAGCAGCCCATATAAGGCAGGTCCTGCTGCCACGCCTCGGCCAGGAGATCCTAACGTAGGGTGTAGCCGGAGGAGAGGCCGAGGCCAGCGGGACCCGGCCAGGGGATTGCCTTTACAACGCTGAACAGTTGCAGGGGGGGGGGGAATGTCTCCTCGACCCTCCCCTCTCTCTCCCAGTCCGGCCGCGGTGGCCCTTGAGAGTTGCAGGTACTCCCGCCACATGCTCTTCCGGTCCGGCCACCAACGGTCGGGGGGCCGAGGCCGACGGGATCCGGCTGCAGCCGATAAACCAAGAAACCCGTTCATGGGGCCAGAGCCAGGGGCGTCCGGCCGACATCTACCGGAAGCCCGGCCCGAAGACGGACGGGACACTTCTTCTTTCATGAATAATGGCTGCGACAACACTGGGGGGGGGATGTCTTGCACATGCCTCCGACCCCCCCCCCCCTCGTCCTCATCGCCTGGTCTGGCCATAACAAATCTCAAGCGAGACGCCGTGGGGTGCACTGGGAGGGAGAGACGGTGCGAACAGGCCTCTCCCGCCTCCCCAGGTGGAGGCTTCCCAGCTGCACCCTCAGCGCTCCAGGCGCCCGGAAAAGGGTTCTTCCACTGTGGCCATGCTGCAACGTCTCGCCCGGCAGGGTGGAGCCCGTCCGCTCATTTGACCCCGCGATCGCCAGTAGCTACCGAACTCTCAAAATGGCGGTCGACCTGGCAAGAGCGGGCCCAGCATAAAGAAATGGCCCGGTCACTGGTTGACTCCACCACCGTAGTCCTCCACGACCTTGAAGATTCTAGAGGAGCCGCGGGAGTCTCCGACCCCCGATGGGGAATGACTGCCATGATCGCCCGTGGAGTGACGAAACTGTATCCGCGGGACGTCGGCGCTCCCATGCTGGCGCCAGCCTCACTTTGAATTACTAGAATCCTGCAGACCTCAGTTCCGGTGAAAGCACAGTGTGACCCGGTAGGAAAAATTGTTGCACCCCCTCCCCTTTTTGACTGATAGTTCAAACCACCGATCCTTTCCTTTGCCCTTTTAACGGAACTTTGGACTGCCTCCCCCTCTTTTACATTTTCTAGAGAAAACAAAACATTAACCACTACATTAGCATAGCAGTTGACACCAGAACTGTTTTCAAATTTAAAACCAACAACATCTTCAACAGAATCCTTTTTGTTTCTGCTGTGACCCTGCTACAGCACAGGCATTGTCCCCAGCAGTAATTCTGCAATGCCGGCAAGAATAGCTGTGGTGCCTACTGGACTCACTCACCCCCGCGGCGCCCCACGCCGTTATTTGCTGGGCGGCAACTTACTAGACATCACTTTCGTGCCATCTAGATTTCAGCGCGTTCTGCTGCCTTGGAACTATTTGCACAACAGACCGCTACTGACAAGAATATTTCATTATTGGTGCTGTCAATTTCAATAAATCTATTGGATAATTCAAAAGAAATTGCCACGGTCTCTTCGTTGTTTAAATGTTTTTACTGTTTTTGTTTTGTTGTATATATTTATATGTTATTAAAGTTTTATATTCCTACTACTTTGTTGGAGTGCTATATATTTTTAATGTGACACATAATTGTAAAAACTTTGATGTACAAAGAGTCATTCCTGGAATCTTCCGCTTCAGGCTCGGTCCCCTCCCCAATCACAATACAGGCTGGTTTTCAGATAGTAGGAACACGTGTGGTGTGACGGATCTCATCGGGTGTGGGCCTTGATCTACTATAACTCCTTTGAAGAGGGGTGATTCTTTACAGCTGGGGCCATAAACTACATCTGCAGGGCTAGGTGATAGCCTGGACAATCGGACACAGAGGAAGAGGAGTGTCAGAGGGTGCGGTAGTGAATAGGGCGAAAGGGAGGTGTCGGGCGGGCACAGAGTGTGATTCTCAGGGAAGAGCAGCGCAGATGGGGGGAGGTTTATTGCCCATGCATAAGACAGAGAGCGGGGGTGACCAGTGCCTGGGGAAGATGCTTGCGAGGGTGAGGAGCCATGCTACGAATCGACAGCGTGCAGAGAGTGGGTCTGGTCAAGACATCTAAAATGGCTGCCGTGCACGACAAAAGTGTGGCATTTCAAAAAAGGCAAGATGGCGCAGACAATGTTTTTCAACACTTCCTCATTTCCTTCGAATCAAACGTTAACAGACGTTGGGGCATATTACCAAAGTTAAGCGATATTTATCGCTAACGATGCTTACCAACGAATTTTTTACCGCTAAGCATCGTCAGAAATTATCGAAGATAAACCTTGCTATTATCAAGGTTTATCGCAAATGCGATAATAAACGGCCGCAATGCATGAATATCGCTAAAAACTCAGCGATATTCATGCATTACCGAGCTAATGCTCTTAGCCATGTTATCCACCTCCCATTGGATAACATGGCTAAGAACTGCTCAGGGCAGGTGTTACTTTTTGGAGATATTCGCGCTTAGCGCGAATATCTCCAAAAGTTGGTAATAGGAGATAGATATCTTGCATGTTGTAATGCAAGTTATTGTGGTATATGGAACTCATACCATAATCTCTCAGGAAAGCAGAAACTGATCCTTTTGGGACCGCCTAAAAAGGCCTAGGGGGTGAGGAGTACTCTACTTTGCCCCCTTTTCACGTTCCGAACTATTTTATTTTACTCTCTTCTGTAATTACACAAAATAGCAGCGATAAGATGCATCGGAGACACACAGTGAGAGAAAGGAGGCCGGAGATGAAGAAGAGATGTCAAATACACATAGGAGATAATATAGTGGCAGAAGGGAAGTAAATATGAGTAAACTTACCATGTAACATAAAAATGTTGCACTCTATACTATGTCTCATTTTATACTACAATCACTTCGCTACAACCTCATAAATTAAAAATAAAAATGAATAATGTCTCAAACAATTTTTGATTTCTAAATATAAATGTATTCTTCAGAATTTTCTAAATTTGAAAGAACTAGTAACATGTCCTCATCAGCAATTTCCTCATGAAAAGTCTGCAATGATGATTCTTCTAACTCTATGGTCTCCAAACATTCGATAAATTCGCCATCAACAGATTGATCAAAAAAATCATTCAAGTCATCTCCTCCTTGTGACAATATTTCATTATTGGTGCTGTCAATTTCAATCAATGTAGTGGAATCATTCAAGTCATCTCCTCGTGACAATATTTCATTATTGGTGCTCTCAATTTTAATCAATGTAGTGGAATCATTCAAGTCATCTCCTCCTTGTGACAATATTTCATTATTGGTGCTGTCCATTTCAATCAATCTAATGGAATCATACAAGTCATCTCCTCCTTGTGACAATATTTCATTATTGGTGCTCTCAATTTCAATCAATGTAGTGGACAATTCAAAAGAAATTGCCACGGTCTCTTCATTGTGAGCCATTTTATTTTGAAATTGCTTGCTGTAAATTGCAGAAAAAAATAATCACTTTCATTTATCGTTTTTAGTAATACATAATATAAAACTAACTTTATCAAGTATTTAGTATAACAGAAGGACTGCAAATAAATAACAGAAAACATTTTTCAAATTATCTTCAAGTGTACAACATAGTTCCCCTTACAAATTAACAACTCACCTTTTTAAAAGTAGGAGAAGTGTTAGTACTGTGTAAATCAAACACCAGAAATTCACCACCAAAAATTCCTCACAAATGTACCTCAGACAGTAGTATCACAAAATGGCTGTGGTTTCCTCTCATTTGACATATATACATAACCAATTAACTTTCATCACACACAAATACAAAACCAAACTAACATTTTAATTGGTTCTAAATTTCAACACTTTCAAATGTGTTTTCCCCATGCAATTTTCCATAGGACATTTACATACGTCTACAGCCTGAATGGCTGAACGGAATTACACCAAACTTGGCAAAATGGTACATCAAACCTAAGAGGTCAGGAAGGATCTACTATGCCCCCTTATGGTCATTTCCCCCTTCGCTTTGGCCTCCTCTTGTCTCTCAATCCTACCGAGAGACAAGATGGCGGCCGCTACGGACTGTTTGGAATGTTGACAGACGCCGGAGAACCAATCAGCTTCGCAAAGCTCCGTAACGCGAAAAGTACGCGAAGCGGAGCGCTGTTACAGATATATATCTTTTTTTGAACGTTAATTTCTCAAAATCCACTGGAGCACATATATTGAGACCTAGGAAAGGCACATCGGGCTACCAGTCCCTAATATTTTGCCAAGTTTCGTGCAAATCCATTCAGCCGTTCGATTATTATTATTATTATTTTTTTTTGCCCCGCGGGGCCCTTTTAAAACCTCCACATCAAACGTAGGGGGTCAGCGAGGATCTACTATTCCCCCTTATGGTCATTTGCCCCTTCGCTTTGGCCTCCTCTTGTCTCTCGATCCTACCGACAGACAAGATGGCGGCCGCTACGGACTGTTTGGAATGTTTACAGACGCCGGAGAACCAATCAGCTTCGCTTCACAAAGCTCCGTTGCGCGAAAAGTACGCGTACTGGAGCGCTGCCCGGTCCGCTGTTACAGATATATATCTTTTTTTAAATGTTAATTTCTCAAAATCCACTGGAGCACATATATTGAGACCTACAAAAGGCACATCGGGCTACCAGTCCCTACAATTTTGCCAAGTTTCGTGCAAATCCATTCAGCCGTTCGGGCTAAAAGTGAGGCCAACCGCCCTATGGAAAACTCAATGTTAAAAACACGTTTTGGGACCCCCCTTTTTTCTCGGCCCCCCCCTTGACGAACCCCCCCCCAAATTTTCAAGGGCTGCTCAGAAACAAAATGTGCCATTTTCCTGAAAATTTCAGCCAATTCCGTCCACAAACGCCAAAGTTATTAGACATAGAATTTTCAAAAATCCCATAGAGAAAAAATCCTAACTATATATACCTACTGGCGACCGCCAGTAGGTAATATATATATATATATATCCAAAACACCCTCCAAAATTGTTGAAATATATATATATATTACCTACTGGCGGTCGCCAGTAGGTAGTTATAGTTAGGATCGTTTTCCATAGGAAATCCGCAACATTCTATTGGGAATAACTTTGGCGCCGAATGAGGGATCTGCCTGTAATTGTCCTTAGCTTTGCCTCGCTGCACTCCGCTCTTTCCCTGAAAGTTTTGGGGGGATCCGTTAAGCGGGGACCGAGATAAAAGGGGGGTCCCAAAATGTGTTTTCCCCATGTTAATTTCCATAGGGCGGTTGGACTCACTTTTAGCCCGAACGGCTGAATGGATTTCCACCAAACTTGGCAAAATTGTAGGGACTGGTACCCCGATGTGCCTTTGCTATGTCTCAAGATATATGCTCCAGTGGTTTTTACGAAAATTAATATATTGGGCTACATTGGGCTATATATATGTTAGAGCCCAAATGTAGCCCAATGTAGCCCACTGTAGCCCAATGTAGCCCAATGTAGCCCAAAGATGGCCACCAGAGACAAAAAAAACAAATGTAGCCCAAATATCAGGCAGATGTAGCCCAACTATAGCCTAATGACAGAATGTCCCAGAGTGTTCTAAAGAACAACTAGAACGCTAACAGTCTTACTTATGACAAAAGTATGGCACACCTGAAGTCATCTTGATTGGAATAAAGTGGTAACACTTAATACATTTAATTTGAAAAGGAACAAAATGAGGGGTTTCATTTTGCCATAGAAATTTTATATATATATATTCACTGAAAAAAACATAGGTTACACACCAGTTATAGTTAGGAATTAGCATTTAAAAAACCTTTGAAATTCACTGAAAAAACTATAGGTTTCAGGCCTTATATAGTTAGGAATTAGCATTTTAAAAAACCTTTGAAATTCACTGAAAAAACCATAGGTTTCAGGCCTTATATAGTTAGGAATTAGCATTTAAAAAACCTTGCAAATTCACTGAAAAAACCATAGGTTTCAGGCCTTATATAGTTAGGAATTAGCATTTAAAAAACCTTGCGAATTCACTGAAAAAACCATAGGTTTCAGGCCTTATATAGTTAGGAATTAGCATTTAAAAAACCTTTGAAATTCACTGAAAAAACCATAGGTTTCAGGCCTTATATAGTTAGGAATTAGCATGTAAAAAAACCTTTGAAATTCACTGAAAAAACCATAGGTTTCAGGAGTTATATAGTTAGGAATTAGCTTTTAAAAATCCTTTGAAATTCACTCAAAAAACTATAAGTTTTAGTGCTGTTATAGTTAGCTGGACATTTTACTCATACAAAACCATTGAAATTGCTCCTATATAGTTAGTTGTACTAACTATAGTTCGCGCACCCGCAATCCACTGCTGATGATGTCACATATTAGATCATTCATGACATGGTCAGTGACATCACTGATGACATCTCAAATGACATCACTGATGACATCATCCACATGACAATCACATACACCTTTTCATACACTAGTAAAATCTTTCATCACTCTTTGTAAAATACAGAGTATCATATTTGAATCCATTGTCACAGCAATACAAGACCTAAGACCTGAAAGCCCACCAGAAATCTCCAGTATGCGCCAGGGGACTGCATTGCAGAGAGGTGTAATGAAGGCACGCCCCTTGTTACACCTGTCTGCAACGCAGCCCCCTGGCGCGTTTGCAGAGGGGGAACTAATTCCCTTGCATACTGGGGGTCCCTGGGGGCCAACTAGCCCACCAGGAGCCTCCAGTATGCGCCAGGGGGCTGCATTGCAGAGAGGTGTAATGAGGCCACACCCTTTTTTACACCTCTCTGCAACGTTGCCTCCGTGCCTGTTTGAAGAGGGGGAACTAATTCGCCTTGCTTACTGGTGGTCCCTGGGGGCCAACTAGCCCACCAGGAGCCTCCAGTATGCGCCAGGGGGCTGTGTTGCTTTGCCCTGGAGGGCGGCGGTCCCCGGGGCAGTGTCGGGTGGATTGGGCAATCCCACACTTCTTTATCACTATGCCCCCGCGATTTGGTCCCCCTGGGGGGGATTTTTTTTAAAAACATACCTTGTGGGACCCCATGAGCAGGCCTAGGGGGTCAGGGTGTTTCTACCCTGCACCCTTTTTGTGTTCTACACGCTTGTTTTTCTGCTTTCTTGTGCCTCAGTCTAATGAGCACAAGATGGCTGCCAACACTTCCTGGTTTGGAGTGTTGACAGCCAATAAGCATGCAGCTTTCTCGGAAAGGTACGCGCACCGTCCGCATACCATATGCATACGTACGCGGACCCGTGCGCACGCACGGTACGCGCACCCTGCGATTGTTCGAAAAAAGTATTATTTGATTTTACCTTGGGGGGTCCTAGTGGGATTCCCTGAGCAGGCCTAGGGGGTCAGGGTGCTTCTACCCCTCCCCCTTTTGAGTTCTACACTTTTGTTTTTCTGCTTTCTTGTGCCTCAGTCTACCGACGCACAAGATGGCTGCCAACAATTTCTGTTTTGTAGTGTTGACAGACATTGTCAGCCAATCAGCATGCAGCTCGCGCACGTGAAGGTCCGCGCACGTCCGCGCATGTATATATATATATATATATATTCACTGAAAAAACCATAGGTTTCACAACAGTTATAGTTAGGAATTAGCATTTAAAAAACCTAGTAAATTCACTGAAAAAACCATAGGTTTCACACCAGTTATAGTTAGCTGGAAATTTTACACGCATAAAACCATTGAAATTCCCACGTTATAGTTAGTTGGACTCACTATAACTTGCGCGTGCAATGCACTGCTGATGACGTCACATATTACATCACTCATGACATGGTCAGTGACATCACTCATGATATCACTGATGACACCATCCAGTGAATGTGTGTCTTTCTGAAAAATAAATATGTTTTATGTATGTATATGTAAAAGTTGATGGAAGAATAAATGTTTAAATAAGTGTTTACATGGATGTTTTTAAAAAAAAAAATTGATTGGTTAACTGGCTTATTAAGTGTATCTTAGTGAATACATATATTAGTGAGTAATGTTTAAATATTTAAATATATGTATTAGTGTTTCACTTAATGTATAAGTGGCTGCATGGTTTGGTGAGTAGCTACATGTGTATGTATATGGCTTAGAAGTTTTTTTTGTTTTAGTATCTGTATGAGTGTCTGTATGGTTTGGTGGGGGTATAACTAAGCACATAGATGCATGAATGACTGACTCTCTGTTTTTATGTGTTTTGAAAACAGCATATGTGCAGGACTGTATGGGTGGATGAGTGTGTATATGTGTGTGTTAGTGAGTGAATGACTGTGTCACTAGTGTGATTATCGGTAACTACATATGTTTTAATCTAGTATATGTGAATATTAATGTACATAAGTGAGTATATGTGAGAGTAAGAGATTGTAAGAGTTCCTGTTTAAATAAGTATGTTTTTCTATAAGTGATTGTTTAAGAGAGTAAGTATGTGTAAGTTTCCTTAGAAGTAAGGTGGTAGTGTGTGTATAGCTATATATGCAAATAAATGGATGTTCAATAGTTTACTTGCATGTGTGAGTATGTGTGAGAGTAACTTTTGTATGACTGTCGGTGTGTAACAGGATGTGTAGGTGTATCACTACATATGATGAGTGAGTATATGTATGAGTGACTATATAGAACTGTTGGTGAATGAGTGGATGTTTATATAGATGGTGGAATTACTGAATTGGTTGTTGTAACTGGTATGGGTATCTCGATTTTTTTGAACATTTTTGTTTCTTTTTTTGAATATGTATTTCAAGGGTTACATTACAGTGAAAGGAGGTCTGTCACTCTGTCACAAGGATGGTGTCATCATCAGTGATGTCATGAGTGATGTCACTGCAAACACAACAATGATGGACAGAATGTGGATCAATGTCACACATTCACCCCAGTCCAAAGATCTGGGCCCAAATCCATCGTTTTTCCACTCCACACCACCCTGGGTTAGACAATGGCAATATGCAAATCAGCTCTGACCCTGTGCCCCATGGGAACAGTCCAGTCCGAACTACAAAAGCCATGTCCTTCCCAGAACGGAAACAAGCATCCGAGGACCGGCCCGGTTTCGAGGTAACACCTCTCTTCAGCCCGGCTAGCTTGATTCCAGTGGTGTGGAGTACCTGGGACTCACGTCTGAGCATCCCCAGTACACTTAGAGCGGTAACTGCAAACACAACAATGATGGACAGAATGTGGATCAATGTCACACATTCACCCCAGTCCAAAGATCTGGGCCCAAATCCATCGTTTTTCCACTCCACACCACCCTGGGTTAGACAATGGCAATATGCAAATCAGCGCTGACCCTGTGCCCCATGGGAACAGTCCAGTCCGAACTACAAAAGCCATGTCCTTCCCAGAACGGAAACAAGCATCCGAGGACCGGCCCGGTTTCGAGGTAACACCTCTCTTCAGCCCGGCTAGCTTGATTCCAGTGGTGTGGAGTGCCTGGGACTCACGTCTGAGCATCCCCAGTACACTTAGAGCGGTAACTGCAAACACAACAATGATGGACAGAATGTGGATCAATGTCACACATTCACCCCAGTCCAAAGATCTGGGCCCAAATCCATCGTTTTTCCACTCCACACCACCCTGGGTTAGACAATGGCAATATGCAAATCAGCGCTGACCCTGTGCCCCATGGGAACAGTCCAGTCCGAACTACAAAAGCCATGTCCTTCCCAGAACGGAAACAAGCATCCGAGGACCGGCCCGGTTTCGAGGTAACACCTCTCTTCAGCCCGGCTAGCTTGATTCCAGTGGTGTGGAGTGCCTGGGACTCACGTCTGAGCATCCCCAGTACACTTAGAGCGGTAACTGCAAACACAACAATGATGGACAGAATGTGGATCAATGTCACACATTCACCCCAGTCCAAAGATCTGGGCCCAAATCCATCGTTTTTCCACTCCACACCACCCTGGGTTAGACAATGGCAATATGCAAATCAGCGCTGACCCTGTGCCCCATGGGAACAGTCCAGTCCGAACTACAAAAGCCATGTCCTTCCCAGAACGGAAACAAGCATCCGAGGACCGGCCCGGTTTCGAGGTAACACCTCTCTTCAGCCCGGCTAGCTTGATTCCAGTGGTGTGGAGTGCCTGGGACTCACGTCTGAGCATCCCCAGTACACTTAGAGCGGTAACTGCAAACACAACAATGATGGACAGAATGTGGATCAATGTCACACATTCACCCCAGTCCAAAGATCTGGGCCCAAATCCATCGTTTTTCCACTCCACACCACCCTGGGTTAGACAATGGCAATATGCAAATCAGCGCTGACCCTGTGCCCCATGGGAACAGTCCAGTCCGAACTACAAAAGCCATGTCCTTCCCAGAACGGAAACAAGCATCCGAGGACCGGCCCGGTTTCGAGGTAACACCTCTCTTCAGCCCGGCTAGCTTGATTCCAGTGGTGTGGAGTGCCTGGGACTCACGTCTTATCATCCCCAGTACACTTAGAGCGGTAACTGCAAACACAACAATGATGGACAGAATGTGGATCAATGTCACACATTCACCCCAGTCCAAAGATCTGGGCCCAAATCCATCGTTTTTCCACTCCACACCACCCTGGGTTAGACAATGGCAATATGCAAATCAGCGCTGACCCTGTGCCCCATGGGAACAGTCCAGTCCGAACTACAAAAGCCATGTCCTTCCCAGAACGGAAACAAGCATCCGAGGACCGGCCCGGTTTCGAGGTAACACCTCTCTTCAGCCCGGCTAGCTTGATTCCAGTGGTGTGGAGTGCCTGGGACTCATGTCTGAGCATCCCCAGTACACTTAGAGCGGTAACTGCAAACACAACAATGATGGACAGAATGTGGATCAATGTCACACATTCACCCCAGTCCAAAGATCTGGGCCCAAATCCATCGTTTTTCCACTCCACACCACCCTGGGTTAGACAATGGCAATATGCAAATCAGCGCTGACCCTGTGCCCCATGGGAACAGTCCAGTCCGAACTACAAAAGCCATGTCCTTCCCAGAACGGAAACAAGCATCCGAGGACCGGCCCGGTTTCGAGGTAACACCTCTCTTCAGCCCGGCTAGCTTGATTCCAGTGGTGTGGAGTGCCTGGGACTCACGTCTGAGCATCCCCAGTACACTTAGAGCGGTAACTGCAAACACAACAATGATGGACAGAATGTGGATCAATGTCACACATTCACCCCAGTCCAAAGATCTGGGCCCAAATCCATCGTTTTTCCACTCCACACCACCCTGGGTTAGACAATGGCAATATGCAAATCAGCGCTGACCCTGTGCCCCATGGGAACAGTCCAGTCCGAACTACAAAAGCCATGTCCTTCCCAGAACGGAAACAAGCATCCGAGGACCGGCCCGGTTTCGAGGTAACACCTCTCTTCAGCCCGGCTAGCTTGATTCCAGTGGTGTGGAGTGCCTGGGACTCACGTCTGAGCATCCCCAGTACACTTAGAGCGGTAACTGCAAACACAACAATGATGGACAGAATGTGGATCAATGTCACACATTCACCCCAGTCCAAAGATCTGGGCCCAAATCCATCGTTTTTCCACTCCACACCACCCTGGGTTAGACAATGGCAATATGCAAATCAGCGCTGACCCAGTGCTGATTTGCATATCGCCATTGTCTAACCCAGGGTGGTGTGGAGTGGAAAAACGATGGATTTGGGCCCAGATCTTTTGACTGGGGTGAATGTGTGACATTGATCCACATTCTGTCCATCATTGTTGTGTTTGCAGTTACCGCTCTAAGTGTACTGGGGATGCTCAGACGTGAGTCCCAGGCACTCCACACCACTGGAATCAAGCTAGCTGGGCTGATGAGAGGTGTTACCTCGAAACCGGGCCGGTCCTCGGATGCTTGTTTCCGTTCTGGGAAGGACATGGCTTTTGTAGTTCGGACTGGACTGTTCCCATGGGGCACAGGGTCAGCGCTGATTTGCATATCGCCATTGTCTAACCCAGGGTGGTGTGGAGTGGAAAAACGATGGATTTGGGCCCAGATCTTTTGACTGGGGTGAATGTGTGACATTGATCCACATTCTGTCCATCATTGTTGTGTTTGCAGTTACCGCTCTAAGTGTACTGGGGATGCCCAGACGTGAGTCCCAGGCACTCCACACCACTGGAATCAAGCTAGCCGGGCTGATGAGAGGTGTTACCTCGAAACCGGGCCGGTCCTCGGATGCTTGTTTCCGTTCTGGGAAGGACATGGCTTTTGTAGTTCGGACTGGACTGTTCCCATGGGGCACAGGGTCAGCGCTGATTTGCATATCGCCATTGTCTAACCCAGGGTGGTGTGGAGTGGAAAAACGATGGATTTGGGCCCAGATCTTTTGACTGGGGTGAATGTGTGACATTGATCCACATTCTGTCCATCATTGTTGTGTTTGCAGTTACCGCTCTAAGTGTACTGGGGATGCTCAGACGTGAGTCCCAGGCACTCCACACCACTGGAATCAAGCTAGCCGGGCTGATGAGAGGTGCTACCTCGAAACCGGGCCGGTCCTCGGATGCTTGTTTCCGTTCTGGGAAGGACATGGCTTTTGTAGTTCGGACTGGACTGTTCCCATGGGGCACAGGGTCAGCGCTGATTTGCATATCGCCATTGTCTAACCCAGGGTGGTGTGGAGTGGAAAAACGATGGATTTGGGCCCAGATCTTTTGACTGGGGTGAATGTGTGACATTGATCCACATTCTGTCCATCATTGTTGTGTTTGCAGTTACCGCTCTAAGTGTACTGGGGATGCTCAGACGTGAGTCCCAGGCACTCCACACCACTGGAATCAAGCTAGCCGGGCTGATGAGAGGTGTTACCTCGAAACCGGGCCGGTCCTCGGATGCTTGTTTCCGTTCTGGGAAGGACATGGCTTTTGTAGTTCGGACTGGACTGTTCCCATGGGGCACAGGGTCAGCGCTGATTTGCATATCGCCATTGTCTAACCCAGGGTGGTGTGGAGTGGAAAAACGATGGATTTGGGCCCAGATCTTTTGACTGGGGTGATTGTGTGACATTGATCCACATTCTGTCCATCATTGTTGTGTTTGCAGTTACCGCTCTAAGTGTACTGGGGATGCTCAGACGTGAGTCCCAGGCACTCCACACCACTGGAATCAAGCTAGCCGGGCTGATGAGAGGTGTTACCTCGAAACCGGGCCGGTCCTCGGATGCTTGTTTCCGTTCTGGGAAGGACATGGCTTTTGTAGTTCGGACTGGACTGTTCCCATGGGGCACAGGGTCAGCGCTGATTTGCATATCGCCATTGTCTAACCCAGGGTGGTGTGGAGTGGAAAAACGATGGATTTGGGCCCAGATCTTTTGACTGGGGTGAATGTGTGACATTGATCCACATTCTGTCCATCATTGTTGTGTTTGCTGTTATGAGTGATGTCACTGACCATGTCATGAGTGATGTAATATGTGACGTCATCAGCAGTGCATTGCACGCGCAAGTTATAGTGAGTCCAACTAACTATAACGTGGGAATTTCAATGGTTTTATGCGAGTAAAATTTGCAGCTAACTATAACTGGTGTGAAACCTATGGTTTTTTCAGTGAATTTACTAGGTTTTTTAAATGCTAATTCCTAACTATAACTGTTGTGAAACCTATTGTTTTTTCAGTGAATTTCATAGGTTTTTTAAATGCTAATTCCTAACCATATATAGGGCCTCAAACCTCTGAAATGTAATATTTTTTATAATGAATCCTATATTATATATTTATATAATTTTTTTTAATTTTATTTTTTTTTGCTCTGGAGCGCTCCCGGGGCGCGTACCGGGGAGCGCCCCGGTCAGCGCAATTTTGCCGCGCGCCCCGGGGCGCGTACCAGGGAGCGACCCGTTAGCGCTATTGCCGCGAACGAAAACATCATCGTGACGTATCGTGTAGCCGCGTCCGCATGATACGCTCGGCGTAAGCGCACCCGGAAGCACTAGACCGAATACGTTCGCGCAACGTAAACATCCCACGCGCTTACGCGACGCGACCCGGGGCGCGCCCCGTAAGCGCGTCGGGTCATGTGACCTGAAAATAACACTTTTTATTGGTGCAGAACAGTTTTGGTTTCCAAATGATGAAAGCCCGGGTCATGTGACCTGAAAATAACACTTTTCATTGGTTCAGGACAGTTTTTTTTTTTCAAATGATGAAAGACCCCACCTTTTTTCCTTATTCTGATTTTGTCCTTTGACTGAGGAAGACCTGTTTGAACAACTTAGAGAAATATTTTGTACTTTAAAATGGCTACAGTAGCAGCAACAGCTGGAGCATCTGCACCACCACCACCACCAAGAGGACCACCACAACATTACATTGGTGGTCAAGAAGAGGAGGAGGAGGAAGAGGAAGAGGAGGAAGGGAGAAGATGGCTGCTAGAAGACAATACCCCATACAAGCCAAGGCCACTCATTGTATGGGAGTTTTTTTCTATCCCAGAGGGCAAGAAGAAAGTCAATGCGGCCAAGGTGACTTGCCTAATCTGTGGCATGGAACTTTCAAGAAATATTCTTTTGGTAATAATACCATTATTAGACACATGCAGCGCAAGCATCCGAACAACTATTCTGCTGCAGAGATGAGGGAACTGGCTAGTAACCCTCCCCAATCTTCAAGCACCACCTCCAAAAGGAAGCAACCCACTCCATCGGGACCAGAGACAAGGGAGACGATCCCTTGCATTCAACGACGGTTTGAGGATTTCCGAATTACATGTATTTATTGTGGTAAGACCATCTCCTATGGTGAAAAGAGCGTAAAGCTCATCGTCCTTGCTGGTGACAACCACAATTGCCCCAAAAAACCCTAATTTTTTCCGTTTTTTTGTTTTTTGCTCCAGTTGAGCCATTTTCAATTCCCTTTTTTTTGTTTCTCCCCATAAAAAAAACAAAAAAAATATAAAACTGTTCAGAAAAGGCAAAAAAAGTACAAAATGTTCAAAAAAACAATAAAAAAATATAAAACAACAAAAAGAATAAAAAAACTGTTCTTTTTAGAACTACCTCCAATTTATAAAAAAAACTACATTTTTAAAAAACTCTGTCATTCTTTTTTTTCCAGGGTACACGCTCCGGTACACGTACCGGGGCGCGCACCCAAAAAAAAAAGAAAAAAAAAGAAAAGAGTGAGCATGAGGGAAAGACAGAGAGAGTGATGTTAAGAGAAAGAGAGCTAGAGGGAGCAACACAGAGGGACTGTTTATTACATAGTAAGACAGAGAAGGTGTAATAGGGTGTAAGTGAGAAAAGGAAAATGAATAAGGGAGCGAAAGAAGGGAAGAGAGAGGAAGAAGACTAAAGCAGAGGTACTGGGAGAATGTGAGTGGGTGTTGAAAGAAAAAGAAAGGACAGTAAAAAATGGGGAATGAAGGGTAGTGACAGAACCGGGATAAATGAACAACGGTGAGGGAGGGTGAGAAAAGAGCAGTGAGTGTAAGTAAAGAGGGGTGAAAGAGGGTGAAAAAATGAATTAGGATAAGACATGGGGAGTGACAAAGAGAAAGGACAGAGAGAGCGAAGGAAACAGTGCCTGAAAGGGTCTGAGTGAAACAGCAAAGAAAGGTAAGTAAGGCAGTGTGGGTGACTTATAGGGAGTCAGTGGGTGTAGGTGGGGGTGTGGGTGTGTAAGGTGTGTCTATGGGTGTGGGTGTGTGGGGTGTTTCGGTGTGGGTGGAGGTGTGGGTGTGTGAGATGTGTGAGGGGTGTGTGGGTGTGGGGGGTATGTGTGTGGGATGTGTGTGTGTGTATGGAATGTGTGTGTGTGTGTGTATGTGTGTGAGGAGTATGTGTGGGGGGTTGTGTGTATGAGGTGTGTGTGTGGTGTGTGTGTGGGGTGTATGTCAGAGGTGTGTGTATGTGTTGAGAGGGGGACGAGGTGTGTGTGTAGGAGTGAAGTAAATAATTAAGAAAAAGAGAATGAGTGAGGAAGCAAAGGAAGGGAACAGAGGGTAAGTGAAGTAAAGACTGGGGACTGAAAGAAGTTGAATATGAGAGGGGAAATAGCAAAAGGGGAGTAAACATGGAGAATAAGAATAAGTGAGGGAAGCAGAGTAAAGAAACAGGAGTGAGGTTGGTTGAGAAAATATTAGTGAGGTTAAAGCAAAGGGTGATGACAAACTAAATATTTTTAGTCACACTTACCATATAATACATGCAACTTTAATTACATTTTTTTACTACACTTTGTATCTGTGAAAGAGAGAAGAAAAAATAAGTTATAATTAGTAAAATATGTATTTTAAATTAAAAGATACAAATGAAGAGGTTAAAAATCATAACAGTGTATTTAGAAATAAAGTAAGAGTGAAGGACACAGAAAGGGAAATAAAGTAAGGTAGAAGGACAAAAAGAGAGAAAAAGAAATAGAAGGAGAGCAAATTACTAAGAGTAAGGCATATGGATTCACTGACAGAGAGGAAGAGAAGAACAGAGAAATGAACTAAAGGTAAGAAAGATACTAAAACAATGTGAGTTAGCAAAACTAAATCAGGAAACAGTAGTAAGTAAAAAGATAATGACTGAGACAGAAAAGAGTCTAATTAAGGATGCATTTAGAAGAATGAGGAATAGAAGATAACTGAGAGTAAGTGAAGAACAGTCATAGAGTGAAGGGATGAAGGGAGAGAGGATAATATAGAAGGATTGAGGGAAAAGGAGTGAGGAAGTTAGTAGACAGACAGACTAAGAGAAACACTGTGTGAAGTGGAGTACAATGAGTGAGCAAAGGAAATGAGTAAGGGAGCAAAAGAAGGAAAGAGAGGAGAAGAGGACTAAAACAGTGGTACTGAGAGAAAATAATTTGGTGATGAAAGTAAAGAGAAGGACACTGAAAGAAAGGAAATGAGGGATAGTAATGGAACCAGAGTAAAAGAAATGGGATGAAGAACGATGAGAGAGGAGCAGTGAAGTTGTTGTAAAAGAAATGATAGAAGGTAGATAAACACAAGTGAACATAACACAAGGAGAATGAGGCACTGAGGACATAGAGGTAGTGAACGAAAAATAGAGAGAAGAGGTCAAAAGAAAGGAGCAAACAAAGATAAGCGAGGGAGAGTAAGTGATTTATAGTGATAGAGTGCGACAATACTGCTGAGTGAGTAAAGAGGAATTACTAAAAGAGCAAAGGAGGAAAATACGGAAAAGGGAAGTAAAGCAGAGAGACTGAAAGCTGAAAAGTTATGCAAGGGAGAGAGGGGATGCAGACAGTTGAAATGAGAATGAGGGGTTGTGAAAGAAGTGGAGTAAAGGAACGGGGGTGACAGAGAGTGAGAGAAAGACATTATAAGTGAGTAAAAAGAGCTGAAAGAGGATGGAAAAAGGAAAGTGAGTGTCAGACAATGGGAATACAATTTAATGTACACAATCCAAACTATAGAATAACTTGTACAACATGTTACATAGTTTATTTTTGCTGTTCTCAGAATATATTGAATTTCACTTAAAACAGTGAGTTCAAATTACTCATCATATGACAGCGGGAAAAAAAAACACAATCTAAAAGATTGTGTTTTTAAAAAAAACCTTAGATACTGACAAATGACAAATGTACACTAATCTTTGATTCACTTACTTTTCCTTTGGGCCAAATAGTATATCATGAAGGTCCTTTTCTCGTTGGAAAGTACTCTGCTGTTCACAAAAAAATCCACTTCATCGACTTTCTAGAAGAAAGCTCCAAGAACATCTGAAATGTTTTCATTATTTTCATATACTCCTTTTTTTCAGTTATGACTCTTTACTCATTCCTTTACTTTTCCTTTTGGCCAAATAGTGTCAGATGTATGAGTATATTTTCAAATTAATTCTAAGAAACTCTGAAATTATCGTTTTTCCGACGTTCTGAAAGAAAGGCTCAAACAACATTTTCATAATATTTAAGTATTCGTAAAACCATCTCTTACTCACTCATGTTCATCATTTTGTATAATACTAATATCACTTACTATGAGATCCACTTACAGTACCTATATGACAAGTCAATTTTTTATACTATCTTGATCACTTTTACTCAGAATATAATTTTAAACAGCAAACTAACCTTTATTAACTGCTCCCGTCTTCATAGGCCAATTACCTTTACTTAAATTTTGGTTCTAAAAACACTAGGTATGAATTTTCTAAGTCAAAAGGCAAACGTTGTTTGAAAGTCAAATGAGTGTCATTACAGTGGGTCCAACCTTTACGACTTTTTAAATAGCATGTGTAATGCCCAGATGTTGTTGAAGGACCGTCATGATAAATAATAGCTACAGTTGCAAACGTTCTTCCGGAAATTGAAAACTGAGAAGCCACAACATTTTTAATAGAAGTTGACAATTTACTTCCATCAGGTCTACATCGTTGGAACCTTAAAATCACATATTTATTATAATTTTGTAATAATAATGTGGACAGCATTGCAGACTTACATTGGGTACACACCATATTGTGATCAGCTGCTTTAACTAGATTATTAAAAGGCACTGATTTGCAGTCTGGTAAAGTCAAATATATAAATCTTTCAGTGTCTATTCTAGTACTACTTGATAAACTACAGTTGTCGCAGTCATGCTGTCATTGATAAGAAAGGCTAAAAAGATTTTTTATATCTACACCTTCATCTTCCAAAACATCAAACATATACATTAAAAAGTCCTGACAATCCTGCTGAATAATCTGTGAAAATTGATTTTGACCAGAACATATGTCTAGAAGATTTCTAATTTCTGAAACACTTTCTATTTTTGCTCTATCACTGCTACATTTCTCAAACACGGAATTCAATAAACAGCAGAATGTTTGATCCCGATTTTCAACAATCTGTTCTTGTAAATTTAGAAGAAAAAAAACAACAATAACCACTACATTAGCATAGCAGTTGACACCAGAACTGTTTTCAAACTGAAATCCAACAACATCTTCAACAGAATCCTTTTTCTTTCTACTTACAATTATAGTTTCATCTACTTTTTGTCTTTTTGCTACTACCTCACTGCAATTATTCTTATTTCTTCTTTTTCGGCCTACCACACGTTTTTCAAACAGAGGATATTGAGGCAAATGTGGAGCATACTCTCTTCTTAACCTATTGTATTCTTTAACACAATCTAGATCAGCACAAATCTTTGTTTCATCACACTCAATCATGTACAATCCTGATAAAGTTCTGACTCGTGATAATGCCACATATGCCATACCCTCTTTAAACACAGAACTTCCAATGTTCACCAAAGCACTATCTACACTTAAACCTTGAGATTTATGAATTGTCACCGCATATGCCAAACAAATAGGAAACTGTTTTCGGCAAACATATAAGTCTTTCACAAGTAAAAACCTAGCTGAACAACGACAAATTTGTTCTATTTCGTCAATGCCATCAAATTTAATTTTTAAAATTTCAATTCCATCTCTATTTTTGTAATTCACAAAACCAACAACATGACCCATTGCTCCATTTACCAGACCTCTTTCAACATTTAAATTCCTTCTCAAAATAATACGACAATTTAAACACACATTCAGAGTCTTTTCAAAACCAGCAGTTTTAGATATACTCTTCTCTAATGAATCCAATTTTGATTTCAAATTTTCAGACAAAATAATTGTTGCTCCCATATGCTCTATTTTATCTATAGCTTCCAGTTTCACTATCTCTTCATTTTCTAACTTTAACATTTTGTTGTTGAACATGGAACATTCTTTCAGAGTTGGCATCAAACATATCCTAGATTTCTTCTCGTTAATTTTCTTAAAAATATCCTCTGGAAGAATGTTTTCATCTGGATACAAGTTTGAAATTAATCGTGCATGTAAAGCTTCCTTCCCATGCTCACTTAGTTTTCCGATTCTTACATCTTGTAGAATATTTTTATAATCTTCATCCTTTGCCTGTCGCATATTTTGAAGCAATTTTGCATATTTGAAGTTTAACCATATATTAACGTTTCCAATGCTTCCTAGGCACTTCCTGGTATCTTCATGTGTGAGCATTTTAAAAACTGGTGGTCCTTTCACTGGAGTCAACTGCAGTATATCTCCAAAAACAATAATGTGTTTTCCTCCAAATAAGACATCATAGTCTGTTCTAAGAATTTCTTGCATTCTCAAATGCACAAAAGCAAGCATTAGATTTGAGACCATGCTTACTTCATCAATGATAAGAAGTTTCATTTTCTTCAGGACTCTCGAAACTTCGGAACACGCATCTCCAGATAGCTTGTGGTATTGCAATTTGTTATCATGCTCCACTGGCAGCATCAGTAAACGATGTAAAGTAATCCCTTTAATATTATGTACTTCCAGCCCAGTTGGAGCGGTAACAACACAAGATAGCGGTGATTCAGTCCTTTTCTGCAGATAAGTTGCAATTGCTTTAATCAGAAAACTTTTTCCAGTTCCCGCTTCTCCACTCACGTACAGTTGGACAGGCTTAAATGATGTACATGAGCACTCTTTTTTCTCATGAGTGAATCCATGTTCAATCTGTTCTGTGACTTCATCATATATATGCTTCTGCTTAAGGTTTAGTTCTTTCACCAAATCTTCTAAGTTAACTACATCATCTTGAGCTTGTTCCATAGCTCTTTCCACCTCATCCATGGCAGTGGCAGCTTCATTTTGGATAATTGGTCCTCCTAGTGGATCCTGACTCAATGAAGTAGAACTCTGACTGTCGTGAGAACTGTCTCTCGCAATCTCTGCAGCAATTGTTGCTTCTTGCTCTATTTCTTCGTTCAACATTTGCAGATAATTTGGAAAAACAAGACATTCTATGGTATCCTTGGTTGCATTAAAAGAATCTTCGTAACAGAGAAAATCTCCAAATAGTTCCTCTTCTGTACGCCATGGTTTAAAGAGTTGCAAAAGAGCTAAATAATAAAATTCCCTTTTGTCTGGAGATTAGCAACTCAATTTTCGATGATTAATCAAATGACCTTTTCTCTGTTTCACTAGACATCCTTCACATCCAATGACAGCATATATTCCATTATTGATATCTTCTCTGATGTTTCTCTTATAAATATAGCTTTGAAGAACTTCATAGAGACAAGCGTTCTCAAGGCGAGGACTTCTATTTGGATAGTATGTATCCAACATGTTTGTCTTCAAAATATCTGTACTTTCTGGTTCTTTCTCCGCCAAATACTCTATTTCTTGTACAGATTTCAAAACTCGGTTTCGTGTTGCAGCAAGACCTAGACTCACCCAAATGATGGTTCTAGATTTGGCATAGACACTTGCTGATGACAATCGATCAGAACATTCATATGCTCCAATTTCTCGATGGGACAACATCTTCAGACTGTAACTGTATAATTTCTTGCTTAGACTCTTTTCATGTGAAATGTCCTCCCACATTTCCTTCAGTTCTGTCTTTTCTTCTTTTGTGATGTAAGATGTCACATATCGAGCCACAGCAATAGAGTTGGCAGCAACAAATTGAATATCCATGTTAGCATTCCACATGGACAAAATCACTGGGTTGTAGTCGTTGATGTACTTGGATTCTTCGTTTTTTTTAAATTGTATGTATTTTTGGGTGATTTCCTCGTCACAGTATGTCGTAGAGAAGACATCAAATTATTGACTCTTCCTTTAGAAATCACTGGTTGTGGAAAGCCGAAACAACATTATGTGTAGAACTTTTCCTTGTTTCTGAATTTTCGACTACAGTACTTTCCACAACGATGCGATTGAAAGCGTAAAACTTGTTGCCCTAAACTGTTTTCCTCTGTAGTTTTTGGAACAGCACATGTTGAATACTCTTCAATGAAACTCATCACTGTTTCATCCGAATCGGTTCCAAATTTGGGTGCATCTTTAATCCACAACAACATATGTATGTGAGGAGCACCTCTCGCTTGATACTCCTTTCTCCAAAAGAAATCCAAAACCTCTCCAAGGAGAGGATTTTTTTTGTTGGTAATAAAAGACATCATAGCTTCAAATCTATGATTAAAATATCTGCATACATTCACTGGATCCAAAGAACACAGTTCTCCAGGTGTTTTGAATTCTATATTTTGTATATTTGCATTTGCCTCGATTATAAATTGAAGTAAGTCGTCCCATGCATACTCGGCACAGCTAAGAGTAAGGAACCATGTAGAAGTTCCTAAGTTTCTTAGCATACATTTCAATTCCCCATGACGACGGTACCAATACTCGTTTGTACCACACTGACATGCCATGAGATTGATTAGATGAGATTCCAAAATATTATCTTGCAGATTGACTTTCTCCATAAAGTCCCTCGCCGAAACATTTTGCAGATGTGCTCCACTTTTCAGTATATGATTTACTGCATAGGAAAGCCCAGACAAGTCACTTTCATACAGTAGATAAAACAAATATGGAATGCATTGACGAAACCTTGGATCTTCAGCATATAACCTTAAAGTCCGGTATTCAGATGCAGGAATTTGAAGTGGTCGATCGTCATATCGTCCACCTCGACCTGTTGGAAATAGCTGTGGAAAAGAACGAGCTTCGAAACTTTCTTCACATACACTAATGGGACTTCCTTTTGCTGCTTTCATTTGAAACAATTCAATTGCATTCCCCATTACTTCTTTGGAATGCAAAGGATGAACAGTATAATGTTCATATATTTCTTCACTTCTAGACACATCAACTTTTTCAATTTGGCCAGCTGAACAATCACTGTCTTCATCTGCAGCTGTTTCCTCTGCTCCAACACATACATGTTTGTAGTACTCATTGTTTTTGACCAAATACAACGTTGCCTTTTTGACTTTCCTAACATCCACTAAATCTTGCCAGATTTTCTTACTCTTTGTCGGAACCCCATTAACTAGAATAACCAGAGGTTCCTCTTCTACTTTTTCTACACCAATTGTATCAATATTTTTCTTGAAATCGAGAGGCAAATAAACAACTCTTCCCTTTAATCCTCTCTGTAAATCTGAAGGAGGCAATTTCCCTATCTTAGGCTCCATGCGAACAATTGCCTGAAAAGGATGGACACATTGAATCAAAATAGACTCATATGTATTTAAATCCATCAATTCAGGAGGAATGTCTACCAACTCCAGATTATTATGAACAGCTCTAGCAGGCATTCTGTTTTGATTTAATTTATCATAACAATATTTACAAATACGCTGTTCAGAACTCAAATCAAAAGAATTCTCCACCCACAAATAAGTTGCAAAATCCTTCCACTCATAATTATTTATCGTTTCACTTTTTACGTATAAATCAACTAATCTAGTTTGATGCTTATAATGAGTTCGTCGACAACACACACAAGTAAAATTTGGCCTTTCACTTGATTTCACCTTAAACCTGGTAATTTCCTGGTCAAACTTTTCTGTACTTGAAATCTGTACATTGTCTTCCACATTACCTTCTATTACTGTGTCAATTTCTACACGGTCCTCTTTTTCACCAAAATAACAAAACTCAATGTCTTCACAAATCATCTTCACATCCAATTCAGTTCCATGCAAAAGAGCACTGTTTAACTGTTTAAGCTTAAGTGCTGGACTTTTTGCATAATACAACCTTCTCACTAATTTCCTCATTTTGTTATGAGGCACTGCTAACATCCTAAAATGATGAAAAAGACTCTGACATACTTTTCTTGAAAGACAAGCCAGTGAATGGCCTTGCAAACCTGTCTTTTCTCTCACTCTGCAAGGATCTAAGTCTTGCAACATTTTCCTTTTCTGTTTTAGACTTTTCTTACTATATGTACGTAAGAAATTACGAAGCAAATCGATTGATTCCTGTCACACACTACAAATACTACTACACTTCCAGGTGTACACTGGACCCTTAGTACGTCTCCCTAAAACTTCATCAGTTAACACCTCTTCTGGTTCTCTAGGCACAAGTTTCTCTTTTTCAATCGGACAACCATCTTTCACCTCATATGCTCGACCACTGGTGTCAACTGCATGCACCAAATCATTCTCCTGAAAGTAACTCTCCTCATTAAAAAATGGCTCACAACTTGAACTATGCATCCATTCTCCAGAAAAAACTTTACAAAAATGAGTCCGATTAATTACTCTCTTGCATCTACTCTTTGATTTGAAAACATCAATTGTCTTGTTAAGTGTCCTAATTCTATTAATTACTAAAATAAATAATTTTTTACTTCAAAAGCCTGATCAACAATTTTCTCTACATTTTTCTTTTTCTTGTAAAAAGCAGCTCTCTGTTTACCTTTCTTAATGTTTTTTAACAAATTTAAAACTACCCTATTGCGAAACATTCGTTTACGAATGTCCCTATATTGGTATTGCCTGCTATTCCTATACATATTATTCTCTGCTCCTGCAGTATTAACATTTTTAGGGGACCTCTCCTTCCTCTTCAAATTTCCTCTCTCCTTCTCTTTATTGATATTTTCATCAACATTTTTTTTTGATCTACATATGTTCCGAAAGAAAGACTTAGTTGTCTTACCAGGAGCTTTTTTCCTGTCTTTTGAAGTATTTGTTGTAGAGGACTGCTTTAATTCCGTTGCTGTTTTTAATTTTTTCCGCTTCACATCTTTTCTTTTCCTTTGCCTTGAGGGCATATTTCCTTACTATGTAAATCTTGATTTCAATCTGTCATAAAGAAAAAAGATAACACATTTTAGACCACTATTATCAAAGAACAAAGCAATGACAAGAAACAAACTATATAAACACTACTTTACAACATATCTAAGTTTATATCACAACAACTATGTAACTAGGATTAAGACAGAGAAAAGGATCTAGAGGAACTAACACAAAAAGACAGAGAGAGTCAAAGAAACAGATAGAAGAAGAAAAACATAGAGAAAGAGTAAGACAGAAAGAGTGTATAATATGTTATAAGACAGAAAAAGGATGTAATAAGGAGAGGGAGTCAGTCAAAGAAATGGACATAGGGAATAAGTTACAAAAAGCATATAACAGGATGTAAGACAGAGAGAGGGTTTAATAGGATGTAACACAGACAGACGGTGTTAGAAGGAGACAGGATGTAAAAGAGACTAAAACACAGAGAGGCTGTAAAAGATAGACAGAGAGACTAAGTTTCAGACAGGGTGTGAAAGGAACTAAATCAGAGAGAGGATGTAACAAGGAGTAATGAGAGAAAGGGAATACATCAGAGACAGGGTGTAAGAGAAAGTAAGTTAAAGAGAAAGTATAAGAGAGTATAACACAGAATCAGGATGTAAAAAGGAATGAGTCACAGAGAGGATGTTAGAAGGGGACTAATGGAAAAATATAGTAAGTCAGGAACAGAATTTAATAGAGACTTATACATTCTTCATAATAATTGGTAAAGAAACCTTGGTGCATAAAGGAATTGTATTTTATAAATGAGCGATGTTTCAGTAGTATAATGAAAAGCTTATACATATGACCTTTTCTCTGTTTTTCAAATGTTATTCTAAAAAAAGATTGTGAGGCCTAAGCAGGAGTGCAGATGAGATGAAGCCTGTCCAGGGCAGCAGAAAAGATGAGGCTTGTGTCCAAGAGTGCAGTGGACAAGACTAAACTGGAGTAGTGTGCAAAAAAAGATGGGCCTCATTTATGAGGCCCTGCGTCAGTTTTGCACTGCTGATGCGTCACTTTTTGTGACGCATTGACGGCATAAAACATGTACCTTGTTGCGCCATATTTAAAAAGTGACGCATGTAGGTAGATGCGTCACTTTTTAAACCTCTGCGCCACATTATACCTCTGTCAGGTGTAATGTACACAGAGGGGACATTCCCCCGCAAAAAGCCTCGTAATAGTGACGCAGTGAAATCTATGAGATTTCACTGCATCACTTTTAGGACACTGTTACGTCAAAATCTTGCGCCTGCCTCACAGCAGGCGTAAGACTGAGGCAAACGCTTTCACATGGGGCTTTCCCCATGTGAAAGGATTCATTGCTGGAGTTGCGTCACTTTTGTGACACACTCCAGCAATTCGTCAGTTTTGCGCTTACAGATACATCAGAAATACTGACTTATCTGTAAGTCCTTGCAACATGATGCGTCATACATTAAATATAACGCATCATTGGTGTCACAAGGAGTGCACAGTGAAAAGTGATGCATCGCTGTTTTCATAAATAACAGTGTGCTTCCTAATCTGAGGTAACAAAGGTGACATGATTGTGAAAGGTTCAAATTTTTTTATGTAATCATGCACACACTATTTATTCTTTCTCAAAAATGAAAAAACCATTGATTTGCCTCAAAAATGTTTCAGTAGTGTAATGAAAAGCTTATACATATGACCTTTTCTCTGTTTTTCAAATTTTATTCTAAAAAAAGATTGTGAGGCCTAAGCAGGAGTGCAGATGAGATGAAGCCTGTTCAGGGGAGCACAAAAGGTGAGGCTTGTATCCAAGAGTGCAGTGGACAGGACTAAACTGGAGTAGTGTGCAAAAAAAGATGGGCCTCATTTATGAGGCCCTGCGTCAGTTTTGCACTGCTGATGCGTCACTTTTTAAGACGCATCGGCGGCATAAAACATGTGCCTTGTTGCGCCCTATTCAAAAAGTGACGCATGTAAGTCACAGAGAGGATGTTAGAAGGGGACTAATGGAAAAATATAGTAAGTCAGGAACAGAATATAATAGAGACTTATACATTCTTCATAATAATTGGTAAAGAAACCTTGGTGCATAAAGGAATTGTATTTTATAAATGAGCGATGTTTCAGTAGTATAATGAAAAGCTTATACATATGACCTTTTCTCTGTTTTTCAAATGTTATTCTAAAAAAAGATTGTGAGGCCTAAGCAGGAGTGCAGATGAGATGAAGCCTGTCCAGGGCAGCACAAAAGATGAGGCTTGTGTCCAAGAGTGCAGTGGACAAGACTAAACTGGAGTAGTGTGCAAAAAAAGATGGGCCTCATTTATGAGGCCCTGCGTCAGTTTTGCACTGCTGATGCGTCACTTTTTGTGAGGCATCGGCGGCATAAAACATGTGCCTTGTTGCGCTCTATTTAAAAAGTGACGCATGTAGGTAGATGCGTCACTTTTTAAACCTCTGCGCCACATTATACCTCTGTCAGGTGTAATGTACACAGAGGAGGCATTCCCCCGCAAAAAGCCTCGTAATAGTGACGCAGTGAAATCCATGAGATTTCACTGCGTCACTTTTAGGACACTGTTACGTCAAAATCTTGCGCCTGCCTCACAGCAGGCATAAGACTGAGGCAAACGCTTTCACATGGGGCTTTCCCAATGTGAAAGGATGCATTGCTGGATTGCGTCACTTTTGTGACACACTCCAGCAATTCGTCAGTTTTGCGCTTACAGATACATCAGAAATACTGACTTATCTGTAAGTCCTTGCAACATGATGCATCATACAATAAATATAACGCATCATTGGTGTCACAAGGAGTGCGCAGTGAAAAGTGACGCATCTCTGTTTTCATAAATAAGGCCCTCAGTGTGCTTCCTAATGTGAGGTAACACAGGTGACATGATTGTGAAAGGTTCACTTTTTTTTATGTAATCATGCACACACTATTTATTCTTTCTCAAAAATGTAAAAGCCATTGATTTGCCCCAAAATCGATTTTTCAATAACATTTTAGAAACAGAGTGCAGGTCCTATGTACAAGCATTCCATTTCAGTACTGAAAACTCACTATTTTACAAAATACATTTCATATCTCTTGCAAACATTCCTACCAAGCATTACCCAAAAAATGAAACAAACCAACAGCAAAGAAACGAAGTCTCTTCCTAATCTGAGGTAACACAGGTGACATGATTGTGAAAGGTTCAAATATTTTTATGTAATCATGCACACACTATTTATTCCTTCTACAAAATCTAAAACCAATTGCTTTGCCCCAAAATCGTTTTTTGAATAAAATTAAAGAAACACAGTGCACGTCCTATGTACATTCATTCAATTTCAATACTGAAACCCATTGATTTACCTCAAAATCGTTTTTTCAATAATATTTTAGAAACAGAGCACAGGTCCTATGTACAAGCATTCAATTTCACTACTGAAACCCATTGTTTTGCCCTAAAATCGTTTTTAAATAACATTTTAGAAACAGAGCACAGGCCCTATGTACAAGCATTCAATTTCACTACTGAAACCCATTGTTTTGCCCTAAAATCGTTTTTAAATAACATTTTGGAAACAGAGCACAGGCCCTATGTACAACCATTCAACTTCACTACTGAAACCCATTGTTTTGCCCTAAAATCGTTTTTAAATAACATTTTAGAAACAGAGCACAGGCCCTATGTACAACCATTCAACTTCACTACTGAAACCTCAGTATTTCACAAAATAAAAATCCTCTATCTTGCAAATGTACATACCAAGCATTATCAAAAAGCATGACACAAAGCAACAGCAAAGAAGCTCAAGACCTCATTTATGGCACCCTGCGTCAGTTTTGCGCTGCTGATGCGTCACTTTTTGTGACGTATCAGCGGCATAAAACATGTGCCTTGTTGCGCCATATTTAAAAAGTGACGCATCTAGGTAGATGCGTCACTTTTTAAACCCCTGCGCCACATTATACCTGCGTCAGGTATAATGTATGCAGAGGGGGCGTTCCCCCGCAAAAAGCCTCGTAATAGTGACACAGTGAAATCAATGAGATTTCACTGCATCACTTTTAGGACGCTGTAACGTCAAAATCTTGCACCTGCCTCACAGCAGGCGTAAGACTGACGCAAGCCCTTTAACATGGGGCTTTCCCCATGTGAAAAGATGCATTGCTGGAGTAGCGTCACTTTTGTGACACACTCCAGTAATGCGTCACTTTTGCGCTTACAGATACGTCCGAAATACTGACTTATCTGTAAGTCCTTGCGACATGATGCGTCATACATTAAATATAACGCATCATTCGTGTCGCAAGGAGTACGCAGTGAAAAGTGACGCATCACTGTTTTCATAAATAAGGCCCTCAGTGTGCTTCCTAATCTGAGGTAACACAGGTGACATGATTGTGAAAGGTTCACTTTTTTTATGTAATCATGCACACACTATTTATTCCTTCTCAAAAATGTAAAAGCCATTGATTTGCCCGAAAATCGATTTTTGAATAACATTTTACAAACAGAGTGCAGATCCTATGTACAAGCATTCCATTTCAGTACTGAAAACTCACTATTTTACAAAATACATTTCCTCTCTCTTGCAAACATTCCTACCAAGCATTACCCAAAAAATGACACAAACCAACAGCAAAGAAACTCAGCCTGCTTCCTAATCTGAAGTAACACAGGTGACATGTTTATAAAAGATTCAAATATTTTTATGTAATCAAGCACACACTATTTATTCCTTCTTAAAAATGTAAAAGCCATTCATTTGCCCCAAAATTGTTTTTTCAATAACATTTTAGAAACAGAGCATAGGTCCTATGTACAAGCATTCAATTTCACTACTGAAACCCATTGATTTGCCCTAAAATCGTTTTTTAATTAATATTTTAGGAACAGAGCACAGATCCTATTTACAAGCATTCATTTTCACTACTGAAACCCATTGATTTGCACAGAAATCGTTTTTCAATTAATATTTTAGGAACAGAGCGCAGGTCCTATGTACAACCATTCAACTGCACTACTGAAACCTCACTATTTTACAAAATACAAATCCTCTATCTTGCAAATATTGAAACCATGCATTTTCAAAAACCATCACACAAACCAACAGCAAAGAAAATCAATGTGCTTCTTAATCTGAACTCTCTATCTATATCAAATGAATCATAACTCACCTTTACAAATGCTTTGGGAGATTGAAAACAGTGTCAGATACACACACCAATATTTCTTTAGCAGAGCAAAAGGTATGTTCTCCAGGCACTGCAACCATTAATGGCACAGAAAACCTCTAATTCTACACACATATTGCTCATGGTAACCAATCAAAACTCTTCCCTTTCTATTTTCAAACCAACACCCTTCCCCCCCTCAGCCTTTTCTACCTGTTACCATAGCAACTCCATCCTCACTGAGCTCTCAGGGTTAAAAGTTTATTCTACAATGTTGCAAATGAACTCAGCAAGGATGTTTGACCTCTCAATACACCAGCTTATCCGCTGCAATCTTTCTTTAAATGACTTCTTCTTAACCATTCAAATTACTTCTTTCACAGAACAGAACCATGCACCCTAACTTCCAGTTTTCAATTATCTGAATCCACCAATCATTGCTTGTGATTGAAGAACACTGAAACTCCACAGTTTTTTTTTTTACAAACTCATACTGTTCTAACTGCCATTTCATTCCCACACTTCATCTGACTGCACCAGAACCTCCTCTTACCATGTATTCTGTCTGGATTATTGGACATAGCTACATCCACTGGGCTCAAAGGTATGCAGCTACCAGAAATGTTCACAACCTTGACTTACCAAATGTAGACATAAAATGGATTGGCCAAAGAGGATTGAGATGTCATCAATTGATACCATTGGTGAAAACCTTTTTGCATCTGCCACACCCTAACCTCATAATTCTGCACTGTGGTGGAAATGACTTAGGCACTTTGACTGGGGTAGGTCTGGAAATGCTTTTAAAGGACACCTTTGAGCAATTGATGGCACTTTTTCCTCAAACTGCCTTGGTATATTCCAATATATGCCAAAGACAGAAATGGAAGTGGTCCAACCAATTTTGTCCACAGTTTGAGAAAGCACGGAAACATGAGAATAAATCTGTTTCTGCTTACATGAGAGACTATGGAATGGGTTCAATATACAACAATAACTTGCGTTACAACATGCAAGATATCTATAGAGGAGATGGTGTGCACTTCTCAGATGAGGGGAATAGAATATTCCTCCTGAATTTAAGACTGTGCATTGGTACCTACTTGTAGGTACCTAAATCAGCCACACAACCCAAAAGCTCTTTTCAGGGCTACCCTACCTCTGATCACTCCAAATGATTATCTTTTTCTAACTTTTTTCACTATTTTTCACCAAAGTACGCTCCCCGGTGCTCGTACCGGGCGCTCACCCCGCGAAAAATTAAAAAAAGTTTTTTTTGGGGCATATATGTACCTCCTAAACTCCCCTCAGAAAACCTAGGGGGTCAGGGGGTGTGTACCGTGCCCCCTTTTACCCATTCACAACGTTGTTTGTCCTCCATCTTGTGTCTCAATTCTTCCGAAACACAAGATGGAGGACTCCCGTAGCGCTGCCGGTGCGCGTACCGGGGCGCGCACCGGTAAGCGCTCCCCAAAAATTTTAAAAGTCAATTTACATAAAATCCTCTGTAGAGAAGTTCACCAAATATAGAATAGGCAATACTACATACCAGTCCCTACCATTTTCCCAAATTTGGTGGAATTCCATTGAGCCATTTGGCCTGTAGCCCTGTCTAAATATCCTGAGGTAAATTACATGACAAAAATACATCTGAAGTGTTAGAATTTACAACCAATTAAAATGTTACTTTCATTTTCTACTATTATTTCCTGACATTTGATTGGTTATGTACATGAATATATATAAAAAAGAGAGGGAAACACAGCCATTTTGACTACTACTTCCTGAAGTACATTTAAAAAGGATTTTCACTGAGAACTTCAACTGCTTTTCTCAAAGGTAAGCTGTTATTTTGGAAAGTGAAGTATGTTGTGCACTTTAAGTTAATTTGGAAAACATTTTCTGATAGTTATATACTATCCCTCTGTAATATTTATAGATTGAGATAGGCTTCTCTGTTATAGTTATGGATGGAGTTAGGCTTGTTTTGTATAATTATGAATTTACTTAGGCTTTATCACATACACTTTTTTATATTTCTACTTCCAGCCTGATACCATACACTGCCCAAAGATAACTTCACTGTTAAAAAATCAAAACTACCTGTCTGAACTTAAACCCAACAGTGCCCTATCTTTACTGATATATTTATTTTTTATGCAATTTACAGCAAGAAAATGGAAGGAGAACAGAATATTTCTTTCGAAATTGTTTTGGAAAACAACCCTGAAGAAAAAATTGCTGAGAATGATGACTTTGATTTTATGGATGAGTCTCTGGACCATCAATTAGTTCAGTGTGTGGAAGCAATAGAATCACAGAATGAAAATGAGGACATTCCAGACAATATATTGTTAGAAGTTTTATTAAATTTTGAAAAAGAATCAGAAAAATAAATTTATATTTAATAATCAAAAAATGTTCGAGACATTATTCATTTTTATATGTAATTCATGAAGTAGTACCAAATTGATTATAATATAAAGTCAGACTTATAGTATACTGTGCAACTTTTTTGTGTTACATAGTAATTTTGCTCATAGTTTCTTCCTTTCTCCCACTTTATCTCCAATGTGTATTTGACATCTCTTTTTCATCTCCTGCCTCCATGTTGTTTCTACTTTCCCGACAGACTATGATATGGATTCCATATACCACAATAACTTCTGTAACAACATGCAAGATATCTACAGAGGAAACGGTGTACATTAAATTTAAGACTCAGCATTGGTACCTACATGTTGGTACTTAAATCACCCACACAACACAACAACTCTATTCAGAGCTACCCTACCTCTCAGCAGTTTAAATTATTATTTTACTGTTTCACTGGGTTTTCCCCGTGGTACGCTCCCCGGTACGCTCCCCGGTGCGCATACCGGGCGCTCCCCCCGCGAAAATCTAAATTCTTTTTTTTTTTTTGCCCCGCGGGGCCCTTTTATAGCCCCCACATCAAACCTAGGGGGTCAGGGGGGTCTACCCTGCCCCCTTATGGTCATTTCCCCCTTTGTTTTTGCCACCTCTTGTGTCTCAATCCTACCGAGACACAAGATGGCGGCCACTCCGGACTGTTTCGAATGTTTACAGACACCCGAGAGCCAATCAGCTTTCCGCGCGCAAGTCGCGAAGCGCGCCCGTAGCGCTCCCCGGTGCGCATACCGGGGCGCGGCTATAGATATATATATTTTTTTAACCTAAATTACTCAAAATCCACTGGAGCACATATCTTGAGACATTGCAAAGGCACATCGGGCTACCAGTCCCTACAATTTTGCCAAGTTTGGTGGAAATCCATTCTGCCGTTCGGGCTAAAAGTGAGTCTAACCACCCTATGGAAATTAACATGGGGAAAACACGTTTTGGGACCCCCTTTTATCTCGGCCCCGCTTGACGAATCCCCCCCCAAACTTTCAGGGAAGGAGCAGAGCGGAGCGGGCCATCTTCTTTGAGAAATTCGCGAAGATTCGTCCACCGGCGCCAAAGTTATTCCCAATAGAATGTTGCGGATCTCCTATGAAAAACAATCCTAACTATAACTACCTACTGGCGACTGCCAGTAGGTAATATATATATTATAGTTAGCTGGACATTTTACTCATACAAAACCATTGAACTTCCCCCGTTATAGTTAGTTGTACTCACTATAACTCGCGCACCCGCAATCCACTGCTGATGATGTCACATATTACATCATTCATGACATGGTCAGTGACATCACTGATGACATCACTGATGACATTATCCAGTGAATGTGGTTTGCTTTGGTATTTTAAATATGTATTATAAATACACTACTTTGCATTGAAGAATGAGTGGATATATAAATATAAATGTGTGGATGGTGGATTTAGTAACAGTGTCATTGATTGTTTCCTTGACTAATTTGTAGAGTCTCACTACGATTGACGATCTTGCTCCTAGGGTAGCCCCCCGGTCCACGGTGGCACGGCAATCTGCACCGTGGTTCACGGAGGCGCTCCGTTTGGCTCGGAGCCAGTGCAAGGTGGCCGAGAGGGCCTGGCGCCTTCTGTATGATGGGGAGGCCAAAATCGCTTATAAGGCGGCGGTGAAGGCCTACCATCGGGACATCCTTGGTGCCAAGAGGGACTATCTGGCTAGGAGGATCGAGGCATCTGCGAACTCCTGTAAGGAGATCTTTAATATTGTGAAGGAGTTTACGACCCCCAGCTCCCATCCGCCTCTACCAGCTTCGGCGGATGCTTGGGCGTGTGATCTTGCTGGTTTCTTCACAAATAAGATCAAGGATATTCAGGCTACCTTCGTGGAGGGACCGGACGGAAGCAGCGCTGTGAGGGCAGTCCGCAGTCTTCCGCATACATCTGCGGCGGTGCTGTCCGATTTCCCTGCTGTTTCCAGCGATGTCTCCCGGACTCTGCTGGCCAATCTTAAATCCGGTTCGCCACTGGACCCCTGCCCTGCCAAATTTTTGGCCGGGATGGCGGCAGTGGTGAATCCACTGGTCA
Source organism: Lissotriton helveticus (assembly GCF_964261635.1). Lineage (NCBI taxonomy): Eukaryota > Metazoa > Chordata > Amphibia > Caudata > Salamandridae > Lissotriton > Lissotriton helveticus. The sequence goes on along the minus strand of NC_136071.1, from coordinate 414,214,881 downwards.
ACTCCATCCTCAATGCCTCCCTGAGGGAGGGTAGGGTCCCCAGTTCTTGGAAAAGAGCAATGGTGATCCCCCTCCTAAAAAAAACGGGTCTTGACACCGAGGCTTTGGCGAACTACAGGCCAATCTCGCTTCTACCAGCGCTGGCGAAGATAACGGAAAAACATGCCCACGGTGTCCTGTCGAGCTTTTTGGAAGCTAATAATCTGCTCCATCCATCTCAATCGGGTTTCCGTCCTAATTTTAGTACGGAAACGGCTCTGTTGGAGGTGACTGAGATCATCAGGGAGACCCTGGATGTCGGCGGTAGGGCCATGCTGGTCATGTTAGACCTTTCGGCGGCTTTCGACACCGTCCCCCACAAGGCGCTTTTAGCTAGGCTTTATGACATCGGCCTTAGGGGGACGGTGCTCAGGTGGTTTACTTCTTTTCTTGAAGGCCGCCGCCAGACGGTCTGGGTCTCCCAGAGTTCCGCCGAGATGTCGCCATTGGGAGTTGGGGTTCCACAGGGCTCTGTGTTGAGCCCCACGTTATTTAACATCTTTATGTCCCCTTTGGCGGCCTTGGTGGAGGCTTACGGGGCCCAGATCGTCTCTTATGCCGACGACACGCAACTCCTCTTCACATGTGGGAAAGACCAAGAGTTTGATGGAGAGAGAATCCGGGACTGTCTTGCATTGGTCTTCGACTGGTTCCAGCGGAACAGTCTGAGGGCCAATTCGGGCAAGTCTGAGATTTTATTTTTCGGTTGCGTTGCCGATCCGGAGTGGCAGCATTGGTGGCCGTCCGACATGAACCCTCCAGCACAGTCTTCCTTGGTGGCCAAAAATTTGGGCGTTAGGTTAGACAACCAGCTGTCGCTACGTAGTCATATTCTTGGCCTGGCCGGCACCTGCTACGGAATCCTGAAGATGCTCCGCAAATTTTTGCCCTTGCTGTCTGAGGAGCACAGGAGGATTACTGTGCAGGCTCTTGTCGGTTCAAGGCTAGACTATGCCAATGCTCTCTTTCTTGGCCTCCCTGATTACCTGGTCCAGCGCCTTCAGGTGGTGCAGAACTCTGCTGCCCGGGCGATTTTCGGCCTAGGCAGACGAGCTCGAGCTTCCGGGTTGCTTCAGACGTTGCACTGGCTCCCCATCAGGAAGCGGATCCAGTTTAAAACCCTGACCCTGATGCATAAAGCTTTACATGGATCAGGGGCCGGATATCTGCGGCGGAGACTGACTTTCTATCATCCAGTCCGTTCTCTTCGCTCGGAATCCCTTTTTAAAGCTGTGGTCCCGCGGGTGAGGAAGGCTCGTGCTGGAGGGCGGTCCTTTAGTTGCAGAGCTCCCCAGCTTTGGAATCTGCTTCCACTCCCGCTCCGCAGCACTGCCAATTTACTCCAGTTTAGGAAGGGCCTGAAGACCTGGCTTTTTAACTCTTAGTCCGTTTTATTGTCTACTGTTTTATTTTTTTTCTTCTCTGTTGTCTTCCGTTTTTAGCTGTGTTGTGTTATTTTGAGCTGCTGGTGGAAAGCGTCGGGACACTCTTACCGAGTAGCCGTACGCTATACAAAAACTACATAACATAACATAACATATATAATGTGTAGTTACTAAACTGTGTGAAAGTGTTTATTGCTTTGTCTTATTTGCTATGTTAAAGACTATATTTGTTATTGGTTTCTTAACTGAGTATTTGTATGGGTAAATGAATGTCTATGTGGTTTGGTGGGGGGTGTGTGATTGCCAAAAAATGTGTGAATAGTTCATTCAGTAGGTATATGAGGTTAAGACTACATGTTACAACATTTGTTTCAGTGAGTGTATATGTTTATGGGTGTGGTGGTGATGAAATATTTCTCTCAATGGTACATCTCCATTAAACTTGAAAATAAAAGGCAGTGTATGTGACAGTTATATCTAATTAAGTGTGCCTAAGACTTAGTGATTGTACGAGTCACTATATGGATAACTGTATACTTGTAATAGTGATTTTATAACACACTAAGTGTGAGTTACTATCTATATAAATAGATGAAGTGGTGTTTGTATAAGTCTGTAGGTGAGTAAATGTAAGTATAATGAATTGTTTGCATAAGTCAGAAGGATGTCTTTATAAGTGAATACAATGTGTGCTGGTGTGTAATGTTGAAATAGGCGTATAAGTATATTTGATAGTGTTCTGTTGATTATTCACTGCATATAACACTGAATCTATAGGTAAGTGATTAGATGTGTGTATAGTTCTATGAATAACTGAGTGGGTGTTTAGAAATTTCTATTGGTGTGTCAATGGTTTCAAATATGGCACTTTCTATTTTACAGTGAGTGGTGAAAGATTATACTAGTGTGTGATGAGGTGTATTTGATTGTCACATGGATGATGTCATCAGTGATGTCATCAGTGATGTCCTTTGAGATGTCATCAGTGATGTCATCAATGATGTCACTGACCATGTCATGAATGATGCACTTTTTGTGACGTTCCAGTGGCGCTGAAGACTGAGTGATATTTATCAGGCAGGACTAAGCCACTTTTTGTGGTGTAATCCTGCCTGATAAATATCAGTCCCTTTAACGCACTGTCCTGCATTAAAGGGGTGTGTAATGGGTGTTGCTGGGGGCGTTCCCAGCAGCATCCATGGACTTGAGTAATTTATAGCATCCTCAAAGTCAGTCTTTCAAAAATTACAAAGTATAGGACATGATAATCCAAATCCAAATGTTTCTCAAGAAAAGTCATAAACTGTGTACGTGGGTCATATCTGCCTAAACGCCGATATTCCGAACGATTGAAAATGACTTTTCTTGAGAAACATTTGGATTTGGATTATCATGTCCTATACTTTGGAATTTTTGAAAGACTGACTTTGAGGATGCTATAAATTACTCAAGTCTGTCCGAATTGTGTGGGTAAAATTGATACCTAGTCACTTTGAATAAGATTGTACTTACGTCTCGTCAAACATTTGGAAGAAATATCTAGTTATATGACAACAGGATACCGACATAACTTGAAGGAAATAAGAACGCCCTGAAGAAGTTCTGTTGTACAGAACGAAACGCGTCGGCTGGCTGTGGTACATAAACTTAAGGAAAATAAAAGCATTTGAATATACACCAAGATTCAGCGCTTCAATAAGGACTCTAAGTGATATGATTTGATTGGACTTGTTGTGCAAGTGGTGCTGTGCCAAACTTTGGAATATTCTCCACTACTCTCTACTACTCATTCTCTACTACTCTACTACTCTCTACTACTCTCTCTCTACTACTCACTCCCTACTACTCACTATCTACTACTCTCTACTACTCACTCTCTACTACTCTCTACTACTAACTCTCTACTACTCTCTCTACTACTCACTCTTTACTACTCACTCTCTACTACTCTCTACTACTCACTCTCTACTTCTCACTCTCTACTACTCTCTACTACTCACTCTCTACTACTCTCTCTGTAATACTCTCTACTACTCACTCTCTACTACTCACTCTACTACTCACTCTCCACTACTCTCTACTACTCACTCTCTACTACTCTCTCTCTACTACTCTCTACTACTCACTCTTTACTACTCACTCTCTACTACTCTCTACTACTCACTCTCTACTTCTCACTCTCTACTACTCTCTACTACTCACTCTCTACTACTCACTCTACTACTCACTCTCCACTACTCTCTACTAATCACTCTCTACTACTCTCTCTCTACTACTCTCTACTACTCACTCTATTACTCACTCTCTACTACTCTCTACTACTCACTCTCTACTTCTCACTCTCTACTACTCTCTACTACTCACTCTCTACTACTCTCTCTCTACTACTCTCTACTGCTCACTCTCTACTACACACTCTACTACTCACTCTCCACTACTCTCTACTAATCACTCTCTACTACTCTCTCTCTACTACTCTCTACTACTCACTCTATTACTCACTCTCTACTACTCTCTACTACTCACTCTCTACTACTCACTCTCTACTACTCTCTACTCACTCTTTACTACTCTCTACTACTCACTCTCTACTGCTCTCTACTACTCACTCTACTACTTACTCTCTACTACTCTCTACTACTCACTCTCTACTACTCACTCTCTACTACTCTCTACTACTCACTCTACTACTCTCTACTACTCACTCTCTGCTACTCTCTCTACTGTTCTCTACTACTCCCTTCTTCTCACTCTCTACTCTCTATTACTCACTCTACTCTCTACCTCTCTACCTCTCTCTACTAGTCTCTACCTCTCTACCTCTACCTCTCTACCTCTCTCTACACGCACACATATACACACATATATATGCATATATATATATGCATGTGCATTTATATATATGCATATATATATATATATATATATATATATATATATATATATATATATATATATATATATATATATATATATATATATATATATTACCTACTGGCGGTCGCCAGTAGGTATATATAGTTAGGATTTTTTCTCTATGGGATTTTTGAAAATTCTATGTCTAATAACTTTGGCGTTTGTGGACGGAATTGGCTGAAATTTTCTGGAAAATGGAACATTTTGTTTCTGAGCAGCCCCTGAAAATTTTGGGGGGGGTTCGTCAAGGGGGGGCCGAGAAAAAAGGGGGGTCCCAAAACGCGTTTTTCCCATGTTAATTTCCATAGGGCGGTTGGCCTCACTTTTAGCCCGAACGGCTGAATGGATTTGCACGAAACTTGGCAAAATTGTAGGGACTGGTAGCCCGATGTGCCTTTTGTAGGTCTCAATATATGTGCTCCAGTGGATTTTGAGAAATTAACGTTTAAAAAAAGATATATATCTGTAACAGCGGACTGGGCAGCGTTCCAGGACGCGTACTTTTCGCGCAACGGAGCTTTGTGAAGCGAAGCTGATTGGTTCTCCGGCGTCTGTCAACATTCCAAACAGTCCGTAGCGGCCGCCATCTTGTCTCTCGGTAGGATCGAGAGACAAGAGGAGGCCAAAGCGAAGGGGCAAATGACCATAAGGGGGCATAGTACATTGTTGCTGACCCCCTAGGTTTGATGTGGAGGTTTTAAAAGGGCCCCGCGGGGCAAAAAAAAATAAAATAATAATAATCGAACGGCTGAATGGATTTGCACGAAACTTGGCAAAATTGTAGGGACTGGTAGCCCGATGTGCCTTTGCTAGGTCTCAATATATGTGCTCCAGTGGATTTTGAGAAATTAACGTTCAAAAAAAGATATATATCTGTAACAGCGCTCCGCTTCGCGTACTTTTCGCGTTACGGAGGTTTGCGAAGCTGATTGGTTTTTCGGCGTCTGTAAACATTCCAAACAGTCCGTAGCGGCCGCCATCTTGTCTCTCGGTAGGATCGAGAGACAAGAGGAGGCCAAAGCTAAGGGGCAAATGACCATAAGGGGGCATAGTAGATCGTCCCTGACCCCCTAGGTTTGATGTGGTGGCTTTGAAAGGGTCTCGCAGGGCAAAAAAAAAATATACTGTTTTTTTAGTTTTTTTGCGTGGAGTGCGCCCGGTTCGCGAACCGGGAAGCGTTCTGGGGAGCGTACTTTCTTGAAAATTAGTGAAAAAAGTTAGAGTAAAATAATAATTGTGAGTGATCAGATGTAGGGTAGCTCTGAGAAGAGCTTTTGGGTTTATGGTACATTTAGGTACTTATAAGTAGGTACCAATGCACATTCTTAAATTCAGAGTGAAAACTCTGTTGCCCTCATCTGAGAAGTGAACTCCATCTCCTCTGTAGATATCTTGCATGTAGTAACGCAAGTTATTGTTGTACAGGGAGCCCATTCCATGGTCTCTCATGTAAGCTGAAACAGATTTGTTTACATGCTTCCTCGATTTCTCAATTTGTGGACAAAATTGGTTCGACCACCTCCATTTCTGTCTTTGGCATATATTTGAATATACCAAGGCAGTCTGAGGAAAAAGTGCCATCAATTGCTCAAAGGTGTCCTTTAAAAGCATTTCCAGACCTACCCCAGTCAAAGTGCCCAAATCATTACCTCCACAGTGCACAATTAACAGGTCAGGTTTTGGCAAATGCATAAAGGTTTTCACCAATGGTATCAATTGGTGACATTTTAATCCTCTGTGGCCAAACCACTTAATTTCCACATCTTGTAAATTGAGGTTAGGTAAATTCCTGTTTTCAACGTACCTTTGAGCCCAATAGATGTAACTATGTCCAACAATCCAGACAGAAAACATGGTGAGAGAAGGTTCTGCTGCAGTCAGATGAAGTATGGCAATGAAATGGCAGTTGAAAAAATGAGAGTGTAAAATGAAAAAAACTGAGGAGTTTCTGTGTTAATGAAGCAGTAAGAGTGATTGGTGGATTTTGATTGCTGAAAACAGAAAGTTAGTGTGCATGGATGAGTTTGTTGAAAGATGTATTTTGAGTGGCGAAGAAAAAATCATTAAATGAAAGAATGCTCTGGATATGCAGGTGCACTGAGAGTTCAGAGTTCAATTGCAACATTGTTGTGTGAGAGGTCTTGCAAGAGGTGGTTGCTATGCAGAAAAAGCAGAGAGGGGGCAGAGGGGGGAAGGGTTTTGCTTTGAAAAAAAGTGAGGGAAGAGTTTTGATTGGGTGACATGAGAGATATGTGTGAGGAATTACAGCATTTCTGTGCTTTTGATAGCTGCAGACTCTGGAGTGCATACCTTTTGCTCTGCTGAAGACAAATTGGTGTGTTTCTGAGATTGTTTTGAAACTCAAAGTATTTGCTAAGGTGAGAAAAGATTTCTTTAATTTAGATAGAAAATAGTGTGCTTTAAGGAGAAAATTATGAAGAAAGTTGTGTTTTTCAAATGTTGCTTTGCCTCAAGTGTTTCACAAATAGATTTTGTTTCTTTGAGAAATTGTAATTGGAGAAAATGTGAAGTATTAGTACTGACAGGGCTTTTATGTGCATAGGAGCTGTGGAGTGTTTTCAAATTATGACTTGTAAATCGTTTTTGAGAAAAAGTAATAGTTTTAATATTGATGAGAAGGATATAATGGTGTCTGCTTCTTTATAAGGTAATTGAGAGTCTCTGATGTTATTTTTCCCATTTCAATGTAAGAAGTTTGTCTGTAGAGCAAATTGCTTGTAAATATGCTTCCACCTGTGCATGGCAAATTTAGATTTTGAATGTTTCCGTTACATAGGCATGTTAAAGGTGACTGAAACATGCTGCAAAGGCAATCAAAAAATGCTTTTATGTGTCTTAAGGACATTTTAAGTTATTTCCCCATGTGCAGTGTTTTCAAATTATGAGTTGAAAATCGTTTTTGAGGTAAAGGAATGTTTTCAAAATTTATGTGCGCCATATGACCCCAAATTTCTTTTTCAGGGGTGCAGTAGGGTGTTCTTGAGACACCCCTGCACCGTCGGAAAAATTTGTAATTTGCGATGAGGTAATTGCTAATCGCAAATTGCACCTTCATTCTTATGGGCCTCCTGCTGCATGGAAATGAATGGGTAATTTGTAATTAGCAAATAGGTCATCGCAAACTAGGAATGGTAAAGAATCGCTATTTATTCCTTAAAGTTCGCTATTTAGGAAATGCAAAAAACTTTGATGATACATATGGCGGTTCATCTCTAACAAGATAAGAAGCATAGGGATAGATTTATGATGACTGACGCATCACCAGGGATGTGTTAGTCATTCTGTGCCGCTGTTCCGTCACCTATGGTGTGCTGCATTTACAATGCGGCGCATCATGGGGCAAAAACAGCACAGATGCGTGACGTATTTGTGCCGTAAAGTTGGCGCATTGCTGGAGTTGTATCGTAAGTGTGATGAAGCTCCAGTAAGTCTGAGGGGTGCCCCTGTCGCAGGGTTTCTGTTCTCACACAGAACTGTGGACAGAGGATTGGAACCTCGGCGAATTAGGGTGTCCCAAAACTCACCTTAGTAATCAAAACCCCTTAGCAAGCTAGGTACAGTGTCACATTGGATATAACAAACTCTCAATGTTTAGACAATCCAGAATATGAACTTATAGTACCTCAGGATACGTGGAACTCATGAACAGTCGGTCGTTATATATTTCTTAGAAACCAGAACATGGAGTTAAGAAGAAGACATGTGTATTTGAAATGTTTATTTACTAATGCCGTCTTCTCAGGCGTAGTATCTTAGATTATACAAGTACACATATTATCAGTAGCAAAATTACCAGCATAGTCAGTAGTACATAAAAAGCGAATGGTGACAGTATGTTAACATGCTGTAAATGAATAAGAGTTAGTAACACTTATAAGCAGCCGCGGGCCGTGGAGGGAGTTACGGTGGGGCAGGGAGGCGGGGAGGGGGAGGGGCAGGGTGGAGAGGGCTCCACCCTGCCCCTCCCCCTCCCCGCCTCCCTGCCCCACCGTAAGTCCCTCCACGGCCCGCGGCTGCTTATATGTCACCCTCCCTAATACACATAATATATTATTTGCTAAGAAGGTCTCTTTGTGTTGGTTTAGGGCGTGCCAATACTTTAGTGTCTTAGATTTGAAGGAATCACATCAGCATACACCAGCTCTCTGTTCATGTGAACCGCATCAAGTGTTGTGTATGTGTGTTCGGCAAAGCAATATAAAACCCGCCTCATGCCCAGAATTGGGAGAAGCTGCACTTATGTTATGAGTATGAAGTCGTGGAGATCAGACCTCATAACAATTCTGTATCGTGTTGTTCTTGAAACTTCAGCACTCGCTGTACAGATATAGTTTAAGAAGCAAAGCAGATAGTAGAGCAATAACATATTATTCTCATGTAAATCACGATGAACTATTAGGTTGAAAGCTAAAGCAACAACTAAGTGTCGTGTGCAGAAGTTGCAAAAAAGGAAAAAATGGCGTTTAAACCGGTAATGAGTCCATGCTAACTTAACACGGTGTAAAGATATCCAGGACCTAGATGACACCTCCCCATGATCCGGAAACGAACTGAATAAGATAATAGAAGTGTCATCTCATGAGAGCAGATTGCAACTTTATATGTGGACGGTTCGCAAGGTAAAACATTAAAAACTAGGAAAATTTAATGCTAAAGAAAAATAAAACAGCCAAGTACTTTATCGAGTCTTAAGCCAATAGGCAAGCTAAATAATAAAAACTTGACAAATAAGTCAATGAATTGTCAATGAAATGCTAGTACTCAGCATATCAAACATGAAAAAGGTCTATGACATAACTGTGTATGCAAAATAAGCTGCTACAGCCTCCAATAGGAAGTCACCGTCTTCATCCGAAAAGAGTTCAGCCATCCAATTTAAAAGCGGAAAAGAACATAAGTGCTCTCCCAGCACCGGATCCTCTATCAACATCAGAGGACAGCTCGGTGGGTTTTCAAGAAAGCTCTGTTCCAAGAAAGACTGTGTTGCCGCCAGTAAATTCCAGGGACCAATTAGTCCATGCATCAATGCCACAGCCATAATCCTTTCGCCAGGACAAACCAACTCGTGAGTAATGATAGGAGTCATCAGCTGATTAAAGTCGACGTCAGGAGAAACCGGTCCGCAGAGACACAAATCAATGGCCCAATCGAAATCACAGGTCAGGCAGTGAAATACAGGATGGACACAGGTGAAGTAGGAGAATCGAAAAGATAATCCATATGCCGTGCTTAATATCGCCAACGGCATTGTGCCATAATATTCTAGCATGCGATTGCGGAACAGTGTCAGCAGCTGCAGGGCGGGAGCTTGCACAGGAGGGACATCCATATTTAAAAATGTAAAAAAGCACAAGAGCGTCCGCTAGTAATGCAAGTAAAAATGGGAATCCACGAAGCAGAGTGGAAAAAATAGAATGAAAGAAAGCAGGGATGACTCCAAAGATTTTCTCAAATGAAGTCACGAGACCACTGGTAACAACTTTAAAAAAGTGCGCCAGGCCCTTTGTGGAGGACGCGTTAGAGATAGTCCGAACCATCTTGCTGAAATGGAAAGGCGAATCTGTATTTAAAAGGGTCTGCACCTCTGTACGGGTGTTCGCTATGTGAAGCACGAAAGTTTCACGGGTCGAACTCAAGGCCACCTCTGTCTGAGATAAAAGAGCTCTTATTCTTGCCATGCCGTTGAAATGTGCTCCCAAGGTTGGTATTTGTGGCCAGATTGAAAACTCCCTATGTTCATGTGTGGGAGGAAATAGAACATTTCTGCAGCAAATAACCCGTTCATTTACTGTTACGATAAAATGAATACTTTTAATTAACCCAGAACAATCTTCATTATTGAGCATCAAATAACTACCATTTAACACGCAAGCCATATTTGGTCGGTGTTTGTTGCATGAACCGTGTAACTGTATGTGCCTACACATTAGTGAATGATCTGGCGTCTCAGTGCATTCCTCTCCATTCAGATAAAGTTCTTGATCATCTTTGAAAATCTGTATGTGTATGGAAGCGACCAGACCTCATGAAGAAAACCACTACTTAAAGGTTAATAACGACCTATTGGTATATATTTCATACAATTTGAAAACTTATATAAAGGAAAAGGCAGCGTTATTAAACCGTGGATAAGGCACATTGCCAAAGCAGTCAACCTTTTGGATTTATACTGGAAATGTTAAAGGACGAATTACGGAGTAGGGCCTGTAAATCTTTAATGGACAACGAGTAAAATTACTCCAACCATCATATTCCTCTAACTCCGGGATAGTAGGGGTGTTTAATTTTTTAGAAGTAGCCAATCCAAAGCATTTGGTCTGGGAAATTGTTTCATTCACAAACAACATATGATTTGGGATGAGACATGCACGGTGGAAAGCCTCAGTGCCTTGTACCTGCCAGGTTCGTGAACCCTAAACTGATGTAGATCCTGGATATTTTTACTCTGTGTTACGTTAGCATGGTCTCATTACTGGTTTAAACGCCATTTTTCCTTTTTTGTAACTTCTGCACACGACACTTAGTTGTTGCTTTAGCTTTCAGCCTACCTGCGTCAAGATCTATGCCTGCTTCAAGCAGGCGCAGGGTTTTGATGTAGCTTTGTCCTATCTGATTGTAAATTCGTCACACCGTGGGTGGCAGAGCAGCGGTGCACGTTAACTGGTGCATCCCTGAGGATGTGCTAGTTAATATAAATCTGCCCCTTTACATTTAATTATGTGCAGGGGACACAGAGTAGGTGAGGTTTATCCAAGGTTAAGAAGAGATGAGTCCTGTTCAGTGAAAAATTGGAGATAGGCTTCAGTATATTATATACTTAAGTAGTGTGTTAAGTTTTTGATGACTGTTATTAATTTACTGTTGGGTAATAGTGGTTAATAACATTTTTTATTATATTTTACCACAGATTCAACTGCAGATTATTTCAAGATTTTAGGATGCCTAGCAAAGAAAGAGTGAGAAAGGCTGCAAAACGTCAAAGACAGCAGGACCATGGAATAATGCAGCAGTCCTCTACCAAAAAGATTTGTCAAGTCACGAAGAAAGCACCGGGTAAGAGTCCAAAAACAGTCATAAGAAATATGTGTAGTAAAAAAAATATTACTACAGAAAATGTTTCAGTCCAGAAAAGGATAAACAATTCAAATGGTAAGGAAAGGCCAATGAGAAATGTTACTGCTAGAGTAAGAGATAACTCTATGCATGAAAGTAGAAGGAAACAACAGTTTACGGATATTCGTAAACGAATGTTCCGCAACAGGATAATTGGGAATTTGTTAAAAAATATTAAGAAAGGTCAACAGAAAGTGGTTTTTTATAAGAGAAAAAAAATAGTTGAGAAAGTTATTGATCAGGCATTTGAAATTAAACGTAAGTTATTTATTTTGACAATCAATAGAATTAGGAAGCTAAACAAGGTAATTTATGATTTCAAAAGAAATAGTAGATGGAAGAGAATAGTTAATCGTAGTAATTTTTGTGAAGTTTTTTCTGGAGAATGGATGCATAGTTCAAGCTCTGAGGCATTTTTTAATGAGGAGAGTTATTTCCAGGATAATGATTTGGTGCATGCAGTTGACACCAGTGGTCGAGCTTATGAAGTGAAAGATGGTTGTCCAGTTGAAAAAGAAAAAGTTGTGAGAACAGAGATAGAAGAGGTGTTAGGTAATGAGGTTTTAGGGAGACGTCCTAAGGGTCCTGTGTACACCTGGAAGTGTAGTAGTATTTGCAGTGTACGACAGGATTCCATCAATTTGCTTTGTGATTTTATACGGTCATTTAATAAAAAAAGTTTGAAGCAGAAAATGAAGTTCTTGCAAGAATTAGATCCTTGCAGAGTGAGAGAAGTGATAGGTTTGCATGGTCATTCACTGGCTTGTCTTTCCAGGAGAGTATGCCAGAGTGTTTTTCATCATTTCAGGATGCTAGCAGTGCATCATAATAAAGTGAGCAAATTAGTTAGAATGTTGTATTATGCTAAGAGTCCAGCAATTATGCTTAAACAATTATGCGCTGCTCTTTTGCATGGTTCCGAAATAGATGTGAAGAATATATGTGAAGAAATTGAGTTTTGTTACTTTGGAAGTAAAGAGGAGAATGTTGAAATTGACCAAGAAGAAGAGAGTAATGTGGAAGATAGTGTACAGGTTTCCAGTACAGATAATTTCCAGAGGGAAATTGCGACGTTTGAGGTGAAATCAAGTAAGAGGCCAAATTTCACTTGTGTGTGTTGTCGACGCACTTATTATAAGAATCAGACTAAGTTAGTGGATTTATATGGAAAAAGTGAAAGGGAAAATAATAGTGAATGGAAGGATTTTACAACATACTTGATGGTAGAAAATTGTTTTGATTTGGGATTGGATCAACGTGTGTGTACTTATTGTTGTAACAAATTAAATCAAAACCAGATGCCTGCTAGAGCAGTTCATAATAATCTGGAATTGGTTGAGATTCCTTCTGAATTGAAGGATTTAAATACTTATGAATCTATTTTGATTCAAAGTATCCATCCCTTTCAGGCTATTGTAAGAATGGAGCCAAAGACAGGGAAATTGCCTCCATCAGATTTACAGAGAGGATTAAAGGGAAGAGTTGTTTATTTGCCTCTAGATTTGAAGAAAAACATTAACACAATTGGAGTAGAAAAAGTGGAAGAGGAACCTCTTGTTATCTTAGTTAATGGGGTTCCGACAAAGAATAAGAAAATATGGCAAGATTTAGTAGATGTTGGGAAAGTCAAAAGGGCAACATTGTATTTGAAAAAAAATAATAAATACTATAAAAATGTATATGTTGCAGAAGAGGAAGTAAGTGAGGAAGAGGATAGCGATTTGTGTGCTGGTCAAATTGAGAAAGTAGAACCCTGTACTAGTGAAGAAATATATGAACATTATAGTGTTCATCCTTTGCATTCCAAGGAAGTCATGGGGAATGCTATTGAGTTGTTTCAAATGAAACAAGCGAAAGGGAGTCCCATTAGTGTTTGGGAGGAAAGTTTGGAAGCTCGGTGTTTCCCACAGCTTTTTCCAACAGGTCAGGGAGGAAGATATGATGAGCGACCTCATCAAATTCCTGCTTCTGAATACCGGACTTTGCGATTGTATGCAGGAGATCCTAGGTTTCGACAATGCATTCCTTATTTGTTTCATCTCCTGTTTGAAAGCGATCTGTCTGGACTGTCATATGCAGTGAACCACATCTTGAAAAGTGGTATACACATGCAAAACATCTCGGCAAGTGACTTTATGGATAAAGTCAATGTCGAAGACAGTATTTTGGATTCTCACCTGATTAATCTCATGGCGTGTCAGCGTGGTACTAATGAGTACTGGTACCGTCGTCATGGTGATTTAAAATGTATGCTGAGGAACTTAGGAACTCCCACATGGTTCCTCACTTTGAGCTGTGCTGAGTATGGCTGGGAAGACTTACTTGAATTTCTACGAGAGGCAAATGCTAACGTAGAAAACATCGAATTCAAGACACCCGGAGAACTGTGCTCTTTGGATCCAGTCAATGTATGTAGGTACTTCAATCATAGATTTGAAGGTATGATGTCTTTCATCATGAATAAGAAGAATCCACCTCTTGGAGAGGTGTTGGATTTCTTCTGGAGGAAGGAGTACCAAGCAAGAGGTGCTCCTCATATACATATGTTGCTGTGGATCAAAGATGCACCTAAATTTGGAACGGATGCAGACGACTCAGTGATGAGTTTCATAGAACAGTATTCTACGTGTGCTGTTCCAAACGCAAAGGAGAAAAAAAGCCTAAGAGAAAAAGTTCTACGTTTCCAAAGCCATCGATGTGGAAAGTACTGTCGTCGTAAATTCCGGAACAAAGACAAGTTCTACACCAAATGTCGTTTCGGCTTTCCACGATCGGTGATTTCTAAAGGAAGAGTGAACAGTTTGATGTCTTCGCTGCGACATAATGTGATGAAGAAATCACCTAAAAACACATACAATTTGAAGAGGAACGAAGAGTCTAAGTACATTAACGACTACAACCCGGTGATTTTGTCCATGTGGAATGCTAACATGGATATACAGTTTGTGGCTGATAACTGTATGGCTGTGGCTCGGTATGTGACATCTTACATCACCAAAAAAGAGAAGACAGAATTGAAGGATATGTGGGAGGACATTTCCCATGAAAAGAGCCTCAGCAAGAAGTTGTACAGTTTCAGTCTGAAGATGTTGTCGCATCGAGAAATCGGAGCTTACGAATGTTCTGACCGGTTGTCTTCAGCAAGTCTCTATGCCAAGTCCAGGAGTATCGTTTGGGCGAGTGTTGGTCTTGCTGCAACGCGTAATCGAGTTCTGAAACCTGTGCGGGAAATTGAGTATTTGGCGGAAAAGGAGCCAAACAGTACCGACATTTTGAAGAGCAACATGTTGGATACATATTATCCAAATCGAAGCAGTCATCTCGAGAATGTTTGTCTGTATGAGGTTCTGCAAAATTACATATTCAAGAGGAACATCAAAGAAGATACTGAGAAAGGAGTGTATGCTGTAATAGGAAGTGAGGGATGTCTGGTCAAGCAAAGAAAATGCCACTTGATAAACCATCGAAAATTGAGTGGCGAATCTCCTGAAAAAAAGGAGTTTTTCTATTTAGCACTTTTGCAACTTTTTAAACCTTGGCGTGCAGAAGAGGAACTGCTTGGAGATTTCCTTTGTTATGAAGACTCATTCAATGCTGCCAAGGAGACCATAGAATGTCCTGCTTTTCCTAAATATGTAGAAATGTTGAATGTGGAAATTGAGCAGGAAGCAACGATTGCAGCCGAGATTGCCAGAGACAGTTCTCAGGACAGTCAGAGTTCTGCTTCATTGAGTCAGGATCCACTAGGAGGACCTCTTATCGAAAATGAAGCTGCCACTGCTATGAATGAAGTGGAAAGAGCCATGGCACATGCTCAGGAGGATGCGGTTAACTTAGAAGAGTTGGAAAGACAACTCAACGTTGAGCAGAGGAAAATATATGACGAACTTACCATGCAAATTGATCATGGATTACGTCATGACAAGAAAGAGTGCTCATGTACGTCGTTGAAGCCTGTCCGACTGTACGTGAGTGGAGAAGCGGGAACTGGAAAAAGTTTCCTTATTAAAGCAATTTCGTGTTATTTGCAGGAAAGGACAGAGTCATCGCTGTCTTGTGTTGTCACCGCTCCAACTGGACTGGCAGCACATAACATTAAAGGGATTACTTTACATCGTTTACTGATGCTGCCAGTGGAGCATGACAACAAATTAGAATATCACAAGCTATCTGGAGATGCTTGTTTTGAAGTTTCAAGAGTCTTGAGGAAAATGAAACTTCTTATCATTGATGAAGTAAGCATGGTTTCCAATGTCATGCTTGCCTTTGTGCATTTGAGAATGCAAGAAGTTCTCAAAACAGAGTATGATGTGTTATTTGGTGGCAAACACATCATTGTTTTCGGAGATCTTCTGCAGCTGACACCAGTGAAAGGGCAACCTGTGTTCAAAATGCTCACGCATGAAGATACCAGGAAGTGCTTAGGGAGCATTGGCAACGTCAATATATGGTTAAACTTCAATTATGCTGAACTGCATGAAAATATGCGTCAGGCAAAGGATGAAGTTTACAAGACTATTCTACAAGATGTTAGAATTGGAAAAGTGACCGAGCATGGGAAAGAAGCTTTACATGCATGATTACTGACAAATTTATATCCAGACGAAGATGTTGTGCCTGAGAATATTTTTCAGAAACTTACTGAGAAAAAATCTGGAATATGTTTGATGCCAACTCTTGCAGAATGTGCCAAATTCAACAACAAAATGTTGCATTTAGAAAAGCAAGAGATTGTGAAACTGGAAGCTATTGACAGAGTAGAGCATATGGGATCAACAATTATTTTGTCTGAGAATCTGAAAACAAAATTGGATTCATTAGAGAAGAGTATATCTAAAACTGCGGGTTTTGAAAAGACTCTGAATGTGTGCTTGAACTGCCGTATAATTTTAAGAAGGAATTTACATGTTGAAAGAGGTCTGGTAAATGGATCAATGGGTAATGTTGTTGATTTTGTGAAATACAGAAATAGAGATGGAATTGAATTTTTAAAAATTAAATTTGATGGCATTGAGGAAGTACAGCTAATTGCTCGTTGTTCTGCTAGATTTTTGCTTGTAAAAGACTTATATGTTCGTCGAAAGCAGTTTCCTGTTTGCTTGGCATATGCGGTGACAATCCATAAATCGCAAGGTTTAAGTGTAGACTGTGCATTGGTGAATATTGGCAGTTCTGTGTTCAAGGAGGGTATGGCATATGTGGCATTGTCACGAGTTAGGACTTTATCGGGATTGTACTTGATTGAGTGTGATGTCACAAACATTTGTGCGGATCTAGATTGTGTTAAGGAATACAATAGGTTGAGAAGAGAGTATGCGCCACATTTGCCTCAGTATCCTTTGTTTGAGAAACGTGTGGTAGGCCGGAAACGAAGAAATGTGACCAATACTGGGGAGGTTGTAGCAAAAAGACGAAAAGTCGATGAACCTGAAATTATAAGCAGAAACAAAAAGGATTCTGTTGAAGATGTTGTTGGTTTTCAATTTGAAAACAGTTCTGGTGTCAACTGCTATGCTAATGTAGTGGTTAATGTTTTGTTTTCTCTAGAAAATGTAAAAGAAGAGATTGTGGTCAATTCTGATCAAAGATTTTGCAGTTTGTTAAATTCTGTGTTAGAGAAATGTAGCACTGATAGAACAAACATAGAAAGTGTGTCTGAAATTCGAAATCTGTTAGACAGATGTTCAGGCCAAACACAATTCTCTCAAAATAGTCAGCAAGATTGTCAGGAGTTTTTAATGTATATGCTTGATGTATTGCATGATGAAGGTGTAGATGTAGATCACCTGTTTGGGCTTTCTTATCAATGGCAGCATGACTGCGAGAACTGTAGGGTATCAAGTACTACTAGTGTAGACTCAGAAAGATTTATATATTTAACTTTGCCAGACAGTAAATCAGTCTCTTTTAATAAGCTAGTAAAAGCAGCTGATCACATCATGGAGTGTAGCCAATGTAAATCTGAAATGATGTCCACATTATTTATACGAACATATGGCCAGTATGTCATTTTAATGTTCCAACGATGTAGGCCTGATGGAACAAAATTGACAACTTTAATTAAAAATTTTGTGGCTTCACAGTTGTCAATATCAGGAAGGACTTTTGTAACTGTAGCAATTATATATCATGATGGTCCTTCAATAACATCAGGACATTATACAGCTTATTTAAAGTGTAGAAATGGCTGGTCATTCTGCAATGATTCTGTTTTAATTTTCAAAAAAAAATTGCCGTATGACCTTAAAAACTCTTACCTGGTGTTTTTAAAACCAAAATTTTAGGGAAAGAATCTCGGGATGTGCTCTGAGGAATTTCAAGAAGTTCTCATGGCTCCTACACGATTTGGCCTTGAGGATAAGTGTAGTACAGAGACATAACTTCTTACCATAACACTGGACGTTATGGAGAAATACGTGCACTTTGAATGAGTTCAGAAAAACTGTTTCTTTTTATAAGCTAATTGAAGCAGCCAATCAAAACATGGAGTAGAGGGAATGTAAGTCTGCAATGCTGTCTACTGTTTTACATTGCTTTGTGATTAAAAGTGATGTAGAGAATTAAATAATTGTACTAGTCATAAAGGTAGTGTAAGTCTGCTTCATAGTAAGCAGTATCAGTGTGATAGGAAATGTAGAACATGATTGAGCAAGAAGGGGAAGATATTACTAGTCCAGGATTGTGTAAATGATCTTCAACATTTTAATTCTGAAAGTTGCGGAAATGCGAAAAGACGGGATTGGCTAACAAGAAATCCAAGAGTTATACATGGCTCTGACAAGATTTGGCCTTGTGGAAACTTGTGGTAGAGAGCAAGAAGTCATTTATTGTATGTAACATGTTTTTGAAAACGATGGAGGTTTTCTTTCAGAAAGTGGCGGGTTGAAAGTAATAACAGCACAACAGAGTGTAAGCTGTTCATAGGACATCCTTGGCCGTCATGGAAAGTAAGTTAACTTTAAGGAGTTCTGAATTCTGATTTGTAATGTTGTATGGGTTTTTTAAACACAATCATTTTGATTGTGTTTTTTTTTCCCCGCTGTTATATGATGAATACCTTCAAGTCACTGTTTTAGTGAAATTTGATACATTCTGAGAACAGCAAAAATAAACCATTTAACATGTATAATTAATTCTGTTCTGTTTGCATTTATGATGTACATGTAGAACTGTGTAGGAGGCATGGAGAACGTGAGGCTTCTGTAAGTGTCAAAGTTGTTGCATACAGTGCTCATATTCTACGTAGTCTTTTATATTTCATTACTTTCACTGTTTCTGACTGATCTAAAAAATTTTTTTTAAAAAGAACAGTAAGTATAAGGGAAGGAAACAGACAGTTATGTTAAAATAAACACAGCTATAGGGAATAAACTAGGGATACTGTTACCCGCAATCCTCTGCTGATGATGTCACTGAGCATGTCATGAATGATGTAATATGTGACATCATCAGCAGTGGATTACGGGTAATAGTATCTCTAGTTTACTCCCCTATAGCTGTCTTTCTTTTAACATAACTGTCTGTTTCCTTCCCTTATACTTACTGTTCTTTTTAAAAAAAAAAATGTTTTGGTTCGCTTCCGGTTCGCGTACCGGGGAGCGAACTGGGAAGCGAACTAAGAGAAATAGAGGTTGGCACAGTTGCAAATATTGTACCAATTTTTTAATAACGGGGAGGTAGTTCTGAAAAGAACTTTTTTTTAATTGTTTTTGTTGTTTTATATTTTTTTTATTATTTTTCTGAACATTTTTTTACTTTTTTTGAATTTTTCTGAACAGTTTTATATTTTTTTTGGTTTTTTTTCGGAGGGGGCAACGAAAACGATTCATTGTAAAGGGCTCAACAGGAGCAAGAAAACAAAAAAAAAGAATTTATTGTTTGGGGAGTTTCGGACAAACATGAGCATGATTGTCAATAGCTCTGTTGATCAGAGTGATGCTACTTTCTCCGTAGCAAATGAATCCACTGCAATGTACGCAGACTTGTTTTACTTCACGAAATCTCGTTTGTATATTTGGCACCATCTCCCTGCCCTCTGGTCCCGTTACTTCCGGTACAACAGATCTTCTGGCCATAATAGGGAGATTATCTAGGTCGTCCTGTTCCTCTTCTTCCTCTTCTTGCTGAATTATAACTTTAGCAGGTGGTCCACTCTTCCTTGGATGTGGTGGAGGTGGTGGGGAAGCACCAGCTGAAGCTAGTAAAGAAGCCATTGCTCACTGGTAACAAAGGGTCTTTCTCTCACAATGATGAAAGTCAGAGTGAGGAAAGAAGGAGGGATTTTCACCATTTGGGAAAAAAAATAGTTCTCAACCAATGAAAAGTGTTCATTTTAGATCATATGACCTAGTCTTACATCATTAGGAAACCGAAAGTGAAATGAACCAATGAAAAGTGTTATTACCAAGTCACATGACCTGCTGTGTTTACGTTACGCGCTTTGCAGGGCCTCCCGGTTTGCTTCCAGAAACCTGTGCTTTGCGACTCGGTAAGCGTACGAGTTCGCTAACGTAGCACGTCATATGACGTATCACGCGACAACGCGTAACGTCATGCGGACGGGAGGCGTCACGATGTTGTTTTCTAACGCGGCAGTTGCGGTAAAGAAACGTTTACCGGCTCGCGGTCTATTTCGCGGCA